>NC_135179.1:9709818-10020046 GCF_041146795.1 Maylandia zebra | reverse complement strand
CAGGTCAAACTAAAATGACCAAATTTTCTTCTTTATCCAGCTTACTGTTATTTTCAAAAAGTAGTCATTACATAACTTAACTAGGAGAGACTGAGCTTTTTTACAATTAAAATATCCCTTAAATCAGGAGTGGGGAACTCCAGGCCTCAAGGGCCAGTGTCCTGCAGGTTTTAGATCTCACCCTGGGTCAACACACCTGAATCAAATGATTAGTTCATTACCAGGCCTCTGGAGAACTTCAAGACATGTTGAGGAGGTTACTTAGCCATTTAAATCAGCTGTGTTGGATCAAGGACACATCTAAAACTTGCAGGACACCGGCCCTCGAGGCCTGGGGTTGCCCCACCCCTGCCTTATATTGACAGCATAAAAGTTACACTGCAAGACAGTTTCAGGAATACTAAAAACCTCCAATGGTCTTCAGGATTTTAAGGGTCAATTGTGATCTTAATAAACTGCATACTGTGTGAAATTCTAAAAGAAAAAAAAACTGCAATTATATCCACCAAACTCTTGAATGAACAGCTTTGCTTTAGGGCTAATTGTATGCTTGGTTTCATACATGAAGCAAACGTGACCTAGATATTACACTATTTGACTTCAGGGAGTGCTAAACCAGTCCAACTGCTCAAATGCTGCTGCTTAGTTCTCAAATGGAGCTACCCTTGCTCAGCAAATTTGCCCCTATCACCATCCATGTGTACACACCACACTGGATTTTCCACTGCTTTGAAATACTTGAAAACTGTTTGCTCCCTTTGAGGCTTTCTGCAATATTTTAATGTACAGTCAGATTTATTTAGAAAATGACACATAAAACAAAATAAGCTAGAAGTTCCTAGGAGTCTGGGGGCTATCAGTACAGCTGTATTTTGTCCAGTCAGCTAATGCAGAGAGATGAAACGGTTCTTATTAACTTGGTTGGGGTAATAAACCAGCAATTAAAATGAAGTGAAACAATTAAACCGTCAAAAACGTATTCTCTTGATGAAAACTGTTAATTTGATGACAATGCTGCACAAGGGATCATCCTCATTTATTAACAATACAGCCTTTTTTACATTTTTGAAACAATTTAAACGCAACTGTTAATCAACATTGTCGAAAACGTTGTAGAGTGTGTCGTTCAGTAAACAGAAAGGGACAAGAGACACTAACCTCGATGACACGTGAATCGAAATCCTCGTAGGTTTCTGTGGACAGAGGAAAGAAAGACAAAGAAAGAAAGAAGTTCAGATAACAAAGCTTTAACACGCAAATGCATTTAAGCGCACACATCCGTACACACATACACTATAAACCGATTAACCAGGCGAGCGTAACAAATACCCAGAAGCCCTTGCAGCAGCGTAACGGGTCTGCACTTTTCATTGTCAGTGACCTTTGAAGGATGTTACTCTCCCAAATGCACCCCGTTCACTTCTAACCAATTAACAACAAACAAAGGAGAGCTGACTCAAAGGCTCCAAGGGGAGGACACACACACGCACACACACCCCCACCACAGCTGGTATATTGACCCAACATCTGTAGGAGACCAAAGCTGATCAGAGAGAAGTAATCAATTTCCAGCTCCCTTCACATCACATTCACCAAACCCCGAGTGTATCCTTGGAAGCGCGAGAACAACAACGTCAGGACAGCGCGTGAAAGAAGGTGTTCGGGCATGCAGGGGGGAAGGTGTGTATGTCAAGGTGTGAGAGGGCTTGTTAGCATAGAGGCAAGTGCAAAGGGAAGAGAGATATAAAACTAAGGAGGATGTGAACCAAGCAGAATCTTGTTCCCTCATCCTTTGTGGTTCGAGGTAAACAAGCTCAACTCCAGCAAAGACTAATGTTTAAAGATATAATGAGGCTGGGAACAGGAGGCTAGCTGCTTCATCAGTGAATCAGCCGGAATTAGCCAACAGTGTTCCTCAGAGTTTCAGATGAAGAGTTGACTGGGCAGGAGCCCAACACTACGGGCTTCAGAGCAAAGCTCTCTATATGCACCGGCATTTGGCCGAACAGCTGGTTACATTATCATATTAAGTTTTTACTCTAAAAATAGTTTTTGATCATTGGACTATGATGCATGACACATGTACATCGTATGGCCAGTGAAAAAGATTCATTTTCCAATGATTTTGGATTTTTTGTTAATCACTCGTGAAGCAAATAAAATCAGATGATCACAGACACAGGATAAGATACAAACTTAAGACATTCATACAAAAGATATAAATATATTTGTTTTCCCAACTTTCATCAGCGGTTTACTTTTTGAATTATCCTGTCACTGAGTTCTTTGGTTTAAAGATCTCCACAAAATTAGTTTATTTCTATTAAATAAGAGTGCATTTATGTTTCTAGCAAGAATACATCAACAGTCACTGTGGAATATATTGACCAAACTTTGTGTGAAAGATTTTAAATTACCTTTCATAAGTTTTAATTGATCATTAGTTGTCAATAATTAAAGTCTTATGGGCTCCACTGTAAAAGGGGTTGGAGATGGATTTTAAACCCACTAAATGATCAGCAAAAGCAAATTTGTTTCAAGAACAATCACAATAGGATGTTTTAAAGCTATCGGCAATTCATGACACTCATTATGCTATTTCTTTCTAGTAGGATAACTCCGAAGTCGGTACCAAGTCTACATAAAAATAATGTAAACGTTACAATAATCACTTTTCCTTTAGTTCAAAAAGCACCAGAGAGGCAACTGATTCGGGAGATAATGTGCAACAACAAAAACAACAGAATCCTAGGTAAAAATGTGTCAGGAGACTGACATCTGGATCTGTAAAAAGAATTAAAAATAACAAGTTTCATATACAAACTTTATACCAAGAAAATGTGATGAAAATACTGGTGCTTGTGTTAGCATTCTGAACAAGCTACATACAGTTACAGTCTGTTACATTTTGCTTCACAGAGACTTTATCCTTGTCCCAACCAATTATAAGGACCTATCATTGCTGTCATGGTCCACATGACTGTGATTTGTAGTCACATTTCTGGGAAGTGGCACATCAGGTTACAGGTTACAGCTGTGGTGTGCTGTAAATTGAGTTTTAAGGCTGTGGTTATAAGACATTCCATTCAAGGTGTGATGGACCAACAGCCCTGCATGGTTCATTGCAAAGTAACAGTGTGGTCATTTGGGTTTCTTGTACAGGAACAGGGGGGGGAAAGGCAAACAGCGTGGGAGGAACGAGAGAAGCCGAGAGGGTGATGGAAAAGGAAATGGAAGAGAGAAAATAATGAATTGAGAAATGACTGGAAGACATGAGGAATGGGAATAGGAAAAGAAATCTGGGGTAAAAAGACAAAGAGTGAACAGGAAAGCCACAGAGAGCAAAAAAGAGAGGGATGTCTTTCTAAATTAGGAAATTGTCCCATTTGACACTTTTGTCAAATTCTCATTTTCATCTCTAGCAGTGAGCCTCCATGCTGACCTCCTTCTGCTCTCTCTCTATCGCACACATACACACCCAGCATGCCTCTTATTACACTTGTATTGCTTCATCCACCTCATCTCTCTCCATCACTATAGTCATCATAACGTCTCGCTGTGTCTTTCAGTGTATATCTAAGTGAGGTGCCCCTCTGAGACCTGCTGTGTCATGATCTAGACTCTTGTTACTCCATGAGAGTGAGGTGGAGATGTCTGCACTGTGACGGTCAGCTCAAGCTGGTTGTATTTTGTTCTGCTACTTTTCTGGATTCACTAAAGACTGTTGTAAATACAACAAGGAGCAAATTGAAGGACACTGTTACCTAAACCAAGTAGGTCATGTTTTTGAAAGCATTTACGGCTCATTTTACTTGTAAACGCAGTAGTTCGAAAGGTTCTGATAAAACTTTGTATGGGTGTAGAGCAATGAGTGGGGTCATATTAAAAATCCATTAAAATTTGGCTTGCATCCACCACGGTCTACAACTTAATGATTTAGAGTTGAAAATTGACAAAAAGCCTTAAAACTATATCTACATAATTAACTACAGTACTGTGGGACGATTTCAAATATCATTGACCTCTGACCTCTCCTTTGCTGTCAACAGATTGACCTGAGAGTCAAAGTGATAAATAGCTCTATATAGCATTATTAAGATGACAAAAGGTTTTCCGGTTGAAATACTTTTTGAGCATAGTTGATTAATTTTAACAGTGTAACGGTATAACAGCAAGACTTTGTGAGCATTTAGGTATGATTTACCTCCATTGGGTCCAGGGTCAGGCGGCCCCAGGCTGATTCCCCCCCAGGAGTTTCCTGTCCAACCTCTCTCCCTCTTCACCTTCATCTTCCTCCTTCTCTCCCACTCATCCCTCTGACGCACTGCAGAAAAACACAACAGACGAATTTTTGCAGAGGTCACAGCTGACTACAAGGAGCACAACACGATAAACATCAAAGGTGCTATCTGTCAATGTCAAATTAACTGTGTAATTACTATTAACAAATGAGATCACAGTGGAGACAAATTAGCGGCTTCTATGTCCCAACAGTGGCGCTTGTTTTTCAAGATTAAGACCTCATTTACCCCCACCGCTCCTTCTTGGTGGCTCGTGAAAAGTTAATTTATTTTTCCAGAAAAATGATTTTTCTTTGGCTTTTCTAACGCTCAGAAGCGGAATATAAGCTGACAACTGATGGACAGCTGTGATATTGGATAACATAGCTGGCAAAATGTCAGTGCATTCATAAAGTTGCACAGGTTTGTGATCATTTTGTGCTTCTGCGCAGATAACAGTGACATGTGATGGGATATTTGTGTGTCTTCACCTAGTTCAGCTTGAACCTCCTGCTGCTCAGCTTCGCCTCTTCGACTCATGCTCTGCAAAGCGCCATCCTTCAACACTGGACTGTTGAGTCCAGGCCACAGAAAACCGCCACGACCTGGAGGTTAAAAAGAGAAAAAAAGGAAATCAATTACAGGAATAAAGAATGAGAGGAAGAGAAATTAGTACTAATTATTTTGCAAACATTTGTATTTTCTTTGTATATATGGATCTAAGGCCATGATACTTGCAGTGTGTGGATAAAAACAGCTGTTGACAGCTGTGGACACCGAGTGAAAATAGTTGTTCCCATTATCTTCCATACCTGAGAGAGCTCTGCGGGATTCCAAAATGATGGATGCTCTCTTGCAGAGCATTAATAATTTAACACTAAGTAATGAATATTCTAGTTTGTCATCCTCATCAGCTGCTTCTTAGCTTCAGCGTGAGTGTCACTGTGTGATTGGCAGCGCTTGTGTTAACAGCTGAGCAGGAGAAATTTATGCACTTCAGAACAAAGGAAATCATTTAGACAATTCAATTGTATTATTTAAAGAGAAAATTATAGGAATTAGATTTTCTGTGTTTTACCAGCTTTACTCTTCTGTCAAGAAGTGAATTAAAGAAAGGCACGCAGTGGAAGTCTCACCCTCTCCAATGGTCTGTCCTCGGTTCAGATCTCTCCTTAGTTTGCGTCTGGTACGCTTCCCTCGACCCTTTCTTGCTCCAGCACCGGACTCAGCCAACACACCTCTCCATAGCTCTTCAGCCGTTACTGTAAACACACACACTCACAGTTAAACACACACACATTAAACAAAAATGGTCATACCATGTTTGAGAATAAAGGTTATCTATGGTTGTGGATGGTTATTGAGTTATGACTGACAAGCCGTTAGGCAGTGAAGAAGCGGTTTCACAGTCCAAGCCACACCTCTTGTCACATCCGTCTTTTTATGACTAACATGGTGGTGAAAATCTAGAGACTTCAGAAACCAATGGTTAAAGTCCCGGTAGTTACAACCATCTTTCAGACTGTTTGTGATTTTACCTTTGTTTAGTTCTTATCACTCTTATCAAGGTCTTTTCTCAACATCTTTTATGGTTCACATATTTAAAAGTTTTATTTTTCTTACATGAAAATGTAAAAAAGGCTTTAAATGTTTGTTTTCTACAGATTAGCTGTATGAAACTAGCCTTTTTCTCCAAATGCATTAAAGGTTTTAGAATTTCACTGTCAGTAAATGACAGATTTGTTTTTCTGATTACTTGAGACCTAAAACAATTCATACACGAAAGATAAAACTAAATGATTAGTATTTGACAGCTGATAAATCACTTAAATGACTTTTGATTAAAAAATGAAAATATTAAATACGTTTTCAAATGTGAGAATTCACTGCTTTTCTTGGTCTCACATTGGGGTAAATTTGTATTTGGGGCTTCCTGTAATTGTTGGACAGACAAAACAAGACGATAGTTATTTTCAGCACCTCACTGAGTGAGCTAATACCAGAGGACTGTTAGCAGTGACAACAATTTGAAACAGATTAAAATATAAGACACACCTGAAACAGTCTTATTAAAACAAGTGTCTCTTCTGCTAGCAGGAAAAATGCTGCCAGCAGAGTAGATTTAACTACTCATCTGCCACACCTTCACCTTGACTTTCGCTCAACTCACCAAGTCAAAACACTTAAGAGTCAAAAGATCATAAACATTTCAGAATTTGGGTCCGTCCTCTCAGAGCTGACAAATAAAAATGTTAAACAGTAATCTCACAATGTAAGATCTAACTAATGTAATGTGAGAATGCTTGGAGCCTTGCCCCTTTAAAAGCCACAAATAAGGATGTTCAGTAAGTGACATAAGGGAGCACCAGGGACCGTAACTAAAAGCTAATAAATTTGCAGTGGCTATACAGCAATCACTGTAAAGTGGTAATTCATCACCAAAGGCCCAAGTAAGGATCTGCAGTACATCCACTGATTCAGACATATCTGAAAATCAGTAAGCAACATGCACAATAAAAAGTTAAATAGCCCAATTAAATATTTATAAGCGAATACTTAAAGAGTCTTC
The DNA here is from genome assembly GCF_041146795.1 of Maylandia zebra. Classification (NCBI taxonomy): domain Eukaryota; kingdom Metazoa; phylum Chordata; class Actinopteri; order Cichliformes; family Cichlidae; genus Maylandia; species Maylandia zebra. The sequence continues at coordinate 10,013,197 of NC_135179.1, read as the reverse complement.
CTGGAGAAATACAAGCCAGGGACAGAGTCAATGTAACGCGACAGGCTGTTTGACAGTGTGTTTTTCATGTAATCACAATTCAAACTGAAAGTGTGACGTGTTGACAGGCACAACATTTTCTTAATTACACGAGAAATGCTGAGGCATTGACTGTAAATGATTAAGACTGAAAAAAGGAGTAGTTATGAAGCGGGTGATGAAGCATGGCAGAGAAAGCAGGAGATAAAAAGAGATGTTTTGACAGCTTCATATATGCCCACTTCAAACACTGTCATCAGTCCTGACATGAATTCCAAACAAGCTCTGCTAACGTGCATTTACCAGTGAGAACATCCCTTTGAACATGGCCAGATGAATCCGGACACTATAATAATATGCACCCATTTAGAGCAGGGCGATATGACCAAAAATATTTATCACGATATACATTTGAAAATTTGCGATAACGATATAACTGACGATGTAATTGACACTAGACAAAATTAGAGATGGCACGATACCACTTTTTTATGTCCGATACCGATATCATAAATTTGGATATCTGCCGATACCGATATGAATCCGATATAGTGTTTTTTAATCAACAAAACTGTTTTTTTAAATATCTTGCTGCATTTTGTATAAGTTCATACTCAAGTTTAAAACCACAACTACACTAAAGCTATTCTGTTATACCTGTATGCAAAAAAAATATTTCATAGTTCAGCAATACTGATCAATCTAATAAACTTAAACCTACACCATCCTCCCTATTCTGGTATTTTAAAGAGTACTTAGCGTAAATATTAAGCAACCAAACTAATAGGGTTCCAACTCCCAGCAACAACAAAAATAAATAAATAAAAAATAGGGAACCACCCCTCACGCTCCACCTCATGATGCTTAATTGACGTAATCAACCTTAATTTGATGCAGTGTGAAAAAAAATGCACAGAAATCAATTATTTTTCAAGAAATATTAAATAGATTCAACATCTTTCTTCAACAAAATTGCAGACTGCACAGATGGTACCTTCCCAAAGTAAAAAGTACTATAGCTTACTAGGGTATATATATTAGACTTAATAGTTACTATATACAGTAATGGACTTCTATTCATTTTACATCAAATTAAAACTTTGGGTGTCAGATAATTATTTATTAAAAGCTAGACATTTTAAATGAGAATAAGAAAGAAAAGTATGTCTTTGTGCCCCCTTTTCCCTGTTAATGCCCTATCGGCCCCCCTGGCTAAACTTTGCTAGATCCGCCCCTGCACAGTTACCAGCGTCAGCTACGTAGAAAAAGATCCTGGAGTAGAAAGTAATATTAAATACATTCTAACAATAGCTGATCAAGCTTAAACGTGCTGCTGTTGTTCAGCCGCTGGTTTCCTCTTTCTGGTGCAAAGTGGGCCAAAAACAAACATGAGAGACGGACTCGCGACAGAAAAGCCGATCAGCTGATCATTAAGCAGTTTCATGATTGAAGTAGCAGCAAGAAGAGGCAGTCGCTCCATATATCATTTGTTAAGCTTAACGCAGGAATGCTTTACAAACATTCAGAGATGGACATAAACACTTGCTTTACTTCTCTCGGGATAACTTTGTCGGAGATGAAATGCCGGGTTGCTAGCGAAGCTCCACATGCTATCCAGACCACCGACAGGTCCCGCATGCCACAGCCGCTCTATCACGTGATGCATACTGCTCCGACGTGCTAACATTCTGAGGTGAGTTACGGCGTGTTGCAAGTTTTGTGAGGTGCTTTCGTGATATTTAATGGATCGGATTACATTTTTTATTTTTCTCCGATATCCGATCCAGTAATTTAGGTCAGTATCGGACCGATACCGATACGTAATATCGGATCGGTCCATCTCTAGACAAAATACTTTACAACTCCACAATTTTATTAGGGCAAAAAAACCCATCAATGTATTTTCACTTAAACAAGGAGCTGTTTTTTTTATGTGCATTAAAGTTATATAAAAATTTAACAGTGCAAATGCAAATTCCTCGCTGACAGTTTAACCAAAAGGCACTTCCAGTGGAAATTGGCCGACATATCCTCAGCATAACCATGTATAATATCCACAAAACTGAAAAAGAGGTTATACACACGCAATACGGTAATATTATGTTGAAGCACAGTACGTATCACTCCGCGAGGCTCCTGCCTAATATAGCCGTAATGCTCCGACAAGCCATCAAGTGGTGCAGGTTCGTAGCTTAGCAAAGTCGTACTAAAACATTGGACAGATTTTCGAGCGCCGTGTACGACATAAAATCGTTTCGAGGTCAGTATAATTATAACCTGTGTTATATAAGGAGACAACTTAAAACATTCTAAACAGCTATGCTTTTGCAAGTCATGCTATGGTGTACTTTTAATATTATAGTGGGAGGATGATGGCTGGAGAGAAGAGTTTTCAAAATCATAATTTCATAAACTTACGCTTGTTGAAGAAGCTGCCGTGTCTTGTTTGCTGCGATGTTGTTGGAGGGAGCGGTGAAAGTGCAGGGTGTCTTTGCAGAGACGCAGCTGAGGCTCGACTTGCCAAGAGAGACGCCTGTACAACTCCTCCTACAGCACGGAGAGATGCTGCACCTGTAGACCAAAGACACCAAAGAAAAGGCAGATCTTATTAAAACTGCATTACTTGCATGATGACAACATGCAAAGATAAAGTCATGAAAGTATGTCCACTCAAGTCAACAGCTGGGCTAATAACCAAAGAGAATACATTAAATGAGGATATATAAACCACCAAGTTGTTGTAGAATTTCACTAGGTACATTTTCACATGATATAAAAAATATGATGCTAAGGGTTTACTTCCCTAGCATACACAGCAAAGTCACAAGTCCAGGCATATCTTAGATCATCAGCCTCCACAATTTTTTAGTAAAAAGGGAGCTACTTCAGCAAAACACAATACTTTACAAACATACGAGACAACTGTTTCTGCTGAAAGTGAAAACAGCAGACATGTTCTGCCACTCGTGGCAAAAGCGGACCATTGAATTAGAATAGAATTAGAATAGAATTCAACTTTATTGTCATTGCACATGCACAGGTACAGGGCAACGAAATGCAGTTTGCATCCATCCAGAAGTGCTTAGTGATATAGATATATTACAATATATATTAGCAATAATATAGATATGTAAGTATATTACAGAAATGGGTCTATTATGTTATAATGTACACGGTATGAAGTATGTTGTGAATATTCTATAACTATAAGTATGTACAGGCTGTAGTGAGTACAAGCTATGTACAGGATATGGACAGGATACAAATATGAAAAACTATACAGAATATGAAATAAATAACTTTACAGGAATCTGAGATATACAGCTATACAGAAATGGGAACTATGCAAGTTGTAAACAGTTGTAGGGTTAAAAATTATCGTATGTACAGAATGATTATTTACACAGAGCTATACAGTAGTGCAGTTAAGGTAAGTGAGGGTGTGGATAATTTCTACAGAGGCTATATAAAGTGCTAGTGGTTGTGAGTGGTGGTTCACTCCATGTTATTATTGTGTGTTTGAGGGTACAGTTGTCCATTGTGTGTGTGTGTGTGTATGTTCAGTCCATGAGTTAACGTGGGTCAGATGTCAGGAGGCAGAGTTCAGGAGTCTGACAGCTGTGGGGAAGAAGCTGTTCCGGTACCTGGTGGTCTTAGTCCGGAGGCTCCTGTAGCGCCTCCCAGAGGGCAGGAGGGTGAAGAGTCCATGTGATGGGTGACTGGGGTCTCTGATGATTTTCCCAGCCCTTTTCAGACACCGCTTCCTGTAGATGTCTTTTATGGCAGGAAGTGGTGCTCCGGCGATGCGCTGGGCAGTTTTCACGACCCTCTGCAACGCCTTCCGGTCCGAGGCAGAGCAGTTCCCGTACCAGACTGTTATACAGTTGGTCAGGATGCTCTCGATGGTGCAACGATAGAAGTTCACCAGGATGTCTGAGGACAGGTGGTTCTTCCTCAGAGTCCTCAAGAAGAAGAGGCGCTGGTGAGCCTTCTTGACCAGCTTGGAGCAGTTGGTCGTCCAGGTGAGATCCTCGGAGATGTGGACTCCCAGGAACTTGAAGCTGCTCACACGCTCCACAGCCGTCCCCTTAATGTGGATGGGTGGATGTGGGTCAGCATTCCTCCTGTAGTCCACGATGAGCTCCTTGGTCTTCTCGGTGTTAAGCAGCAGGTTGTTTGTGTCGCACCACTCAGCCAGACGATCCACCTCCTCCCTGTAGGCGGCCTCATCGTTGTCACTGATGAGGCCAATCACCGTGGTGTCATCTGCAAACTTAATGATGGTGTTGGAACCATCAGCAGGTCTGCAGTCGTGGGTGAAGAGGGAGTAGAGGAAAGGGCTCATCACACAGCCTTGTGGTACACCGGTGTTCATTGTGATGGTAGATGAGCAGCGGTTATCCAGCCGGACATGTTGGGGGCGGTTGGTCAGGAAGTCCAGTAACCATTTGCAGATGAGGGAACTGATGCCCAGGTCTGTCAGTTTCCTGATGAGTTGTGAGGGGTGGATTGTATTGAATGCTGAACTGAAGTCTATAAACAGCATTCTGGCGTAGGTGTTGTTGAGCACAATCAGGTTATGAAGGCACACAACAAATACTCAACACTCAACTCAAGCATCTTTGGAGCACTTGCTAGTTAAATGCCATATAACAGTAAGAGCAAAAGGTGTAACCGATGCAGTCGCACGGCGGAAAAGGTGAACTGTAAGCAGATGGTTAAAAAGAAAAATTTTTTTTTTTTCAGTTTTTATATGTGACAATACTGTGCAGACTCCTGAAGAGCTACAAGGTGAAGTTACTTTGGTTATTGTTAAGCAGTTACACTCTACTTTCACGTAGGATTTCCAGAGAAAACACTACCTGGGCTACGTTTCTGCTCATATTTGTCCTATGCTGTGTCACTGGATATAATGTTGCTGCCACTTTGTGGCAAGAGATTGACACTTTCTTTCTTTTTTGTCATCAATGACACTTGTTAAAACAGCAATGGCAATCACTGATAAAATGTTATTTATCACATTTTGTTCTTTTTTAATCGTCAAAAATTATTATAATAAATAATAACAATAAAACATTTTATTTGTAGGCGCCTTTCAAGACCCCCAAGAACAGTAAAATACCAAAGTTGAAGTATGCATAAAAATAACAGCTGGAAAACACCATACAATTAAACGTACGGTAAAGAATTATAGAATAAGCAGTGCAGAATCAAACAGGCTTAGAAATAAGTGCTTTAAGGCTACAAACACTAGATTATACACCTGAAAGGTGTACCTAACAAAGGCGACACTTTATGAAGCACACAGCTATTCTTTCAAGTCTATTTCGCAGAAATAATTCTCAGAACAACCAGTTTCACATTTAAACCATTACATTCTGTTACTTGATCAATATTTAGGGCATAGCAAAATCGATTAGGGAGCAATGGTGGAGTACGTGTAACCCGAAACTTGCAACACAGACACAGTACCACCCAAAAATGAACACAATTTGCTGAATATGTCTTCAATTTAACTCCCTGGATGCTGCTGTTAGTGAATGCAGTTCAGGTTTTTGGCTGAAGTGAGCAATTTTCACGATGTGAGTGATGATGACAGGCTCTTCCGGGTCAACTAAGCAAACCGGAGCAAAACAGTAACAATTCAAAAACATCAAGACAATAAATACACTGCACTTTATAAAATGGGCTATGTTTAAAAAGCTGTGAAACAGAAAAAAGGGAGAAATAATTCACCTCCAAGTGTGATGCGGAGGGCACAGCACACCCCGATGGATGCCGCCATCTTGGAATTCTGAAGGACCTCTTACAGGACAACTGGGGGTGTCTTACGATGCCTGTTGAAAAATCGTAAAATACAGCGAATTTCCATTTCATAGTGATTGAGTATAATTTTCTTCCTGTAATGATCTTTGATCTTGTTTCTTTATATTTTGCTTACAAGGAGTCAGACTTTTTATATATATATATATATTTTTTTTAAAGTGGGATATCACCTCTGCATGAAGCTCAGAATAGTTATGAAATGTCCTTGCTACAAATATTCCACTGTCAACTTTTAGTTACATGAGGCACATAGTGCACAGAGGTTGCCAACTTTTTGCAGAGTCAATCACTAGAGACCTTCAAATTATGTGACCTTCAGATTCGCTCAAGAACAGTACATACAGAGATTCATAGTATGGGTTTCCATGGCTGAGCATCCAAGCCTTACATCACCAAGCATAATAAAACATGCCGGATCAAGTAGTGTAAAGTACTTTGGACTCTAAAGCAGTGGAGCCGTGTTTTCTGGAGTGATGAATCGTGCTTCACAGTCTGGAAAATGGTTCTTGTCTGTCTTTATTGTGCCATGTGTAAAGTTTGGTGGAAAAGAGAATTATGGTGTGTTGGTGTATGTGTGTGGTGGGCTGGAATCATATTAAATCCTATGGATAAAGAATGGGGTCGCATATGTTAGCAAAGGTAGGTGAGCAAAAGCCTTTGGCAATATAGGGTGCCATCTTGAAAGCATCTGATTGGCAACAGCTTCATTTTTCAACATAACAATAAAGCCAAACACACTGAAATATAAAAATACTATCACTCATGAATTGTCCTCTCCAGAGCCTGGAGTTCACCATTGAAGCAGTGTGGGATTGTATTAGTAGAGAGCCAAAGAAATGGCATCCAAAATCTAAAGAAGAATTCTGGAATGTCCTTCAAGAAGTATTCCTTAAGGCTGCTTGAAGAAATTTAAAGACAGTTTCCCTAAGAGAGGTAAGGTGTTAAAGAATAAACATGATGACACCAGATATTGACTTTGAGGTTTGTTCAAACCCTACATTCTGTTTTTCCCTTGTATACCAAATTGCCATAATTGCATTTTTCATTGAATTGGTGCACCAATTTTTCTTAGCAAAATATAAACCGTGTTGGCTCACGAGTTTTGCACAGCTCTCTATTTGTAAATAACGTAATCATATCTTTGATTCCTTTATTTACCAAAAAGACTATGCTCTCTTTATAACTGTGTGTGTAAGTCTAACAAGCAATCTCACTCAGTTTCAAAAAGACACTCAGTGAAGAGTTTGAACATTAATGATATGTTTGTGGCTTTCTGGTAAGCTCTTATGTCTGAAAGAAGAAGGAGAAAACAAACAAGATTTTTTTTCCAATGAGGATGTCTGCTGGCTGCACATGAAACTCAACAAAGTCTTAGTTTTTCCTCTTTTGATATTAATTTTCACATTGAGAGGAGAGAAAACACGGTAATTACAATGTTGAGAAGCTGAGAAAAAGATGCAGGAGAGAGCTGAAGTAGCTGTGGGTAGAAAGACAGGAGGAAGGCATGAGAACAAACTGTGATGAGAGGGAGGAATGAAATGCTGTCTACAGAACAGGAAAAAGGAGGTGGATGTCGATGATGCACACAGCATGAATTGCAATGGCAATCTGAAGGACTCTCCTGGGAAGAAATGCATAGTTTAACATTCTGACAGTCAGAAAATATCTAGACATGGTTTAAAAAAATATCGGTCACTGGAAAAAGAATATCAAAACTTCATGACTCTGTATATTACTGTATATATAATGGCATCTTATGAGTGGTTGTAAATCGTACCTTAATACCCATATTATGTCAGTATGCACTGTAATTTTGTTGTCGTTAACCCAAACCTTTCCCATTTCTTTGAAGTGTATTTGTGCAAATCATTCAACAAGTATGTGAGCATCTAGAAACAGAAACTGAGCAGTGATGCTTGATCCATTTGAACATGCAAGCATGCCATTTGTATAATGATGCAAGCATGTGGCGAGCACCTACAGCGCACACACACACAGCTGTCGCTAAGCATGTGCAGCAGGCCACCAATCAGTGCCTCGTGCCTTTGGCCATGATTGCCATGCAGCAGAGTGATTGATAATTATCCTGTATGCATCTCAATTTCACCTTATTCAACATAATTTCCTCAGTATTACAGCCCTTTCCCCCGTAGATCTGCAATCAAAAAGCTGCTGAAGAAAGGACAGCCGTCCAGCTGTGTGTCAGCAGGAGATGGGAGCTCCCTGCTGTTGAAAGGATCAATGGCTTTCATACAGTAAGTTTTTCTATAATAATTGCCCCATAATGACAGCTTCATCCAGGGTTTTATGTAAAAGAGTGAGTCACTTTTCTTGGCTTTGTACAAGAGAGCGGAGGAGTGAAGAGTGGGAATATATATATATATTTGAGGTAAACACAGTGCTGCTGGAGTTCAGCGCAACTTCAGTCAAAGTAAGAGAAGTTTGTCATGCACAAGCTCTGCTAAATGTTGGTAATGTAATTTGGTTCCTGTCAGAGCAGAAGGGTCAGCATCGTCTTCTATATGGAGCAGGCTATTAGACTGAACTGAACAGTCACTTCAAACTGGCTGCAAAAACAAGTCAAACCTCACAGGCTGCTATGTTAACGTGTTCAAAATTAAAGATAAAATTATTATGTTTATAGCCTTGTAGTTTTTCATACCTATTATACCTATTTATATTCTGTTAAAGCTTAAAGCAGTGTGCGCCTGCATTTGACTGACAGTTATGCATGCACATAAAGAGTCTATCTTTGTCTGCTAGGTTTTACTTCTGGTAACTAATAAGGCTCATCTGGACCTCTACAATGTTTTGAAGCATTTTTAATGGAATGTTACGGATTCAAATATTGGGGATGGATACAAGAGGAAAAACCACAATAACAACACTGGTCCGGCCGGGTTGAGTCAAACGCTGATTTTAATGATCACACGCGTGGGAGATGGACACCGTACGCAGACAGCATCAGATCTCAAAATGGTGGAGCATTGATCAAACTCTTATAGCCTCTAGTGGCCCCCACCTTATCATAAAAGCCTAAACATTCACATGCTTTCTCTCACACAGCGTCTAAGCTACGACCTTGGCTCCCTGTTTATCTGCTCCTGCTGAGATGGGGCAGAAAACTCCAGTATGTTCTGTTCTCTTCTAATCAGACAAATAAGGCGATGACTTTCTGCGAACAGTATTTCTTATAACTCAGCAGTATAATGCATCATAAAACAATATCATTCATTCACAATAAATCAGCAGTCTAATGTAATGCAAATCAGTTTAACAATTGCAATAGTTACCACCTTCTAATTCAGGAGAATAATGCAAACTAAAACTACATAATAATTCACAAACTTTAATTAGGGGTCTAACATGGCATAAAATAATATTATAATCTCACAGGAATTAGGTGAAAAAGGTGCTCATATAGTAGAGCTCTGAATGTAGCCTCTCATTCATTTCTTCTTCATAGCAGCAACAGAAGGTTATATATTACATCATGTTTACCTTTATTTACTGAGACGAATCAAACTGAATTGAAATACAGTATGAAAAGCAAAAGCAGTACAATTTTAACAAGCTCCCAAAATTGTTTCTGTTCTTTCCCTTCCTTAAGAATAGCTTCTTGACAGCCATACTTCCACTGAGACCATTCCTAATGAGGCTTCATTGAACAGCTGATGGATCAACCGAAGGGCAAGATGTATCTCTCAGGACTTGTGCCAGGTCTTTGGTGGATTATTTTTCTATTATTTAAGGACATTAATTTCAGATGCTATTCTCTGCTGCAGATACACAGGACAAACTGCACGCCATCACATGACATACTAAGTTTTTGGCTGATAGCTCTTTGCAAATTACCTTGTTGGATCAAAACTACCTTTTTATCCCTGTGCTAATGTATCTTTGACATTTTTCATATTCAACTGGAAAAAAATAGCAACAAATGATATGTTTCTGCAACAGGCTGTTAGAAAGAAAGTGCCCAAACATACAATTTAAAATTGGTTATTTAATAATATATGCATAATATATGTGTTTTATATGCGTAAACACAACACTGGCTTGTGCTTTCAGTTAGGTGCCTCCAGAAAGCATTAAGAACTATTTCTTAAGATGACTTTAAAATGTACAAGATAGTCATGAACCACCCTTGCATATGTCATTTTGAACTCAGCACAGTCTATAGCTTAAGATTGCAAACAGGTGCAACAGGAGAAAGACCAATTTGTACATGCCCACACAGCCTCTAAAAGGAGCCTAATCAAACCAATCAAGTGAAAACACATGCGGGTGTGTATAAAATATCTCAGAGTGCATGCATGTTTGTACTGGCTACCAAATTTCTTTAAAACATTTTAAAACTGGTTTTACCTGAGAGGAAAATCAATATTCAAATCAAGTTGTACTATTTTTTAAATTCAGAATACATTATTTACAAACAGAATCGAGAGGAAAAACTTTAAGGGTTTTCAGAGTCTGTGCACTGTTAAGTTAGGCTTAGTTTTTTTTAACTGGGAGTCTTCAATGCTCCTGTCATTTTTTCCTCTTGAGACGATTAAAATCTGTGTTGAGCTGTGTGGCAACAAATATTATCCTTAAACACAGAGTACTGACTGGCACTGGCTATATCTAGAAATCTGTTACTGTAACTTAGCCAGTACGTTACACCTATTTAGCCTACAAAGCGTGTTTGCCACGCTTTTAATATATACAAAGCACAGTAGAATTGTTTTTTTTAGAAAGCTCTTTAGTAATTGGCCTTTAAAATGTCAATGAACAGACTTTCATCTAAAGACCTCTAAGGTGTACTGGTGACACACACAACATGCTCACACACATTGACTTGAAACACTGAGTACAAACAGCCTGAGGAAGGAGGAGCATGGCAGTCAAAGACAGAAGCACAAAGACACAGCGAGAGAGGAAAGAAAAAAGTATCATCCATCTTTCCCAGGTTGGCTTTGGAGCTTAGACATATATAACATTGCCTGTCAAAGACTCCCGTCTCCCTCTAGGCAGGGAGTCAGAAGTTGGGATGCCTGTGTGTGAGAATAATGATTTTAGTCTGCTTGTGTGTGTCAGAAAAAGTAAATTCCCAACAAAACTTTATTTATAACCCCTTTCAATAAAGTATCCATTATTATTATTATTTTACACTGTAGTGTAAGAAACAGTAGTGCAGCCAAGTATTAAATCCTTAACTGCAAAAAAAAATAAAACAATGCAAGCAAAAATATAACAATATCGAAGTCAATGTTTGAAAGTTAAGCATTACTCTGGGAGTCCTGCGGTTGATGTTTCTCCGTAATCCTGCAGCTAAAACAAACACAGTCTCATTCCAAAGTCTTTAAATGATTTGTGAGGGTCTGTTACATTTTAAAGCACTTTTTGTTTTGACTTCAAGTTTTGACATGAAGGCTATTGTTCCAGAATCCCATTCATCTGGATTAAAAGAGTGATAGCAAAGAAAAGTCTGCAAAAGGATGATGAGGTGAGGATGGGCAGTCAATGAGAATGATGGCTGGTTCATGTCTGCTGAATGTTCCGCGTGCTCTCAGGATGTTACATAGTGCTGTCTTGTCAAGTGTCAATCCCACAAAAAAAGGGGGAAAATGGTGGTTGCTTGGTGATTGCATGGAGTTTTTCATATTCAGTGACCCTCAATCTCAAATTGGGACACTGTGTACACTTAGAACGCAAATAAAACAGAATGCAAAGACTTGTAAACCTCAGCAAACCACATTTTATTCACAATAGAACATAAAAACCACATCAAATGTTTAAAATGAGAAAATCCACCATTTCAATAAAAATATTAGCTCATGTGAGAGCAACACAAAAGGCTGGAAAATTCAGTGGTACTGAAGAGAAACAGCTGGAGGAACATTATGCAAACCAATTTAGGTTAATTAAAGCTCCACCGTGAAAAGTGAACATGATTCAGAATATTTGGAAAACATGGTTCTCTGGACTAAAGAGGAGACGGGCCATTAGACTTGTTATCAGTACTCAGCACTGGTTCTGTGATTGCATGGGTGTGCAGTGGAACTGGCCACTTGCACATGTGGAAATGGACAATCAGTGCTGAAAGGTATATATGGTAACACCTGCTCCCATCTAGGCAGTACCTTCTTCAGGGAAGGCCTTGCATATTTTAGCAAGACAATGCTACGCCCTGTTTGAAACAAGCAGCTAGTGTTAGCAATCCCTTCATATGTTAGTCATGTCAGTGTTAAGATCAAAATTTTTTAACTACGACTAGCAAAAATTCTACAGTTTGCCATGTTGCAACATCATGTTTCTACAATAGTACAGAACTAATAAACCATTGCAAACGGCGAAGGTCCTGAATAGCTGAACAAATACATTTATTTATAGTTTGGACTCACACTTTAGGAAATTCAAAAGAGCCTTGAATTTACCCCAAGAAAGGAGTCAGAGACCGGTAGAGAGAGCAAAAGCCCAAACTAGCAGCAAACAGGAAGAGAAGGCATATACTTAGACAGTGAGCTGACAGCTTCTCCCAGCGGAGTTGTCTGTAGGTCATCTTAACGTGACGTGGATCGATACTCCAGCTCCCTGCTGTCCCCTCTCTGACACCTCCTCTTCCTTGCCTTTTGCTCCTCCTGCTCCTTTCCTCTCACAGACAGGAGGTGACATCGCACCTGGCTTTAACAGTACAAACCAATTAACAACTGTCAGTAAATCCTTCCTGGCTTTCTTCTAATCTTCTTCTTAGTGCAGGGAATCTCTCACAAAACATATGAAAAGCACCTTATATTCAGATCTGGCTGTAGATGTTTTTGTTCACTCATTTGGTTTAAGTGAACTTTGGATGCAAGATGGGCTGCAATCCAGAGGCGCAGCAATTTCCTAATGTTGTAAACCTGCTCAACATTTGGCAATAAACCCCTTTCTGATTCTGATTCTGATTCTAATAGAGATAAATAGCATGGAGTAGTGTTGTAAGAAAAAGTCTTTGACTGAACATTTAATATTTTAATTAAATTTAATTATTTTAATTATTTAATTTAAATATGTGAACTAAGAAGCAATTTGCTTAATTCTTAAAATATTTTGTTTCCCTTGCCTCTACCAGTTCCCTGGTAGCCTTTCATAGAAAGCTTTTGCTCCTAGCTCTTATTGTTGTTCTTTTTAAATGTGTTGTCATTTTAAATTGAGGTCAAATTGAAAATCATTTCTATTCAGGACAAAGCGAAGGTATTGTGGTGGACCACTAGAGGGCTCCACTCACACTCAGTGTTGAGGAAGTGTGTTGCTGTGTTTTGTGGCGCGATGTGTTCAGTTGATGTGTGGAGAGGAATAAAGAAGGAGCGAGAACTAAGAGCTCCTTTTCGCCAGTTCCATCTGCGCCAGGTTTTCCAGCGTTTGGCAGCGCACGGCCTGATCATCAACCCTTCCAGTTGATGTGCCAGTTTGGGTTGCCTGTTCTGGATTTCCTCGGGCACCGCATTTCCGCTGAGGGTGTGGTTCCGTTGCCCGACAGAGTCCAGGCCGTTTTGGTTTTTCCGTGTCCCACGTCAGTTAAAGCGTTGCAGGAGTTCTTGGTGATGATCAATTTCTACAACTGCTTTCTCCCCAGAGCTGCCCACCTGCTACAGCCGCTCTATGCTGCCTTAAAAGGTAAAACAGCCAAAGATCCTGTTGACTGGCTGCCGGAACGCATCCAGGCGTTTTCCGCAGCCAAATCTGCGCTGGCTGACGCTACCCTGCTGGCCCACCCGTTTCCATCGGCGGAGATCGTGTTGACCACCGACACATCCGACGTGGCAGTGGGTGCCATGTTGGAACAGCGGGTTTCAGGTCTCTAGCAACCGCTTGCCTTTTTCAGTCGTACGCTCCGGGATGCCGAACACAAGTACAGTGTTTTCGACAGGGAGTTGCTGGCCCTGAACCTCGCGACACAACATTTTTGTTTTTTCCTCGAGGGTGGCAACTGTACTGCGTACGCTGACCACAAGCCTTTGACGTTTGCCATGTCCAAGGTCTCTGACCCATGGAGTGCACGCCAGCAGCGCCAGTTGCCGGCCATTTCGGAGTTTACCACAGACATTCAGCATGTGGCTGGTAAGTCCAATCACGTCGCTGACTGTCTCTCACGCGTGTTGGTTTCTCCAGTGTATGTCGGCGTCAACTATGCTGCCATGGCCACTGAGCAATGTGCTGTCCCGGACGTCCATGCCCTTCAGTCAACGAAAAAGGGGCCTCGTGCTGGAGGACACCCCCGTGTGGGACGGCGGTCCGCGCCTGCTTTGCAACGTTTCCACCGGCTGCCACCGCCTGGTGGTTCCCCTTTAGTGGCGTCGTCGTATTTTTGACTCGGTGCATGCCCTCTCTCATCCAGGCGTCCGGGCCTCGGTCAAGCTGGTTAGCGCCAGGTCTGTTTGGCCGGGCCTTTGCAAAACAGTGAAAGACTGGGCTGCGGCTTGTATCTCATGCCAACGCTCGAAAATCCACCGGCACACGCAGGCACCCCTTGAACATTTCTGCGTCCCCGGTAGGCGTTTCGATCACATTTATGTGGACCTGGTTGGTCCCTTGCGACAGTCGCAGGCTTTCACGCATCTTTTGACTGTGGTGGACCGCACGACCAGGTGGCCAGAGGCGGTACCCCTGGCGTCCACGACAGCGGTGACGGTGGCCAGAGCATTTTTTGTCAACGTGGGTTTCGCGTTTCGGTCCCCCTGCTGACATTACCTCGGACAGGGGCCCCCAGTTTGTTTCTGAGCTTTGTTCTGCCATGGCTGACGGCCTGGGGGTCAAGGTCCACCGCACCACAGCAAGCTAACAGGATGACGACTGGGTCGACCGTCTTTCGTGGGTTTTGCTGGTATTGTGTAGCGCGGTTAAAGAAGACCTCGGGGATTCCCCGGCTGAACTGGTCCTCGGCCAGCCCCTCCGGTTCCCCGGAGAATTCTTACCTGAGAGCCCCCACCCCGTGTTTCGATATCATCTGTGCTGCCTTTTTGCCCCCCAAAGGACTCAGGACTTTGCTGTTCCTGGCACCACTGCCTGCCTGACACTTTTGTTCTGAGGTCGTTGGACTCTGCTCGTTTTGTTTTCGTCAGGCACGATGCCCAAAGGACTCCGCTGCATCCACCATATGATGGGCCATACAGGGTTCTTAAACCGTGGGTTCTTAAAACTGTGGTGGACCACTAGAGGGCTCCACTCACACCCAGTGTTGAGGAAGTGTGTTGCTGTGTTTTGCGGCGCGATGTGTTCAGTTGATGTGTGGGGAGGAATAAAGAAGGAGTGAGAACTAAGAGCTCCGTGTCGTCCATTCTTATCTCCACAGTATATCCAATAATTCTTCTTTTATCTTGATATGAATAGAAAAAAACAACAACTTTATATTTGGTTGTAAATTAAATTAAGATGTTTTCACTAATTAACTACGTATTAAATGACTATTCAGTGTATTTGTCAGTATTCTGCTCTATATGTTAGTTTTTTATACTATTGCTGCAATAGTGTTACAATATTACAACATTTGTAATGGAAACATTCCCTTCCTTGCTAGAAAAGAAGTAAATGAATAGTTAGACTGCTCCTCAGTTCTTATTCTTAGTACAGAAAATGTCACACTTACAGTACATGACATAATATGCTATACTTGTATAAAATTAAACCGCAACTGGAAATAATTATCCACTAGCCTCTTTATTAGGCACTGCTTTGTAGGAAACGGATGATCTACTGGAATTTTCCTGCACAACCATATAGGATTTATTGAGAATGGTCAGAACATATCCAGTGAGTGGCAGTTCTCAGATCAAAAATGTCTTATTGATGCCAGGGGTGAGAGAAAAATAGCCAGACTGCTTCAAACTCATAGGAAGGAGGCAAAAACTTACATAACCACTCATTACAACTAAGTGCAGAATAGCATCTCTGAATGGATAACATATTGAACTTTAGGCTAAAGATTGACTACTACAGCAGAAGACCACAAACACTCTTAGCTATGGTCAGCTAAGAACAGTAAACTAAGGCTACAGTTCACATGGGCACATCAAAATCAGACAATAGGAGAATAATTTCATTCGTCTTATTGGGTTAGACTTTGGAAATCTATGTAGAATAAAGTTGCAAACTAAGGGATATATTCAACTACGGGTAATTTATTAACACGACAGGAGCAGCTTCTAATCAGAAAAGCACATCTCATGAGATCTGCATTTGCTATCAGCTATCAAGCCAATTAAAACATCAGGATGAATGAAGAGCTAATATTGAGACCTGTGCCTGATGTCCATTAAAGGCCAGATTATTTTCCAGATAGGGTCTAAAGTCAGTGTAGTCATCCCTCTGCCCTAAGCCATTTCACTTCATTTCACTGTGGACCCCACTGCGAAGGCTGTGAAATTCCAGCCACAGTTGTTGAAAAGAACCTGACACCAAAAATTGAAGCGTTACAGAAACCTTGTTACTGCTCATATTATGTGACTCCATTTGGTTGGAGGTTCCAGGTAAAGCAAATCTAAGATGAGGTGCCTTGGTAATTTGTATGTTTTCGTCACATCTTAGTGTAATATCCCAAATAAACTGACAAGTGTACCATTGAATCTATTGATTCTTATTCTTTTCTGTATTCTATATTTCTATACTTTTATTCAAATGCAATACTATTGTACTTTATTTTATTTTTATTTCTTATACATTGATATATTTTACACCTTTAGAGAGGAAATCTGAAAAATGCATATGCAAGCGGGTCGGTTGCAAAAATCTCTGAGGTCCCACCTTTTACATGCAATCTTGTCACTGTGCTCTCTTTGTAAATACCAACAGTAGTTTTTTTTTAAATCACCAACAATGTGTTGTAAGAAACTGAATGAATATACTCCCCCTAGAGCTTGTTTGCCTCTAAGAAAGTCATATGCTGTGTCATGGTTTTAAAGAGACGAGACCCAAGGAGCAGGCTCACAGAGTCTTATTTACACCAGGATTAAGATGAATAGAGGACAGGTGGTTACCCTAACGATTGCTAAGAAGTGTTCAAGGAGAGTCTGCGAAGACGGAGAGAGGTAGTTAACAAATGACAGTGAAGAGGAAGGCTGCAATTGCTCAATCAATTTAAACTTTGAGTCCTTAATTGTCAGTGAAGTGTGTTGAAGCATGAGAGTGATAGCTAGTGAGCAGGCTGGGGCTCAGAGGTGAAAGAAAGAGATTCGGTTCCAGGTAAGTCTTTGTGTGTACTTAAATACACCTTACCGATGAACGCAATGAGTCACAGGTGTGAGAGAGCAGACCAAGGATTAGGCAGCTCTGCCTGTGGATGGAGGCTCAGGTAATCTGCCCACCTCTCTCTAAGAAAAGTGTGTGTGTGTGTGTGTGTGAGAGAGAGAGAACAAGGGAGGGGAAAATTAAACAGACAAAGATTTCCCAGATCTGCCCCAAATCCTAACACTATGTTAATTGAAGAGCAAATAAATGCATTGTACTCTCTGCTCTAAGTGATTTTTGGAATGCCAGATTTAACAGTAAGCTACTTTCAGGGTCGCTTTGCATATTTGATTTTATTTGAATTGATAATTATTTACCATAATTCCTACTGTGAAAACTGAATGTTTTTTTTTTAACATCTGCAGTTTTTCATAGTTTTTACTTTATCCTGCCCGGCAACTGGCTTGGTCCATGGTGTTTTTTTTTAAATGCAGTTAAAAGGGCCTGATGTAAGCAACTTGACCTTTTACCGATATCTCCAGAAGCAACAATTGTAGTAGCTTTGTTTTTCCTAAATCCATAACATGGTGTTTTTGTTTAGTGACTAACTTCTATTTCCAAAAGTATCCTAAAATGTATTGCAGACTCAAATCTATTATGACTATCTGATTCAACCTAATAAGCCCAGAGCTAAATTGTTCTAATATCAGAAGCTATTTTGTGAAATGAAGGCAATCAGAAGCTCACAGAGGACCTCTCCTGCAAGATGTAACATTTCATCTGAAAAGCCCTCAGTGAAAGCAAGTGATATCTAGCACTCAAAAACAACTGGAGAGAGGATATCTTTAAGTAAATTGTGTGAATATTCTTATTTGCTGCTGACAAGCTTGACAGGTTTTCTGATAAAGCTGTTATTTAGGAGGTGATTGGAACTGGAAGAGTCAGTGAGTAGGAAAAAGCATTACTGTTCCCAGAAAGAGGAAATGAGGAAAAGAGAGGCTTAGTAAGAGGTGGTGGAGGAGAGGAGGAATCTGATGAAATTCACTGCACTTCAACATTTGTCTTCAAGGAGTGGAGAAGGAAAAGATACATGTACTGTAAAAACTATAATGGAGACTCAATTTGGGAGAGTTGGAGTGAGCAAAGATGGAAAGGAGTAAACAGAGTGAGTGGGAAATGGGGAAAAATGCAGAAAGTTACCAAGTGAGAAGTTAGAGTAAGCGAACTGAAAGGCAGAGAAAATGTGGGAGGAAAATCAATGTGAGCAAAATAAACTGGAAAGGAGTTTATTTATTTGTAAGGAAGAAGTCACAATCACGGGGAAGAGATAATGCAGGAGAAATTAATAGACTTATAAAAGAACATAGGGATTATAAAGACATAAATAGGGAGGAAATGTTGAAAAAAGAAGGAGGCAGGTGGCAGTCATGAGTGAAGGAAACAAAAACTCTTTGATGGGGCAGTAAGGCAGAAAAGCTCTATAAATGTCAGTCCATGGTCATGTCCAAAATGGCAAGGGCAGTATAAAAGACAGGATGAAGCAAAGGAAGTAAAGAGGATAGGGCAGTTTCAGATAATACAGTAAATGAAAAGAAATTTGTAAGAACGAAGGAAGCGAGGGGCAGTGGTGAAGGTAGTGATTCATAAAATGAGGATGACGATGTCAAAAAAGAAAAGAAATAAAGAGGTTGAACAATTTAAGCGCAACAGAAATGAAAGAAGGAGGAGGAAAAGAAGGAAAGGGCATAGGAGAAAAGCAAGCACATGCTAGCTGGAAAGGTAGCCAGCATATATTTTCAGGCAGATATGGTCTGCACACCTGAAAAAAAAAACAGAGAGATTAAAAAAATGAAAATAATTTAAGACCATATAAAAAAGAAGAGGAAAAGCCAGAGAAGCAGAAAAGCAACACAAAGTTAATGAGACATAAAGTGCTGAAGACAAAGGGGTTGAATATATAAGCTGAAAATCATATAGGCACTGAGTAAAGAATGAGAGATAAATGGGAATTATTCAGTTTTTAAAATGCATGAAACAAAAGACAACGTTTAGGAAAGAGAAACTACAGAGCAGTAAACACACACATCAGCGGCTCTCCACTTTTGTGTGATGAGATGTATTAGTTTTCAGTTTTTTTATGGTTAAGAGTCCCCCCTGTTTAAAGCCCAAGGACTCATAGTGTCTCTTACAGTTATATAACATTCATCCCCGTCTGAACAAATGAATCATAGGCTAAGTCAAAAAATTAGAAAAAAGATGGTGAAGACAGGAGACAAAAGTGAGTGTCACCTCTGTCAAAAAATATGCTAAAGAGGGGAACTTAAAGTTACAAGCCTTCTCTTGTTGAATTTGTTTTGTTCACTTTTCAGGGTCCATCCTCTTCTTTTTTTTTTTTTTTTTTTTTTTTTTTTGAAGAGAAACAAGTGCTTTGGCAACATCTGTGTTGGAGCTTATTAGATTCTACATCACGCTGCTGACAGTCGATCTCTCGCAGTTCTTTGTGGAGCAGAAAACCTCTGCTGCTTTACTTATTTTGGTCTGGTGTTGTGGATACTGCAGCTAATGCATGATTTAACTGCTGTATAACTTTAGTAAGATCATCTCATCAGCTGAGAATTGTACTACTTACACACCGTATACTTAAGCATTGGTTCAGTCTTTATGTCATCTAGATCCTGATAAACATTTTGAAGAGTTTGAACAGCTTAACATTGTACTTTGGCTTTGCTTATATTAGCTGCAGTTGTCCTGTTCTTCAGATAAGTGCTTTTCATTTACCGCACGACATCTTACTGCTTGACATCCAAATATATTCAACATTTAACCTAATCTGAACCTCACTCTGCCACAGTACCCTCCCTGTGGGCATCTGTTCATCATCTACTATTTGTCTCTTTCTGCCGACTTATCTTAATGTCAGACACACTGTGTCATCGCACAGAGTGGTAAAAGGAGCAGGGCCAAGCAGCCAAAACTGGAGACAGTGTCACATTTTCACCTGCAGTGATGATGAGCTGGCCATGGCCAGGACTATTCATAATTACTCATTCTGTCTGACACTGGGATGACACAGCCAGACACTGTTTGGGCTCATCTGAAAAGATCTTACTTATTACAGTTACATCACAGTCAGCTAAGTTTAGCTTACTTGCAGATTAGAAAAGGCACAAAGGCTTTTTATTTTTGTGTAAAGTTATTGTTTGTGGGCTATTCTGCACCCTTTGTTGTCATAAACATATAAAATAAGCAGATTCTGGAGATAAGCCAATGGAACAACAGTAGTTACCTTACAAGGGAAAAAGATCAGGATCAGCATCTAACTGATGCTATTTTAAAGTGTATCTAAAAATGCCCAGAATATTAAAACATAAACTTTCTCGCTGTTTTTCTTTTCTTTCTTTTTTATCTTAAAACATTATGTACCAATTTTCTGGCATCTGGTAGTTGATAGTTTCATATTTAGCAGGCAAATAAAATACCTGTGGTGTCATTTTTGTGAATATTTTAACTCAGGGAATGTGTCTGTCATTATTTTCAAATGACACAGAAAGAAGATCCAAAATGTACATATTCTATACTCCACACTTGTGCAAAGGAGTTAATTGTGAGCTTTAGCAGAGAATACATCGATATCATTATAGTGAGTAATGCAGCATCAAGTAGAACACAAACAGCACGGCTCGAGCGAGCAGCCTA
The DNA here is from genome assembly GCF_041146795.1 of Maylandia zebra. Classification (NCBI taxonomy): domain Eukaryota; kingdom Metazoa; phylum Chordata; class Actinopteri; order Cichliformes; family Cichlidae; genus Maylandia; species Maylandia zebra. Next base: position 9,992,470 of record NC_135179.1, on the reverse strand, counting down.
AATGCCCTGCAGTCATGCAAAGTTAGACCAGTTAGACAGGAAAAAACGAGAAAGAGAGAGAGATGTGCTCTTTTTAATGATTGCCATTCAATTATTAATTTAACCAGAATTTTGCACTTATTACACTTGTTGAATAATGTAAGCTGATGAATTATTTACTATGAGATAAAAATGGCTCGTGTTATAATTGCTGGCTCACAATTAGCTGACAGTCAGAGAGGACTGCAACAAGAGAAAGAAATTAACTTTAGAATGAACTTAACCCCTTCAAATTCTAAGGATGTTTAAACATACTGTCACTTGGGCTAATATCCTTTCATGTCTTGCTGTTGCAAGCATAATTATTTTGTGAAGTCGGTGGCTGTTTAGGATAAAATAAGCGCGGCAGTGTGTGTAAAATCTTTAATTAGCCCCACCATTAAAGCTTGTGATCTCATATTCTAAATGCAACACATTTCATTAGCTAATTAATGCTACCATACACCAGACCATCTTTGATTATGGGTGCTCTTGTGCAAATTTTCTCCTCACAACAATCGCCTCCGTAGGTAATTTGTGCAACCTGTTTTTACAACGTATAGTCAGATTTCAAATTAAGAGGCTTTAGTAGCAATAAGTCCATGAAAACGTTTGCTGGTGTTTTTCAGTAAAGCTAATTGTGTAATTATAAAACTGTCACTGTGCTGTTTAAATGTGTTCATGGCTGTAGAGAAACATTGTGCTTAAAAATGGCAGTTATTGTATGAAGCAACATTTATTTGGGCAACTCAGTCTCAGGCTTTTTCAGCGGTTTTGTTGGAGTGGCCAGAACAGATTTTAAATGTGGACACTCTACTGTATATATCGTTTCAGTCAGTAGGAACAAACAACAAACGTGGTCACAAAAAATGGTTCCAACGTCAGATTACATGCATAATACCGTTTTAAAATCCAACAGCAAAAAAGCAGCAATGGTGAGGGGAAAAAAGCATACAAACCCTATCAACACACAGCAACCAGAGATATTTTTAATCTGGTCACGGTGAAACCGGATCAATACTAAACACAGAATTCACATCATGTTTCTCTATCCATCCAGAATGAGTCATGCCGCATACACCAACGGTCTTTTCAAGCATCCTGTTCATAGAACATGGACTGAATCCAACACTTAATAGCCGCTGCGCTACAGGAGAGGATGTTTTACAGCAGTCATAATTTCCCTTAAGTAGAAACGCTTTCTACATCCAGTCCGAGTGCTTTGTCCTCTGCAGACATACTTCTTCTTAGCACAATCCTTTCAGATAAAATATGATCTTTTTCTCCAGTAACAGCATCTATTTTGAACTCTCTGAAAGTGGCAATAGGCTTTCAAAGATGAGGATGTAAATTAAGAATTTTTGGAGAAGCTTTCTATCTTCATAACATTACAGTTTGTAATTCTGTGTATTCAAAACCAAACACTTCTACCTGCAGCTCGAATAATGGACTTATCAAGCTCGTATTTCAATAATAACATTGAAATAAACAGTTATAAATGGAGGTTGATTGGCAAATATAAATTGGCCATGTTTGATTGACTCTCCAGCCCCTCACAAGCACATCTAAATGCATGGGTGCAATCCCAAGCCCAATTTTAATGCACAAGTGTTTTGCTGGAGAGCAATTCTTACCACCTTTTTCCATTTTAGGATGCTTCCATTTAAATTTGTATTTGTATGAAGTGAAAACTTTATAATTGTTTCTTTTATAATCTATTGCTTTACTGCCTCAGTCAATCTAAGATGCTTTGTTTCTGTTAAGTTTTACATTATACATTATAGCCAAATCAGCAAATCAGGATCTATCTCAACCATAGCAGACAGATTAATAGATATATGATAAACTTGGGTCTTGGGAAAAACCTGGACAACAATTCCTTTTTTTCCTGATTAAGTGTCAGATATGGATAGTTGTTTCTCATCCATAGTCAGATCTAGTGTAAAATGTAAACCTAAATTAATTTTTGTACCCTAAATGTATCCGTGATTGGATGTGGCTCTTTGTTTGGTCACATCTGCACTATCTTCAACACAAGCATTTATCTAATACTGCAGTTTTCTTTATTTCAAAACAAAGGTGCAACCCTCAGGGCTAAAATATAAAGGTAATGTGGGAGTGTGAAAAACATTCCTTATGTGGCCACTTGAGAGTTAGCTAGAATCACCAGTGTCAAAATGCAGGGCTTTGTGGATAAAGAAACTCCCCATGAATTACTTTGATGAACACAAAACTCACCGTATGGTACTGGCTCCAAACCCAGAGGGCTAGAATACCAAATCTGAGAATTCAAAATGGTTGTCAACAAATTACTGGGTGATTCTTGCATGGTAACTTCATGCAAATTGGCAGAACAAAGGAGTTCCTAAGTAGAGCCTATTTAAAAATCTCACACATGGCATGATTATGCACAAATTATTCCCATTGTTGTTGCCAATTGTTCTGTGATTTCAGGTAATATCGAAGCAGTGGGAGCTGTGCGGCATATTGTATCTCTTTGTAACAGGTTTAACCAAACTGTCAGCATCTTCACTTATTAGATAAGAATGAACTAATGCCTCACATGAAAAATTCTGTCCTCTCTGCAAGAGCAGAATGATCCTCAATAGCTTGTAATGTCAGCATGAAACTGACAGAAACACCCCTTAAGTGTTGCCACTGGGCAAACTTTATGGGAATGCTCCACTTGTGATGTCACGTTTCATGAAATCCCTTCCTCACGCCATTTTCTCTCCTCTGCAGCTTGACCAATTTTAACCCTCAAGCGATTCCACAACACTCACAACTCATTGTATTATATCTATTTTTAATTAAAGCACCTTGGGACAACAGTTGTTGTGATTTGGCGCTTTATAAATTGAATTGAATTGAATTGAATTAGGTTTATATTAGCCACACATATCCATCCATTCATCACGCTTGTCCTATTCAGGGTCGTGGGGTTGCTGGAGCTTGTGCCAGATGCTACAGGGCGAGAGGCAGGGCACAACTTGCATAAGTTGCCACTCTATCTCAGTGCTAACACAAAGAGAGACAAACAACCATTCACGCACACAACTGCAGAAAACAATTACCAGTTAACCTGACATGCATATCTTTGAATTATGAGAGGAAGCTGGAGTAACCGAACCTACAAAAATATAGGGACACATGCAGGGAAAGGCATGGGAAAGGGAAAGGCCCAGCAGAGGCGCATACATACACACATGCATATCTATGTACGTACATATGCATTATCAGAGTTTCTGTTTTCTCCTGATTTTCTTTAATTTGAGTCCTTTCTGCATCAAGCCTTTAATTGAGCTTTTCCAATGAAACAGGTGGAAGGTCAGTGCTATGCTTATGGGCACAAGTGCCCCTAAACATAAGAAAATGTTTTCTAAATATGTTTGCCCTGCTCAGTAAACAGTGTAATGAGTAAACTGTGGCCTGCAGTGGAATCCATGCAGACTGAGAAGAGTTAGCAGGCAGATAAAAGTGGAACCATGTGGAGCTGAGGGCACTGCAGATGAACATTAAAGTTACTTTGAACTCCTGTAACTTTAATTCTCATTGACATGGAGCAATGTAGCTGTGAGCCACACCATGTACACTACAATTAAGATCAGTGAACCACATCCACCATAAAATAATCCTGTTACGCTGTCTCTGTCCATCTGTCTGTTAGCCTGGCTGGAAGCGCTTGTTTCCCCTACTGAGGGTCAGGGACAGTGAAGGGTCATGGACCGCCAGCAACATTTTCAGACATCAGATCCCAGGATTGTGTTCTTACGAAGAAGAAAGACTATATAAATATACTGGGAATGATTCGCTTGTTTAATAATGGTGAAAAAATGCACATGTTGGCTGAATAACCTCGCTGTGCTTAAAAAAAATCATTCCTATTTATTTGGCAGTGGATACCACATCATAGTGTTATTCAGCATACATTTCCCCTTGTATCTGGTTTATGACAATCTAAAAAGAACAGAAGTCTTCAAACAAACTGGATTAGGAGGACGCATGCGTGAGCTAGTGAAGGCTGAGGGTTCGAGCTCTGCAGCACCCCTGGGTGGATCTCCAAAGTCATGTAGGTCTAAAAAATCATATAAAAGTTTTGATTTTTAGATTTTATGAAAGTTTAGGTTATTTTCGTATTCTATGACATTATTATTTTTTTATTTTAGAGAAATCTAAGCTTTGGTTGCTGAGATTTAGTCACATTCTTGATGATAGTGTAGTCACTTTTGAGAGACATGCAAGCATGCAGGAAAATTGTGCGTGAGTGGTAGAAGTCTCAATGATTCCACCAAAAATATGACTATGCTGTTGATTCTGATGATTCAGAATCAAAAGCTGGGAGTCTGCACTTTCAATTTTATCCCTCAACAAAGAAGAAGTGGGGCGCCAGCTGCTAATTTTAGCCTTCATTTGCCTCCTTTTTAGCTTGCAGATCCATGCTTGCACACTATATCTTGAATCAAACACATTCTACTTACTACTGTAGGACTGCAAGATACGTAAAAACCTTTTTTTTAATCCTTTTGGTACATTTAGGACTGTGTCTCTTCTACTTATTAACTTAAACCACTAAAAGAGAAGCTAACAGTAGGTTAGCAGCTAATGTCAGCTTGGCTAATAATACTCGCAGTAGTTGTGAAAATTAGGGTTGCATAAAAGTAAGGTTGTCTTGAAATAAGCTGCCCATTATTATTGTAAATATGGATAGAGAACTAGATATAGTTAGTTATACTTCAAAATAAGATATGTGGCTAATGATATTTAGAGTATTTGCCTCCAAATTAAGCACTTTACTTTCAACAATTTAGCTTAGGGTGTTGGAGATGTGGTGTACTCAGAATATAGCTATACGACCCCCTGTGAATTTTGTAGTGATAATGATAGACATTAAATATTTCAATATGTTATTTTGGACAGAAATGGAAAAAGATTAATTATTTTAATTTATACATAAATTACAATAGTGCATGTTGTTGTTTATTTTTGATAGGACAGTTTGTAAAAGTGAAATTGTTGCTCAAAGAACTTCCAGTTATCATGCTGGCTTTAACATTGTTTTTCTTATAAAACTTTATTTTGAAAAACTTTAAACATTTTCAGTATGCAAGGCTTGCTACTTTCTGCAGGAGAGGCTGGATCTTTGGATGGTTAGAGGTCAATCAGTGATGAAGGCAGCACAGGATGATGGTCGACAAGCGGGAGAATATGGATGGTATCTTATTTTTTTACTGGATATTTTAAACATGTGTTCCATGACAGCTTTTTTTCCCACCTGACATATTTTACCATATTATTCTTTTAAACTTCATTAGCATTTTCATGCCAGATTCTGATGCTTGTTTTAATCACTTATCATTACCATGGTTTTAAATTCATGTTTGTTTTTTGTTTTTTATTTTTTAGAAACTTTCCTTGTAATCATCACTAATCTTTGAGCCCAGGGAATGATTTTTATTAAGTGGCAGGTCATTTCAAACACAGCATTTCTGTTCTCAGCTCAACAAACATCAGCAAACACACAGCCTATGTCTACAATTTGTCGCACAGTGTGTTGCTAGCTTAAAGGTCCAGCTGCTGTTTTTCACAGGGAGAGAAAATAAAAAACAGCTAACTTCACTCAGAGATGGAGAAAGAAGGAGGAAGAAGACAGGTTGTATTAAAAGGTGAGAACGGCTCAGTGGTGTTTGATAAACTGGAAATTTAAAGCTTATATGTAAGTCCTCATGTTTTTAAATGAGATATTGGGTCTTTACATGTGACATTACATTTTTTTCATACTGTGAGACATGCTGCAAAATCAATCAATCTGGACAACTTACAAACATCTGCTTAAATCTAATTTAACTAAGCAGTGTAAATCCAGAAATTAGTAAATTGTGTGTGCATATTTGAAATCTATTTGCCATTAAAAGAACATATGCAGTGCTCATAATGCTGTTTACAAAGAGGAACAATAGTATAAGCTTCTACCTGAATATCTCTTCCATCTCAGCTGGGTTTCTCTCTTTCTGTGTTTCAATTTTCTTCTCATTCCCCGGTTTGCTTTGTTCTACATAAATGACAAGTGTTGTAATTATAGTCACATTTTGTATCTATCTACACTTTCACAGAGGAGCTCTGACAGCCGAGCAGAACTTTGACACCCTTGGCGCTAATGCTTCACAGCCTATCATTAAAACAGACACTGGGGTGGGGACAAGGCAAGTGAGAGCACGTGTCATGTAACTTCTGACATTGCGGTTTTGAATTTGGCTTGTAGTGATATATTCCCATTACAAAACTATATTTGCACAGGGAAAGTCAGCGTCTGTGTGTTACTGGCACAGGGGGTGCTTCAGGCGGGGTTTTAACAGCAACAGTTTTATCAACCTTTGAAATTAGCACTGACAATGGGACAACTGCTGAGGGACGTTTCTGCTCCCTACTTAAACTGAGCTTTATGTTTAACTTTGATTGGCTTAAGTTGGACTGATTGACAAAGTTCATCCCTGAAACAGACATTGAAAAACAAGACTACATAGTGAAATTAATTGCTGAATTGGTGCTTTTGATTATAGCACTTAAGCTTCTTCAAAGTTTCAGGCTACAAAAACTAGATTGTTACTCAGCATATATATGTAATGTTTAAGAGGTCTACTTTATCTTTTGCTCTGGATTTCTTAGTGGCCAAGGCCTTACACTATGAAACAAGCTTACATAGCAAGGGTATCTTTCAATTATCTGCATTCAGTGAGCCTACCATCAGCAGTCAGGGTCACACCAAGCTGGTTATCAATTAAATTATCCCAGGGCTTCCTCCACACATTCACATGCAAGGAGTTGTGTTAGCATGAGAGATGGGCACTACTGTAATCCGATTACTTTTTTTGCAATAGTAATCCCTTACTTTACTCGTTACTTGAAAAAAATAATTTGATTACTGTTGCTTTCCCACAAGCACGCTGTGCTACTGCATTTCTAAACCATTATTTTGTTTGTTAGTCTCATGACAATGATGTAAGTGCGTGTGACGTCCATTGCAGCAACAGACGTGTGTAGATCAACAATGGATCATATGGATAATATGGAGTGCAACCATGCAGAGTTTGATTCTCTAAAAAGTTACAAAAACATTAGCGTCCGCTGTACTCAGCATGGGAGGAAAACTTCTTTCTACAGCAAAAAATGTAACTTCAAATCTGAGCAAGCATCTAGCAAACTGGCACGGCAATGTGAAATTCACTGACATGACTGCTGCGGCACCGGGCAAACCTCCACTTGCCCCACTCCTGTTAAACAGGTGAAAATAGATTTAAGAGCAACAAGACTCAGTGCAGCTGAGTGTTTGATTTTATTTATTTTTTGCTGTGTTTTACTTGCATCAATCTGAAAGAGCGAGATAAACACAAAAAATTATTTTATTGAATATGCTGGAATATGCAGAAAATAGGTTTAAATGTTAAACAAATTTCTTCTTCCATATAATTTAATTTTTGCTAGATGCAATGTGCATAAAGTTAAAAGATTAAAACTAATAAAACAATTTTTAAAAAAAGACTTTTTCATTTGATTACATTTTATATGATGGATTATGCAGAAAAAATAGAATTGGGCTGAAAGCTCTATTGCTCTATTAGGTATTCAAGTTGTGTATCATGTTTTTAAAAAGTTACTAAGTAATAAAGTATCTAATTAAGTAATCAGTAAAGTAACAGGATTCGTTTTTTGGATAAGTAATCATTAATTAGTAACTAATTACTTTTTTTCATGTAACTTGACCAATACTGGTTAGCATCATCTGATTAATTACATTTTTTGATGTCAACTGGCAGCAGAGTGTCTAATTTTACAAAGGCAGGTAAAAAACATAATATGAAGATATAAAGACTGTAAGCAACACATCTGCAAAGCAGCAGTGTGATTGTAGTTTAGTATTAGAGAGATCTGAGGGCTCTTCCAGGAATGGTGACACTACTCTTTGGGGAATTGATTGGCCAGCAGGGAGTGATTTCATACCAGCTGATCTCTAATCTGGAACATAGCTTGCTCCAGAGCTACAAAGCCTACAGCATAAAACATTATGGCAATATGGTGCCTTTATAGGACAAGGAGGGAACCACCTTTAACCCTAAAGTTGCCTGAATAAAGTGGAGTCCTACTTTGTAGCACTGGTGTTCAACATATAGAAATAATCTCTCAAGACAATAATCAGAACACAGGAAAATAATCTTTCATATGTTGGGTTTGTCTTGTTCAACAAATCAAAGAAAAGATCAGAGCCTTGTGAGTGGGAAGATGTTCGTCATATGCATTCTATTCTGAAATCTTTTTCTTTTTTTGTGGATGGCAAAGTGGCAGTCTGCTTCACAATGGTGTCTGATTGGGAAACGATGGTAAATGATTTAACAATCATCTTATACAACCTGTTATAGATTAAAGATAGAGGATTAAACCAGTTGTACTGATGAGAGCAGGCACTCTCATGTACCTTTAATATCATTAATTACAAATATTATTATTGTTTTGCATGATGCAATGCAGCATAATCATTATTGTATTTAATAACGCTTAAAGTTACTACTAAGGAAGCTTAGGCCTCTTTTAGGGGTGCTAAGATTCCTTTGACTTCTCCAAAATGTCAATACTGTCTCTTGATTTTCAAACCACACTGTTACATATTGCCTTTCTACTGGATTCACTGTCTTTCTGCACTGATTTTTGAATTAAAGCTGTTGCTTTGCATAACCTTCTCTAAACTCCTCTCACAGGTACTGAACTCTGACTGTGTTGTCAAGGAAACATCCTGAAATGCATTTGTACCAACTAAAGCTTTTTGTTCACCCAAACCCATAATTCAGATAGACAGTGAAATCGGCTTTCAAAGTGGTCTCCAACTGGGGCTGTAGTCCCTGTATAAAGACTGAAAAACATGCTTTCATCTCTCATTTTTAAGGGTGGATGTAACTACAGCCACAACTGAATAAACTCAACGAAACATATATTTTACTTTAATCCCATATAGACCTACACATATATATTGAAAGTCATGCCTCATCAGTCTCTTGATGAGGAACACAGTCTTCTATAACCTTTTAAGAGACACAAACACAAAAATGATGTTTCGTCATCGGTCCAGGGAATCAGTTTTGGATGTTCTTGTCTAGCTGAGGGCAAATGATGTCATAATGCTGAAACTGTGCCCAGCAGCTCATTCACTTAACTAAGCAAATATCCACACATGTAAGCACACACACAGATATGCAGCCATCATCATTAGTCATTTATGGTTTAAGCCATTTTAACCAACAGGACAGTAAACAGTGAACTGCAGGAGAGGAGGCCATCATGCCATCTGCTGACGCTTTATGGATGCCATAAAACATCTTGAATTAACACTGAGGTGATAAAGATTCTTGGTTCCCTTACAAACACACACATGCACACACACACACACACACACGCACACGCGCGCACACACACTAACAAAAAGCCCAAACAGCTTTTCTCATTCCTTATTATTTTCAAATGGAACTAATTTGACCTTTGAGCAATTTTGGGCACAGCCACGGTTCAGTGCAGCATGATAATGGCAAGCTGTCCTTTACTTTCATCTAACACACGGAGACACACACACACACACACACATACACTTAAATAGTAAGCAATGTATACGAGACCTACAAATTCATGTTCACTACACCGTAATAATATCAAGATTTAGTGGACCACAACACATCGTGTTGCTCTATATATGCGCATGACGGGGTATGTGCTTGCCATATATGGGTAAATTTAGAAGAAGTGTAGAATTGCAAACCTTTAATGTCCTAATAAAATGCACATAATTTAACCCTCTCCTTTCTTTCCCCCCAAAGGTTTTCTAAATCTAAAAACATTTAGATACACATGCACTTGTATACATTCATTGCATTTGCATTTGAACATTTTGAAACCTTGTTCCTTTGATGGCATACACGATCTTTCCCCCTTGATTTTATGGCTCTTATGGCTCTCTGTAGCATGTCTGAGTTATCACGCAAACATCCAAACAATCAATGGGGACAGCGATTTATACAGTTTATCACTAAGAGGATCCACAGACACTCATACACACACAGATTGGCACAGAGACAAAGACAGAAGTATAGAAGTATATGCATGATAAAACTAATAAAATGTTAGAAATATTTTAGAAACATCTCTGTGGACATGCTGCTAGGACAAAAGAATATGAAAAAAAAAAATGACCTACCCACCCAAAAAAGGGCAGAAATAGGCTCGCTAACCAGTTAAAAATATACAAAAGATAACTAAATGGCAAAATTCTGAATTTACAGAGAGGCCAGTTTTTCCTCTTTTGATAGAGATCTGCTGCTTCCATCCAACTTTATCCCCTGAAGTCTAGTTCAGTCACAGAATTCCCGCTAATGAATATTTAGAGAACATGCTAATATCAAATATTCGAACTCCTGGTGAGTCTGCATTAACAAAGAGCTCTGAATAGGACTGTTTTCTATCACTTTGTTCTCTCTTTTGTGCCTTTCTCTTGTTTTGTATATATATCACTCTTGATTTTATATATTTCTCCAACAAGAAAGTCCTACTGTCTGAACCAATCCCAGCTATCATACTGTAGAAAATCTTGTAAGATAGCTAGTTGTATTGTTTACCTACCAGCTGTATTCACATCAGCACAACAGGACAACAGGAGTCTTTTATACATACTGTGTTGATTTAGAAAAATATGTGCAAGCTTAATGGTATGTACAGTATAATGAGCTTATTGTCAAATCTTAAATTAGATAATACAACTTATAATGACAACTTCAGTTTTCAGTATTTTTGTGGTTCACAGTAAGAATCAAATTTTAAAATTCCCTTCAAGAGCCCTCCAGTGAGCTGTGACAGTGTGACACAGCAACAGTATTCAAAACAGCAGCCAAATGGAAATCAGCAATCAAATCAAGAGCGTTTCTAATGTGTCATCATGTCCTGGGTTCAGTGCAACCTTTGAAGCCAGTACCTTTGCATGACAACTAACAAGCCCAGCTGCTTTTTGGAAGTACCAGTGCTCATAAATGGGTTCTGGCATTAAAAGGCAGCATGGTGATTGATGTGTTAAGATACTCGGTTCTGTATGGAAAACATCTGATTGCAGTTAACTACCACTAAGTAGCCTGACCTTTTTCCTTTTCATGCCATCGATCGAGCACATTGACTTTATGAATGATAAAAGCCACATTATGCATTGTACATTTACATGCATCACATGCAAAGGTTTCTTTGATAAAAGGCATTTTTAGCCCATCCAACTGAAGGACCATGTAGCGGATGTTTGTCATCCACCCCTTCATCCATCATTCAGAACACAGTACCGTTGGAATTTATTCAAACTTACATTGACTGCCACAGCTCTTTGCTCCATTCCAGCGATATGTTGCAAACTAACTAATGTAACGCTACACTTTGTACCATCATGTAACCTTTAGATAGCAAAAAAGTCAGTAAACCCTTTCCTCTCCTTTCTTTCTTACATCTGTCTCCATCTCTGAGTTATCTAAATTATCTCACATTATCTTCTCCCTCTGGGAAATAAAGCAGCTGTACCTTTTGCTAGCAGACACATTATGTGACACACTGTACAGAAATAATTTGTGTGTTTGATTATATTTATTGAGCTGTTACAGACTTATTTTAAATTACCTGCCACTTAAAAAACATTTCTCCCTTTATCCTTGCTCCTCTTCTGCAGCTCTGGCTGGATGTTGAAGTACTATATTCCAAAACTTGAGGACATTTGAACCATAAATGGTATTCCAGATAGTTCTGCCCATCTTTAACCTGAGTATAGCACAATTAATACACGGGTCATGTGTTTTTGCCTCTTTTATCTCTTTGTGTGCAATAAGCACCAACAATGGATACACCAATGGGATTGTCTTTTATTTGTTATTTTCCCCCAGTTTAGGTTGGCTTTGGTTTGGTGTTTGAAGAGCTACAGTGCCAGGAAATAACTCCCCTCAAATGTCTTAAATCAAAACTTGGAAGCTTGTTTTGAAAATGTAAGATTAGAAAGTAGTAGAGAGAACATTTGTGTTAACATTTAGGGAGTAAAGTAAAATAAAAGGAAAAATAAACATTCTACTTAAGAACTGCACTGAAGTATTTCTGCTATGTTACCTCTCAGTTCTGACGATCTTGTAATGGGTTTTTACCCCAAAAAGTCCAAGTCAAATCACATTAGTTTTTTTATGAGCAATAATTTGTGAACTGTGATGTATCATGATCTAGATGAACTACTAAATCACTGACATTCTGGATAGTGTGCAAAGAGAACACGTCACTGACAACTTATATAAGTTTCCATGATTGAAAGGGTGCATTGGAACTGTGTTGCAACAAGATAACTATGCAATTTAAGTACCTGTGCCTGGAAACTGTAGTTCAAGCTCCATGAAGTAGCTCACAGTCTTTGCTTCAGTTAATTATTTTCTCCATGTCATCTCTTTTGCTCTAGACTGTAATGCAGCAGCTTTTTCCTTGTTGGTGTTGTGACTGGTAGCATTTTCAGCTCTTTTCCCTTTGTGCACTTTATTGGTGTATAAAGCTAATTTTCCTCCATGGCAGACAGTACTTTCTATTCTATTCTATTCCCCTCTTTGTATACAGTAGCAGCAAATTCTTTCTGAATTGATAGATTCAGGGTCTGTTCATACTTAGCAGAAAGTGGCTTTGTGCTCAATCTCTGACTCACCTTAGAACTTGCCAGAAATGCCAGTTTTTTTAAATAATTTCCCTGCAGTTTCTCTTTTTTGTCCTTCTCTCACTGTCGCTTTCATAAACCTCAGGCACAGTTTCCGTTCTGTCTGAATAAATAGTCTTTTCATTTTCTCATTCGATCCTAATGTCTCACAGGTTATAAAAATGTGTGAAATTTTGACTTAAGGAAGAAGCTTTTGAGTTCTTTAGAAAAATGTCTGTCACATTGATGTGAACAATATTGATTCAGAAGATTTTTGTTCTTGTAGTTTGCTGCTTTTGTTAGGTAGCAGCATAGTGAGTAGTAAGTAAAGTTTATTTATATGGCAAATTTCACAGACATGTGTCACAAAGTGCTTTACAAGGTAAAAACACAATACAGTCATAAATACATCATATGAACATACTATAAGCAGTATGTTCATAAACAAAGCTTTTCACTGATCAAATGATTTTTAGAGCATATCTGCAGCTCAAGCACAGAAAAGCTTTCTGCTTAATCGATAACTAAAGGCAAAGAAGTGATGCCACCACCATACAGCAGTGTGCAAAATTCTTTAACTACTATTTCTTAATGCTGCCAAAGATCCTGAAATTCTTATATCATTTTAAAGTGGTCTTGTGGAATCTAGGTTTTCTCAAGGTCTTTCAAATTATTTCTTTGGACATTGGATTTTGCACTCTAGAGATTTCAGTTTGCTTGAAGGAGGAGGAGGAAAATTGTGGAGTGGTCTACAACGTCTGAGTGGTGGATATGAGCAAGAAAGAACATGTAAAATGCCACCAGGGCAGAATGACTCTGGTGATCATTTTGTCTCTTTGGGGTGATTTTTGTGTTAGAATAGGATTTGTGTTGTTGTGCAGAACTGTAGTGAAATGTTTATATAGTGGTAAATAGTAATTATTGATCATTTTTTTTAAGGACATTCTATTTGTATCAAGTCAACATGAAAGTAATGTAATGAGTAGTGTAACGAATGATGTTCTCCAATAAGTAATTGGCTAATTTACTGCATTACCTTTAAGAATAGTAATGAGAAATATACAATACAATGCAATACAGCTTTATTTATATAGCACATATAAAACCAAAAGGTACATCAAAGTGCTTTACATCAAAACAACAGGTTAAAACATAACAGATATAAGACCATAACAGAGTATAAATAAAGTAACATTAAGAAACGCTATGAAGACAAGCAATAGAGGTAAAAGACGAAATAAAACATCTGAGTGTAATTGGGAGATCAAATCACTGAGTATTCATACCTATAAGGTGGGGGAATTTATACAGTGTAACATCAATAAAAGGTAAATGACATAGGGATAAAATATAGGGAATATGCACTAATTAACCAAAAACGCTCGGTCAAACAGGTACGTTTTTAATCGTGATTTAAATGAAAGAATGGAATCAGAGGCGCGAATAGCAGCAGGAGGATTGTTATTAGGGGCTGCCAGGACAAAAGCACGGTCAATATGTAATACATTATTTGACGTAATGACTTCAACACCAATCTTTTTATTGTGCAGTGTGTCCTTAAAAAGTAGTGGACAAAACAAGCCTAAAAAACTATTTAGCAGAGGAACAGTATATAAATGTCACATCTTTAAGAAACAGAAAAGAAATCGAGCAAATGTCTTTCACAGGACCTGAAAGATGCATCTGACCCTTCAGCTGATCCATCTACAGGAAAGAAAGGCCAATGCATGCCAAATTGCAAAAGAACTGGACTGAAAATCAGTGGCAACAGGTGTTATGTAGTGATGAAACCAAATGTTTGGCTCAAATCATCATCAGCATGTAACAGCTGGCAGCCAACATTGAAAGAATAGCTTCGGAATGTTTTCGAGAAGCTTGGGCAACTATTCCCCAAGACTTTCTGGCTCCTTAGAACTGTACAAATTCAGTTTTTGTCATACATACTGAGAGCACAAACCTCTGCCTTTTCTTACCTTTTCTTCATTCTGTTTAAATGTATGTTATAAATTTTATAGATCAGTAAAAATCTGACAAGGATAGCATGGCAGATGTTTACTTTGGTTACACAAACATCATCTTGGAGTAGGTAATGGATAAGAGATAGCGATTGATGCATAAATTGAACTTATAAATGTATAATATTACACTGCAGTATATTTCTAAATAGCCTGGCAGATCATTCTTTTTCTCTTGAATTTGCATTGCCTTTGCATATTGGAGTTAACTTGAAAGACAGGAAGATAATAATTTAAAAGTGAGATCAGAGATGTCAATTGTGACATGACATTTGGATGCAACATTGTTTTAAATACGTTCACATAGCATTATTATCACCTTAACCTTAAGATCAATCTCATGGCCTTGGCGGAGAGGTCAGAGTTTATAAATGATATGATATTTAAAATCTTATATGGTACTTTATATATGTTGACGGTACACACGACAGATACGTGCATGCAACCGCACAAACACTAGCAAAACTCCTTGGCGGAGGTAACTAGGTGTAACTCAGGACTTTTGCACATGTGTGTGGATAAAGTTGAAGGAATCACTTTGGAATAATGGTAAAATCTATTATCAATCCTGGAATGAAGTCTTCAGAGGGTAAATTAGAGATCAAAGTGAGTTACAAGCTTTAGACTTGATGAAAAGATAGGCTGAGGGAATATGGACTCATTGAAAGGTGTTGAAAAATAAATCAATTTGTTTTTGTTCCATTTTTTTAAGCTTCCAGATCAGTTGTTGTTAAAAAATTGAGTTCAATATGTTTTTTCTAAGTTCTAAGTACAGTTTGACTTACAGTCTTATTAATTATCAAGATAATTAATAAAATTTCACAAAATGCACACACACAATCATTTTTCAAGTAGCTGGCCCAACTGTAAGACTGCCTTTAAGATTGCAAAACCTTATATTTCAACAGAATGCCGCCATAACCTCCAAAACGCAACCCCCCGAGAGACTATATCTGCTCTAAGACCACCTAAAAATAAATGAATTATCATCAAAATATTTTAATCATGGAAAATCACAAAGATAGGGGGAAAAATAACTTTTTCAGTTTTAACTAAGATCAAAATAATTAAATGTGGACTATTAAACATTAGGTGACTCTCTTCTAAGTCCTGGTTAGCACACAATTTAATAATTCATCAAAAGTATTGATTCATTTTGCATTAACACATCTGGCTGCAACAGAATTAATTTAAATGAATCAACACCCTCAAGCTGTGCTAACTGTGAGAATGCTCATAGCACAGGCCGAGGAGGAGTGGTAGTAATCTTTCATTCTAGCTTAGTAATAAAAACAGATCTAGACAGAGTTATAATTCATCTGAAAGCCTCACTCTTACCTTTGTTCGCCTTAACTGAAAAAAAATGTGTTTTCTTTGTTATCTATCACCTAGTTCTTAGACTGTTTATTTTCTTTAGTGTTCGGTTCTGATAAAATAAATATAGTGGATGATTTTACCATTCATATATATGTTAAAAATGACAGCCTCGACATTGCATTTACCTTATCATTAGACTCTATTGGTCTGCTGTTTTAATCACTCTCTGCATGTTGTCCTGACATATAGCATAGAAACTGATCATATAACAGTCTTCCTGAAAGGTCTCTTTTGCCTGACCATTTCTTACTGGCAGAGAACTCATAAGCCATCTACAAAGTTTGGACATTTTACTGTTTATTACTGAAAAACAGAAAAACAAAGCTATTTGAACATTTCAGTCATGAATTAGAGTGCATTTTAACGCAGAAACAGCATTAGTGAAAGCTCTTATGGCCCATGACACTGCATTCATCTCTGTGTGCTTGTCCTTTACAATGTCATTACAATATTTTGCTACACAGAATAGAAAATACTGTTGTTATTAAAGGAAATGTACCTCAGTGGTTTAAAATGTATCTTTTTGATAGACTGCAATTTGTGAACATAAATGGGGAGTCTTTTTCCACACATGAAAGTTAGCCACGGACTTCCACAGTGTTCTGTGCTGGGACCAATATTTTTGTATTTTATACATACATTTTTATCAATATGCAGATGATGCCCAACTATATCTATCTATGACGTTGGATGACACAAACCAGTGAATTAAACTGCACACATGTCCTGAAAAAAATACATCAGCGTCTTCAGGGTATGAGGATGATGTATCATAAGTGTGGAGGCAGGATAAGTTTACCAACAAGCAAGCTTTATTAGGCTGAATGCAGAAATGTGAAAAATAAGGTGCAAAAAGAAACCAAAAACTATAACCTGCAGAAACCTAAACACATTTGTTTTTCTCTTTGCCCCTGCCCCACCTCAATTGGATAGATGGCTGCTGCTCCCTATGCCTGGTTTTCCTGGAGTTTTTCTTCTGTTCAAAGGCAGATTGTCCTTTTTTTCTCCAGGATACTGCAGTGTCTTTACCTTAAAGTCTAAAGCCCCTTTGTGGCAACTGCTGTTGTGATTTGGTCTTATAAATTGATGAACCTGAATTGAATGCTATTTGGTATTTGGAACTTCTGCCTGTGGCTTTTCAGTCCACTTGCAAACATTATAGATCTTTGGCAGCAACACATGATAACATATTACAAACAATTTATTTTTAAATTAAGTATATCGGATATAACAAAACTCTGTAATCCCCATCTATATCATCTACTTGTGTTAGAATTATTAGTGGTACAGCTCTGGGAAAAATAAAAACTAAAAAAAAAATAAAAATAAACAGAATAAAATAAAATGTAAATTTTAAAAAGCAACACAATCAGTATAGACACTAGATTTAAATTACAGTTGTTACCTGCACAACAAATTACAAATCTATGCGCTTATGAAAATATATCTGACAGCAAACAAAAGCATAAAACTAATTTTGTAAAGGTTTTAGCTGGAGGGTAAGAAAAAGTCCATCTACACTGACGCAAGTCATTACCCCTGAATCATTGCCTTTGTTGGATGTATTATCCCATCATGTTTGAGAAGGAGGAGGGCAGGAGTTACATAGTCAGAGAAATACATTTTAAGCCCTGAGTGTGTGGGAGCCATTAGCCATACAGCCATGTTATTATGTGCCTGTCACCTCAATGATAAGTGGAGCTATTGTAGGCTGTGCTGCACAGTATATGTGGTTTTTATACAGAACTATTTCAAATGAGGAAGAACATTATGTTTGCAGCCTTGTAATATTAAAAACTGATCTTTTCATTGTGAGTCTGAAAGATCTATTTAGTGTCTATCAAAGCTTTTCTTTCTATGAAAATACATCCAGCCCAGGTCTATATAAATTACACAATTAACTGCAGCTACAGAATAAAAAGCTAATGATCTATTTTCTTAGGTGTGGTTGTGCACACAGGATCATGGATATGTCTTACTCATCTGAATAACCTCCAGTCTTAATTTAAATCTAATGGTTTCAGACTGGCAGTGGAACACATTTGGCTTATTTGTTGTATAATCTTGCATATTAACTACTTTCTGCTTTCAGATATGTTACATACTGAGAAATGTCATGAAATGTAAAGTTTGAAATTTATCTATACATACATCGTTATTTTGTTGTGACAACTTCAGAACATTTATTTCGGTTTGTGATTAGATATCCTTTGAATGCTGATAGAAGTGCTGACAAAAAAGAAGAAAAAACCCCCCATGAAAATCTGCGGTCAGTCTTTATAGCCAGTAGAATCACTTATCATCTCACTTTGTACAACCAGGACATTTTGAGTGGTTATTAATCATGACAGCTTGAGAAATGCTGTAATTCTGAAAGATTAGGTTATGTGATCTATTGCAGTTTGCTACCGCTCTTTTGTCTTCATATACTATAAAACCATGTAAATGTACTTCTGTGGTAAGCATGGAGCTATGTGAGAGCTCATTGCTGCTAATGAATGTATTCTGGTCAGACCAAGGGAAAAATATCTCTATTGTAATTATACATGAAATCTCAATCAGCTGTCATGCTTCACTAAATGGTTGTCAAGTATGATAACAGAGGATAAACTAATGAGTAGTGCAGGGAAGAATATTTGGTAGGGACTTAGGGACATAGTGACTAAAGCGATTTAAGTGCTGTAGTCTTATCTACCAGTTTGGTACTTTAGTGCAGACTGTAATATTTTTACTATATTTCCTCCAGTATAGGATGGAATCCCTTTAAAATTTGTATAGATTTTGTTTAGGGTCAATAAAAGATAAGCTCAGTCAACTTCATGTTTAATATCACTAAAAGGTTTATTTGTGAACTGTAGTGAAATAAATTTTCCTCTAGTGCCAATATGAGATTCTCATTTATAACCTTGAGGAAAATGTCTCCATAACTTTGGGAATTGGATGGGTTTGCATGAAATTTGGTTTGGACATTCATGTGCACCCAGAGGATATTGCAATTCTGCAAGAATAAATAAACCAAGGTGATGAAGCAGCCATTTTCAGGATGTATTTTTACATACTCGAGCAGACTTACTTGTTTCCTGTCCCTAAAGCCACATTTCAGTGCATGTAAGACTGACTGAAAGAATGAAATTCCCTTCTGAACAATGTAATACTCACAAATTGATTGTAATTATCTTATTTAATGGAATTAACCAATTTATTGCCTTGGATTTTATTTTAAAGTATTTTTATTCCTGGGATTGTGTTGTTGTTCCCAGTTGCTTTTCTAGATTTAATAGTCACCATCCCCTGCAGGGGTGAAAATTTAATCTCGTAGACAGACAAACTGTGAAATATTCATTTCTCCCTCCCTAATATTGGTTCACAGTATTGATGCAGAGGAAACAATGACATGAGAGATAAGTTTTAGCCTCTGAATGTCAACTATTGCAGGTTTTTCACTTCAAGATTAATTAAATAATGCCTCTTATGAAAATAGACCAATTTTTTTTCTTTTTTAGGCTCGAAAGCTACATTTATGCTAAACCTGATATCTTCTAGACGTAGTAGAAGTATATAAATAACACATTTAAAATTTATGAAACAAAGAGGAGATATAAAACTCAACCCTCAAGTAAATCAGACTAAGTAATAATCAGACACAATAATAATCAGACTAAATAATAATCAGACTAAATAATAAATCCTAAATTATATTCTCAGTGGGCTGAGTTGCCAAAAAATGAGACAAAAAATGTCTATCTGTATTATAGAAATCATGTTTCCCAACAACCACACTGCATTATTCTTAACCTCATCACAACTTCAGTTTTCCCAGTGCTAATGGTTTACATTATGGTGTCTTATTTTATATCCCCAAAGGTGAGGAAGCTCCTCACCATATGTGTACATATGTACACAGTACTGTGAGAACTTTTGAGACAACTGTTTTTTCTTTATATTTTGCTCAGAAAATTCAAAATGGTAATTCACTAAAAGACTGAACTTTAACAAGCAACTCTTAAGAAATAGTTCTCCAGGCTTCTTGAAGGACATTTAAAACTCTTTGGATGTTGACCACCTTTTGTTTTTTGCTTTATCAATATGATCCCGCACTTTAACAGTGCTGGGCTCTGGGGAGTAGCTTAGTTTTTCTATGAAGGTATACATTTACTGCATTGACAGTGCGTTCGGTTTCATCTCATTTTGAAAATTAAATCGGTTGTATTCATAATTTCATCAGTTTTGACAAGCTTTGACCAGCACTGGTTGAAATGTGGCCCAAAATCCTCCACCATGTTGTAAAGGTGGCTGTAGACATTAACTGTTGTGCTTTCATGTCCTTTTCTATATTTTGGCTGCCTTTTCCACACATACTGACGATGATTCAAATCAGATATTTCAAATTTGTCTTCATCACTCCATAAGACCTTTTGCCACCGATTTTCATTCCAGTTCCTCTGTAATTTGGAATACCTCAGCCCTCTCTTCCTGTTTCCCTACAGTATGAATAGCTTTTGACAGCACCCCTTCAACTGAGACCGTTTCTGATAAGGCTTTGCCAATCAGCAGATGTTTTCTTTGTATTATTGTATGGTCTTGACCTTATAACATGTGTTGTTGTGATTTGACAGTATATAAATAAAACTGAATTGAATTGAATCAACTGAAGGCCAGGATGTACATTTTTAGTCCAAAAAACCTGGTTCATCTTGATTTAGGTGCCCTTTTATACTGTCATCAAAATCTTTCTCCCCGGAAGCAAACTATACAGTAATGAGAGTGGCTCAGTGATTTTACACAGTACTTTATGTTCCCCACAACATGGGAAATGAAAAAAGCACATTAATAATTTTATAAGACCTTAGGATTAGTAGTAGGCCAATCTTGGCTCTCTGAATAGGCTATGGTGTCACAGGGGAATGAAAAGTTTCATGCAGAGTGATTTAATTCTACAAACATGCTTACAGTAACACACTTTGACCCAGTCACATGGCATCCATGTTCTCCATACATGCATCAAAAGATACACCTGAAAACACAAATAATTACACATTCATAACTGATCTTGGTTAAGCCTGTGTACTTTAAGAGGATTATCATAAAGTTAATTAGCATAAAGGTGATTAGCATAATGTGAATTTTCTACAGTGACTGATTGACATTCTAGTGACCTATCCATTATAAAACCTGCTCTGGGTCCCCTTTGTTCACAAAGTTCCCTCCAAGGGAAAAAAAGAAACACTGCCAAAACAAGATTTGCCTGAAACAGTTGTCAAGATACATTAATGACATTCATTATTTATACAAATGAAAATATATTGGTAGGAAGTAATGAAAGGTTAATTCCCCCCTCATTCATCATGTACAGCTGAAGAATAATGCTGAGGGAGAGAAAAGAGTATGGGGTTTTGTTTAGATTTACCATCTACAAGTTTCAAATTAGGATCAATTATCAATGATAAATGGTAAAGATCTGATATATATGAGATCCACTTTTTACCTATTGTTTCAATAGTTTAATTTAAAGGTTGACCTGCTACCATCATGAAATAGATTAAACCTGCTTTCTTGCACAATTCACATCATAACTTCTGTGTAAACAATAAATTTCATGCCATTAATTTCTATTTTTGGTTTAACAGATGGCTTTTCTGTTAAACAAGGCTGAACTTAATGAACAGTACGTGTGCTGTCGATCATCATGCGAGCAGACAGAGCATGAAAATAGATAAAACAGAACATCCTTCCACTCTTATTCTTTGGCTCTTTATTGTAGTCAAGTATCTTTGAGCCAGTCCAGTAAATTTGCTAACTGTGAAAGTTGCTGTGGCATGGTAAGAAAGTTTGTGGCTTGGGTGGTTTAAATGAATTTGAATATCTCTTATGAAACATTAAAAAAAGGGTTTCTGTGAACTACATGTCTCTTTAGAAATCTGTGCATGCAGACATAGTTACTGTATGACCCAATAAAAGCAAGACTGAGAGTTTCACAATTTCTAGTGTAAATATAGGTGTAAAAACTATAATTAAGCACACATTTTGCTGTGTACACAACTCTTGTGTGGCTAATACTTAAACAAAAGCCTTTACATGAATGCTTTCTGGCAGGCTGGGTCATTCTCAGGCATGTCACAGATTAATGTCTAATCGTAAAATGTTCTGCATTTAACCTTAAGATCTTCAACATTTTGTGACCTCTGTGTTGTTGTACCTAACAAACATATATTGTAATTTTGCTCTGTGTGACTGGATGAATGCAAAATAAATGTCAAGTAAAATCCTTTGAATAGTCTGTAACCTGTCTTAGAGACTGTTCAAAGAATTGCACTTGACATGAAAAAGTACTATACAAATCCAGTCCATTTATGCTTTAAGGCCTTCACCTCCTTCTACAAATAACTGTTAGGGTGTTAAAAATACAGTAAGCGACATCTTGCTATAGAGGAGAAAAAAATGCTCAAAGGTCCTATGATTTCCATCTGCCAACACAGGATAACCAGGTCAATGAGGGGAAAGGGCAATAGCAGCAAAAGAGAAGAGAAATAAACGAGAAAATGCCATATGATCTTTGTGTTCTGTAAAACAGTCTAGTCTTAGTTAAATTAAATGCAGTGAATCACATATTAGAAATTATAAATGTTAATATAAATGACAAACAACACCATTACAATCTAATCTTATGTACCAACATCATCACATTTGGTATTGTGCAACATCAGAACTTGGTCTTTGTTAGTTTAATACAAACTCAACTCCAATTCATTGTTTTTAATCTTAAGATACACACAGAGACCTTAAGGATAAACCACATCAGCAAGTATTTTGAAAATCCACTCACTGAAAAACAGAGTGAAGTGTTGAGTGAAGCGTAAGAATGCCAAGAAAAAATATCTGCACCATTTCACAGGCTTATAATACTGACATCAGGGGTAATGGCTGTTACAGTCCAGACACATGAAATGTACCATGCAAAAGAAGACACAGAATTTACATGTATATAAGCATAAATAGCTAAAAATGGTTCTTATACGAATAAACATAGTCTGGTAGTACTAATCTATGTGGAAAGGAAGGTGACTATTTGTTTATTTGATAAATTACTATGATTTATTAACTAAATTAGTTCTCAATTAAATGTCATATTTTTGAAAAACAAAAATGCATACATTCAGTTTCTTCATTGCAATAAACTCATTAATATTCCTTGCTTGTGGTCTGACTGGATCTCTAACCTTTGTGGTGCAGTTTTTGCCATCATGTCGTGATAGATAGCGTCACTCTTTCAACCAGTTTGAATTGTTCTAACATGCCTACATACAATAAGATCACCTCTTAAAAACAAAAAACAAAAAAAACGGCAGATTTTGGCTACTTTTCATGCAGTGTCGTTATCTATATTTTGCTGAGAAATGTGACACCTTAAAAACTGGGTTGCTATTTAATATTTAATCTGAACAAGCCAGATTTACTTGACAGCCACTGAGGCAGCTAACAATCTAGAAGAACACGTCTGGCCTGAAGAAAGCACTTAACCCTTTACAGCCGATCGGAGCGGGCACGCTCTGTTTTGCGTAACTATTTTTAAATCCCGGTAGCTCTGAAACCAAGTAAGCTAGCGCAATAATTTTTTTTGCATATGAAACTGGAGGAGTTGTACTTACATCTTATGCCATCAGCTTGTCCTAGGTCACAGTTTCCTTCCACATATAGCTTTGCAAAAACTGCATAAAAATCACTTGCAGCAACAAAAACATGATATTCCAGAAACACGCTTCGCCGATCCATCAGCTGTTTGTAACACTTCCTACATCCATCAGCGCGAACTATCACATGACCGCATGACCTGCCCGAAACCGGAAGTGACGTCATTTTGCGGAAATGTAGTTTTTTACGATCGGGGCCTTATGAGCTTGTGTTTTACTTGTTATGTGTTTTAAAAAGTTATGTTTGACTTTATGACTTTCTGTGTCGTTTCTGGGATGCTTAAGACTCATATTGCACTGCTGGAAATAGTTTATTTTGATGCATATGCTGTTATTTTGCAAATTTGCACTATAATATTTATTTTCGTTTTTCCTGCAGTATATAAAAATTGGTGTATTTCAAAAATAAAACTATGAAGACACTCAAAATAAATTTCCTGTGGTGGGAAACTAGTTTGTGTAACTTTTTTGTATTTACAGTTTTGAGGGATAAGCCTCTTAAATTTCTCTAACTAGAAATATATGTTAAAAAAACAAAAACGATTTTCAATTTTTTTGTAGTTTATTGCACTTTTTTGCAATTTATGTAATTACTATGCACCTAATGCAGACATATTATTAAAGTTTGGGCTATAATGGTTGTATTGATGTATAGCAACTTGAAATGCTCCCAAAAATGGCTCCACAGCATGTAAAAATATAATATAAGCTCTGGCGAACTTGGTTCTATGGTAGGTCTTAAAGGGTTAAATTTGATTTTGACTAAAGGAGATTACAAGATTACAAGTTTTTTTTAAAACTGAATGATGCAAAGGTACTGTCTGGAGGCTAGTGCCCCTCTAAATTAACTCAACAGTGGATCTAACCAAAGTTTATTACTATTATATTCTGTGATTTGTGGCATTGTGCCTAAGCTTGAGTCATATTATTTGGCCAATAAATCATCAACAGGCAGAAACTCCAATATCTTCTTTAACAAGTCATCATATTTTTGGGGCTATATGCTCCAACAATAGTGGCCCTATTCCTATTTTAGCATTTCCAAGCCATTGTTAGTCAAAGTGCTTTCAGTATTAACTGTTTTTTCATGTGACAGAATCACAATCATGTTAAGGTCCTTGTAGGACTTTATTTGTGATTTCTACACAAGTCATTTAGTGGGACAGTGTCACTGAGCTTCTGTATGTTCTCTACTTAAGATTTTCTTTTGCACAGAACAGAAGCTAGAACAAGAAGCAAACAAACAAACAAAATAAATCCTTACTTTTGCGAATAGTGTAATAACATGTGAATACGTATGTATTGTACACTTAAAAACATTGTATGGCAGCATGATCAAAAATGTGAAAATAAATCAAACCAACATGTGAAGCTTTAGAGGCATGTCTAAAAGTTGCAACAAAAACATATACAGAGTGACACTTTTAACTACTGAATGCTTAAGTCCTGCTTGTTGAATTTAAGCCCATGCCATTAGCAGAAATGCATCTTATAATCTTTAAATTTAACCTGACTTGAGAATAAGTTTTTAGTTTCCTTGGATGAAGTGAATCAACTGCCACAATGGTTGAGCTCATCCTTCTTTATCTGCCTTTCTCTCTCAGTCTTCATTTTTTGTCCTTGTCTTCCTCTTTATGTCATGCGTGCGTCACCTAACTCGAGCACTATTGTTCACCTCCTGCTGGCAGAACCATTTTTATCTCGATCCTATCTTCACTCCAACTTGTGACTTCACTTGTTTCTTTAACATTTTTGCTCAATTATTATGCTCCATCACTTCTTCATTCACTTTTTTCTTCTTTTGGCTTCCCCTTTGTTCCATCTCTCTGTGAAGATTCTGCTTCATCTTTCTGTCCTTCTTTGATTTTTCACCTCTTCCTCCTCCTTCTTCTGTCTCATTATCTCTGCCCCTGCTTTCCTGTCTGTTGCTTTTTAACTACATCCATCCTCATCTCCCTCC
Source organism: Maylandia zebra (assembly GCF_041146795.1). Classification (NCBI taxonomy): domain Eukaryota; kingdom Metazoa; phylum Chordata; class Actinopteri; order Cichliformes; family Cichlidae; genus Maylandia; species Maylandia zebra. The sequence continues at coordinate 9,966,691 of NC_135179.1, read as the reverse complement.
ATCCTTCTCTCCAAGGGTGTAAACAGACCCATCTATCATCTACCTGGTTGCATATGGATGAAGGGATCTGCATTTTATGTTTTTCTTTTTTCCTCAGCATTTTTGGAGTCATTTGTCTAAAAAGATGGCAGCTCAGCCACATAGCTCTGACAGACAAATGGAAAACAGACCTGCTGTTTCCCTGATGACATCAACTATAATATGTATAATCTACAGTATGTGCCAAGCGATGGCTTTATATGCCGGTTTGTTGTGTTTGTGCAGATCTGACAGTTTGGACACCAAAATGAATACAATAAAACGGACCAAGATAATGAATGTAGCAGGAATCAGATGTGCAACAATAGGAATAAGAAATACCAGTTTTGCATTACTGACTGACGGTAATAAAAAGTGTTTTATCTCCAGAAAATGTTATTTCACTAATGGCTTCCAATCTTACAGAGGGTTGAATACATTTTAAAATTTGATGAAACACCCATGAGTTTTCATGTATCATGTTTATATGTTTTGATGGAAGACCTTCCCAAGACATGGTGTTACTTCAAGTATGGCATACTAATGATTGCAGGATTGGTGTTAAAAACACATCCACTGAAAAAATTTGGTTCCCCTGTCACTATCTTGTCGAAAGGTTGACAGCTGGGGTGCCCTAATGGGTAATGTGTATTTAAGTACAAACTGTTGTTTGGGATAATTAAGGATGGAGACCAGCAGAATTTGTTTAACTGACTTTTTAAAGAATTTGTGAAAGCTTACAGCTGGACAGACATCTGTACCAGGGAGGAAGAACAAAACAAAATGCAGAGTGTTAATGATGCAATGATCTGGACTCGGAAGGCTGGAGAGTGGCAGGAGACCAGGGCAGACTGGCAAAAAATAAAAAGAACTGGCACAGAAACTGTGACAGACGGCTTGAAAACAAATGTTCATGGTGTTAATCCAGTGCTTTATTATTTACAGATTTACAAGCGTATTGGACAGTTATGCTCTCCACAACTTATGTCCATTGCCAATAGCAATGCAATGCAGGCTCGTTCATGAGTTTAATGAGGGTGACCTTAACTTTTGCATCTCATCACCAAAACCAGTTACAAAGTCAAGCTTAGCCTGCAATCCTGATAACAGTTGATCTGAATGGAAGCTCAAGTAATTACTCTGGTGGCCATGCATTTCAAATTGCTTTTGCTTGTCTACAGTTGCTGCTACCTCTGGAGGTTGATTTGCAACTCCTCTCCACCTCCAATCAAGTTCCTTTTTTCCTTGCTGTGATTTAATTAATATTATGTGTGTTGTCATTCCCTGTCACACGCTGTCCTGTAATGTGATCACAACATACCTCTAATGAGGGACTTTTGTTTGTTAATTATAAGAAAGATATCTGCCTTCACTAGCCTTGTCTTCATTATTGTAGCAGCACATTTGGTAAAAAAAAAAGCAGAAATGAAATATACTGTGAGGCTGCTGCTTTAAAAGTTTAAATTTGAGTTTTCTGAACAGAACCTGTAAGTCTCTTTTTGGCTGTCAAGAGCTAATGTGGACCTGTGATGTAGTAGCTCTGTAGCTCATCTAGGGTTTAACAGGTTGCACATTTTTAAGTTGCTCAAGTTTCTGAGTTGTGAGTGAGAATTTTTTCTTTTTGTAAATAAAATTTGAAACCGTATTGCAGCAATAGCCATTTTTACTTGGGTACAACTATAGCTTTGGGTGCACCCATTGACCCTTTAATATAACCGCCTGTGTTCTTGTCTTGCAACGTGATGCACATGTAGAGAAATAAAAACCCTGCTTTTGCTTTGCTGAGGTTGTTACATCGATTTGCTATAATGTGAAGCATAAACAACTCTAAACAACTCTGCTCAGGTGTACTTTGTTCTGTCACTGTTCAAAATAAGGTTCCTGTTTCTTGTTGAGCTTTGTGAAGCTTCTCTGTGGTTTGTGGTCGTTAATGACTGATCCAGCTCATACTATTTTGTCTGTGACACCTTAGATGATTATTTTCTAAACTTTGGAAGATGGGTCAGAAGAATGTGCAACTTCCTGTAACTGTACATCACATACACACTTGGTATCATGAGTATTATCAAGGCATGATGGGGAGTCATCTGCTAAGTTTTAACTCAGGAAGCTGTGTGAATGTTTAATCAGAAAGGCAAAAATGTGAGGGTAAGGCTATTTGTTAATGGTTTGGTCCATTAACAAATAGCAGTTGATCAAAATTTGTTGCTTTTTCATATGGTTTGGTTTCTTTTCACACAAGCAAAACTCTAAGCCAACCAAAATGTGTCTCTAGATCATCAGTCTGCTTAATGAAGCTTGTGCATAAGTTCTGAAGGGTCAGCGAATTGCCCCATTTCCTATCCCCACTGGGATTTGGTTCTGCTGTGATGTGCCATGACAGTCTAATCACCAAATAGCTTAATTGAATTCTGTATTCTTTCTAATGATCTCTCCTTATTTTATTGCTCAGATGTATCTGCAACAGGAGGAGCTAGAGTAAATATAGGAAGAAGGTGCTGTGCTCTGGGGTAGTGAATATCATGAAGAATTTACTCCTTACATTTGTTAGGACACAGTAGGTGCTATAGTTTTTGTACTCTATACATCTACGGTGCTTTGCTGCATAGTAGAATGCAAATAATGCTCGGCTACGTGAAGGCATATACTTAAACTTGCGCCATTAGTCACTTGGTAGTTGAGTTGGATCAAGTCCTTATCATGTTCTTATCATAAATTAACCACTCTGAGTTCATTTGGAACTGGGCCATTTATCCAAAGGGTCACATTGTGGCTTTTTTGATCTGCATCCGAATGCAATTACATTTACAGAAACAAGCCATAACAAAAAAACAACAACAAAAACCCCACATCAAAGTTCAATTTTAACAGACTAAACTGCACAGGTGTGAAAAGATCCTAAATGAAAAGTCTAATTAATCATCAATCACCAAAAAGCAGATGCACTGTTCGTTAATGATCTTTCCCTTCTCACTGTCCCTTTGGCTCAGATCAGAGGTTCCGCCTGCTTTCACACATTTTCATTTATGTATATACTTCTACTGTTTTTGTGGAGCCACCACTGTCAGGCATCTCACTCTTTGACAAGACTGGGGAAGTGCGCTGCAATCAGTAGAGGGCAGAAGGAAGCTGTGCAAAGCCCACACAGGACACGCACACGCATCTGCAGTATACAAAAGTACATGCACTCCCACCTAGTTAAACAATCCCACTGCAGCTCTGACCCCCACCCACACACATCTCACTCACTGTCTTTTTTTGTTCAGACACAAAGAATTGGTGAGTCTACACAGTTCAGTATATACACGCAAGCAGGTAGCTGGAGTGGCAGAGATTCGGTTTACCATGTGACTTTCAGCAGAAAAAAATGAAAGAGAGTCAACCCTCCAAAGCCTGATGGGCTTGCTTCAGTCACAGTGGATTCAACTCATTTCACAGTCAGCATCTCTGACTGAGTGCATGTGTATTAGGTGAGGTGTGCAGGATCACCTCCTCTGTGCAATCAGAATCTCAATAAATGATTCTAACATGTTCACTGACATTTTGAAATTCTTACTGCTATTTTTTTCTGATAGTTATTTGATAATATTTGAGGCTGAAAGCTGTAAGTACTAGTAACGTTTTACTTTTCCCAAATAACTTTGCCAAATCTTCAGAAGAACTTTAGTAATGGATAGTATATGATCTTTTTGTCCAGAGCTACTTTGTCATTCAACATAACTAGACACAAAAGCTACGTGTAATTTGACAAACACACAACTAAAATCATGTACAGCAATGTAACATGACTGTTTAGATTTTCTTTGTATCATAAAAATGATGTGCTTTCATGTCCTGTGTTATTTTTAGGTACAGGGAAGAATAATGAATGGAATGAAAGTAAAAACAGAATGTACCCACAGTCTGTTGAATTGGATTAGACCCCCCAAAAGGCAGTATTTAGAATAGTGTGATTCATCAGTTAAATGTATAAGCAGTGTGAAAAGGTTTGCTCTCATGCTAATAGGAAAGTTAAGAGAGCCCTGCTTTGCTGACTTAGCTGGCCAGTTTATCTCTCCACTGTGAACAGGATGGAGAACCAGTGGAAAAGAAGCAGAGTAGTCAGAATGGAAGAATGGATTGATCCCATTGGATGTAAAGGTGTTTTCAGTCACACCTTACCTACCAATGCTACTGCTGTCAATGGTAAACTATAATGATGTGGGGAAATTATAGGCAGAGGTGGTAGCAGTTGAATAAGAATTGAAAAATGTGACAATATCTGACCTTGTCTCTTTACAGAGGGAGGAAAAATAATCCCAGCACTGAGTCTTTTGAAATTCCTGTTGCCATGCTACATGGCTCAGTCACCATCTCTCCACGTCAAGTTATAACTGAGATGGACTTGTTGAATATTCTAGATAGATTCAATAATGATCAAACAAGATAGCTGAATAAAATGGAATTTTAATATTTTGGAGTAACAGGGTAGTAGCAGCTGGGATTATGTGACAATGCAATTTTATGCCTGTATATGTACATGTGCACATGTGTGAGTCAGGTGTTAGAATGATTTGACCATGTGTCTATATGTTTTGTCCATGTGTACTTGTGCATGTAACTTCACTTAGTATATTCATGCATGGACATGTAACCCACATCAGATTTGTGGGTTGTGCTGCTGCATAAGGTTGGAGGTGTAATTTTCCCTCCCTGCCGCTAGGAGGCGAGTATGCCTTGAGATGACTTTCTGTTAGTCAACATTTCCTGTTGTGGAAGCCATTACTCACGAGGCAACCGTTACTCACGAGGCAACCGCTACTCACGAGGCAACCGCCAAATTAGCTGAAAGATCCTGGATCTGAGATCTGTGAAATATGGCCGTGGGAAGCTGCGTCAGCTGGACGAGCTATCTCACCACGAGCTCCGATTGGTTTTTGACCAGGACTGGATCATTTGAGATCTGAACCCTGTGGGTTCAGTGGCGAGCCAATCCCGAGAGAGTGACTGTCGACGGACCCGAGTGCGGTGTGGCCAGCCGTGGGATCCATCTTCAGCGCACCTCAGGACTATTACTACCTTCCTTGATACAGATAAGACTAACACTTTAAAAATCTACCCGGGTAGTGTTCGAACCAATGGACAGAAACACACACACACACACAAGGAACTCTAATTTCTCTTTCTAAAGAGAAGTGGACTGAGCAACGGGAGCGGAAGCTCTTTAATTGAAACTCTTTGGAGAATTTCCTTAAAGAGGATGTTGTTTTGATTTTATTTTTGGGCCCTTTAATGTGCGTTTGTGCACTGTAGGAAGCCGGCTTTAGACAGGCAGGGTTTGTAAACTTTACAACTTTCAATACAGTTTCTACTCAAATCACATTTTTCTATCATTGTGTGGTTCCTTCTCTGCTGATCCTTTCAAGGCTCCATAGTCTTACCTAGAACTTTCTGATACTGGTCCAAAGTCGTTGAGACAATAATTTAATGCATATCTCATGTTGTTTAATTGTAATACCTGTTACAAAAGTGGCGAGCCAGCCAGGAGCCTAGTTAAGTGTCAGCAGTGAAACATATCTCAAGTTTGGGGAATTGTATGAAAAAAAAGTTGTTTAAAAGTTGTTTGTCATTGCCAAAGATGGAGTTCATAGCTAACTCAGGTATCAAAGTCCCTAATGCAGTGATTGTGAGTGGGTTGCTTGAATCGCCAGAAGATGAGGAGATTATAGACTTTCTGAAGAAATTTGGTTCTTTTAGGCTTGTTTCAGTAACTGATGCTGAATCAGAGTTTTATAAAAACCTGATTATTGAATATCAAGATGGTGCCGCCATTGAAGCCTTATCTTCTCTTTTGCCTTACACACATGAACTCAAAGAGAACCCAAGTGTCAGGTATCTCGTTCAAGCTTTGGCTAGCATTTACACTACGAAGGTTGGCTGCAATGTTACCAAAACCTACCTCAATGAGATAAAGAAATTGGCAAAATTAAGTGGGAAAGACTACGAAGAAGTGCTGAGAGACATGATGTCAGAGATCAGTGAGGCAATTGGAACAGACAGCATTGATGAGGCATCTGTAGCCAAACCGTTCGACACATCTCTTGAAACAGTTGAAACCTCAGAGCACCGGATGTTCAGAAGTCCCTCCTTAACAGATTCCGGTCAGGATTGCCCCAAACCAAAGCCACCTACCATCCTGAGGCAAAATCTACCCATCAGGGAGAGTGACCTGCATCTACCTGAAGTTCAAAAGGTCATCGTTGAACACATTGTAAGGAAAAGTGACTGTAACACATATCCACATTTTCCCATCAAGCTCCACCCATTTTCAGGAAAAACCCCAAGACCCAGTAATGAGACCGACTACGACACATGGCGATCACATGCTGAGCTTCTCAGGAAAGATCCCACTCTGTCCAATCTTCAGAAGTCTCGGAAAATGGTTGAAAGCTTGCTCTCCCCTGCAGCAGATATTGTTAAAAGGCTAAGTCCTGAAGCTACCCCTGAAACTTACCTTCAACTGCTGGATGCAGCCTTTGGAACTGTTGAAGATGGCGAAGAACTTTTCGCCCAGTTTATGAACACTCTTCAGGATCCTGGTGAAAAGGCTTCGTCTTACCTCTGCCGCCTCCAGGCTGTTCTAAACCTTGCTGTTAAGAGGGGAGGAATTGCTGCTGAAGAAGCAGACAAATATATTCTCAAGCAATTCTGCCGCGGTTGTTGGGACAACATCTTGCTCTCTGACCTCAACCTAGAAGAAAAGAAAAGTCACCCTCCAGCGTTTGCAGAGCTCCTGTTACAGATCCGTACTGAAGAGGATAGACATGCAGCCAAAGTCACACGCATGAAGAAGCACCTCGGCTCAAATCGACAGCGGGCCATTACTAGCTCGCAAAGCACATGTGCCTGCAGCCAGCAAGTAGTGATCCCATCCGAGTCCAACACATTGACGGAACTCAAACAGCAGGTCGCATCTCTTCAGAGCCAGCTTACCGCATTGATGTCAAAGAAACCCCAAAAGACCTCGAAACCCAAGGGGAGCGCTGAGCACACATCCAGCCAACCACTACCACCTAAACTTAACCCTAGAGCACCAAGCTGGAAGTCATCCAACCCAAAACAGAATGCAAGGCCAAAAGCCTGGTATTGTTTCAAGTGTGGTCAGGATGGCCACATTTCCTCAACTTGCACTAACGAACCAAACCCCACTCTCGTTGATGAAAAAAGAAGTCAGCTAAAAGAAAAGCAGCGTCTTTGGGATGCAACCGACCATCTAACTCCCAATGAAAATTTTTAGATGTAGCCTCAGTTGTAGGGCAAACTGAGGCTGTAGCAACTCACCAGCGCCCTGTTAATAAAGACGCTACACCTAAATTAAGTGCTGCTTTGAACCAGTGTAATGTCAGGAAACACCTTTCGAAGGTTTCCCCAAAACTGATAGGTACAAAGAGTACATGCCAAGTGATGATCCAAGATAAACAGTTTAACTGTCTGATGGACACAGGTTCACAAGTGACTACGGTTACCAAGTCCTTCTTTGATCAACATCTGTTCAAAACACAGATAGAGCCACTGTATGATCTATTGGAAGTTGAAGGTGCCAATGGGTTACCCGTGCCTTATTTGGGCTACATTAAAATCACCATCACCTTCCCAGAACAATTCCTGGGGAAGGAGTGTGATGTCCCAACCTTGGCCTTAGTGGTCCCAGACAGTGGAACATCTGGCTTTCATGTACTGATTGGTACTAACACCCTTGATGTGGCATATAACATGCACAAAGAGAAAGGTCCAGTGATCCACCACACTTCAGCAGATGGCTACAAGACTGTGCTGAAAGTATTACAACTGCGACATGAACAATGTCATGACAGTAACATTGGAGTGGTGAGGATGCATGGGAAAGACAAGAAGGTTGTTCCGGCTGGAGAAACTGTTGTTTTAGAGGGAACTGTAGCAGTCAAGGGACTCCAATCGGAGAAGTGTGCCATTGTGGAGTACCCTACATCATCTCTGCCTGGAGGACTTCTAGTAAAGACCTGCCTCCTTAACATACCGACCAGATCCCCATGCAGGCTACCAGTTGTGATTTCTAATGCGTCTGAGCACGACATCACTATTCCGGCCAAGAGCGTGATTGCTGAGCTCAATGCAATCCAGGCTATTCTACCGCACAAACAGAGTGCGACGGAGGGTCAGGAGCCAACCAAGCTACCTGGATCCAAGTCCCCTGATCAACCTAAGCTGGTCTTTGACTTTGGGGAATCTCACATTTCTCCAGAGTGGAGAGACAGAATTGTGGAAAAGCTAAATGGCATGCCTGAAGTCTTTGCCATGAATGATATTGACTTTGGGAGGACAGATAAAGTAAAGCATCACATCAAGCTGTCTGACCAAACACCATTCAAGCACAGGGCCCGGCCAATCCACCTAAACGATGTGGAAGCCGTCAGAAAACATCTTCAAGAACTTCTTGATGCTGGAGTGATTCGTGAGAGCGAGTCTCCATTTTCATCTCCTATTGTTGTGGTCAGGAAGAAAAATGGTCAAGTTCGCCTCTGTATTGATTACAGGAAGTTGAACCTGCAGACAGTGAAGGATGCGTACGCACTCCCAAGGATGGACGACACTTTCACAGCACTCTCTGGTTCCAGGTGGTTCAGTGTTCTCGACCTCAAGTCTGGTTATTACCAGATTGAGGTTGATGAAGCTGATAAGCCCAAGACTGCCTTTGTCTGCCCGCTTGGTTTTTGGGAGTTTAATCGCATGCCTCAAGGAGTGACGAACGCCCCAAGTACCTTCCAGAGGCTGATGGAAAAGTGCATGGGCGACATGAACCTGAAGGAGGTTGTAGTTTTTCTGGATGACCTGATAGTCTTTTCAAAGACTTTAGAAGAACACGAAGCCAGACTCATCAAGGTTCTCAACCGGTTGAAGGAGTACGGGCTGAAGCTGTCTCCAGAAAAATGCAAGTTCTTCCAGTCTTCGGTTCGTTATCTGGGACATGTGGTGTCGGAGCGGGGAGTGGAAACAGACCCAGAGAAGATAGCAGCATTAAGGACCTGGCCAGTTCCTCACCGCCTAAAAGAGGTGAGAGCCTTCTTGGGATTCTGCGGGTACTATAGGAAGTTCATCAAAGGCTATTCAAGCATAGTAAAGCCTCTGAATGACCTGACATCGGGGTACCCACCTGTTCAGAAGCATCCCAAGTCAAAAGACAAGAGTGGGCAGTACTACCACCCAAAAGAACCATTTCTGGACCGTTGGACACCCGCTTGCCAGCAGGCCTTTGAAATGATTATAGACAAACTGACAACATCCCCAGTTCTAGCCTTTGCAGATCCCACGTTGCCCTACATCCTACACACGGATGCAAGCTCCACCGGCCTCGGAGCGGCCTTGTATCAGGAGCAGGAGGGGCAGCTGCGTGTTGTTGCCTACGCTAGCAGAGGGTTATCACGTAGTGAATCCCGCTACCCGGCTCACAAGCTTGAGTTCCTGGCATTAAAGTGGTCTGTGACAGAGAAGTTCAGTGACTATCTGTATGGCAATCAGTTTACGGTGGTCACTGACAGCAATCCTCTCACTTATATACTTACTTCTGCCAAGCTCGATGCAACCAGCTATAGGTGGCTGGCTGCACTCTCCACCTTCTCTTTTAAGCTCCAGTACCGCCCTGGGAAACAAAATGGAGATGCTGACGCATTGTCGAGACGCCCTCACGGCAATCTGCGTGATGACCTACCATCTCAGAAAGAGTGGGACAGGATACGTCGTTTCACTCAACATCACCTATCTGACCCAGGAGACATTGAAATGGTTAATCCAGAGGTCGTTCAAGCCATTTGTGAGAGACAACTTGTCTATTGCGCCGACAATGCAATGGACTGTGATGGTAGTATCTCCCTGGTTGAAAGCCTGGCCATTTCTGCAGATGCGGTGCCTGACAGTTTTGGTCATGAGGACGGGCTTGGAGGACTACCCATCATCCCAAACCTTTCAGAAGAGGACCTCAGAGACAAGCAACGAGCTGATCAGTGCATTAAGCATGTCATTTCCCAGATTGAGCACGGAGTGAAACCACCATCTAGTCTAAGAACCGAGCTTCCAGATCTGCCTCTCTTGTTGAGAGAATTGAACAAGTTTGAGCTCCGAAATGGCATCCTCTATAGAACACGCCTAGAAGAGGGACACCCACAACATCAGTTAGTCTTGCCTGAGGAACTTCGGGACGTGGTATTGACCAGTCTGCACGACGACATGGGTCACACGGGAAAGGAACGCACAGTGGATCTAGTCAGAGCTAGATTCTACTGGCCAAGAATGGCTTTGGACATTGAGAAGAAAATAAGGACGTGTACCAGGTGTGTGTGCAGGAAAGCTCTACCCGAGAGAGCTGCACCTCTGGTGAATATAACAACGACGCGACCACTCGAATTAGTATGCATGGACTTTTTGTCTGTTGAACCAGACAGAAGCAACACAAAGGACATCCTCGTGATCACTGATCACTTCACCAAGTATGCTGTAGCTGGACCGACACAAAATCAAAAGGCTCGAACAGTTGCAAAGTGGTTGTGGGACAATTTCATCATCCATTATGGATTCCCAGAGAAGCTGCACAGTGACCAAGGTCCTGATTTTGAGTCGCGGTTGATCAAGGAACTCTGTCAGATTGCGGGCATCCGCAAAACGCGAACAACACCATACCACCCGAGGGGCAACCCGGTGGAACGCTTCAACCGCACTCTATTAGACATGCTTGGCACTCTGGGAAGTCAAGAAAAATCTCACTGGAAGGACTTTGTAAAGCCGTTGGTCCACGCGTACAACTGTACCAGAAGTGAGGTGACTGGGTTCACACCATATGAACTAATGTTTGGACGCCAGCCAAGGTTGCCTGTCGACCTCGCATTTGGGTTACCAGTGAAAGGACAGCGACACAAGTCACATTCCCAATACGTACAAGACCTTAAATCTCGCCTTGAGCAGAGCTACAAAGTTGCCACAAGAACTGCTGCCAAGGTAGCTGAGAGGAATAAGATTCGGTTTGATAAGCGAGTGAGTCCTTCTGCTTTAGGCGTTGGCGACAGAGTACTCGTCAGAAACGTGCGTATTCGAGGAAAGCACAAGCTCGCTGATAAGTGGGAGTCCACAGTCCATGTGGTAGTAAAGAAAGCTGGAGATCTCCCAGTCTATACAGTTAGACCAGAGAATGGCGAGGGTCCCAAGCGCACGCTGCATCGTGACCTCTTACTCCCATGCGGATTTCTTGCTGCACCAACGGAGGAGCGTGCTCAGCCCAAACGAGCTAGAAAGCCTAGGACACGTCAGAATACTCCCAACAGCACAACGGAGCTTGACCAGTCTTCAGACGAGGAGGACATTGTTCCCATTGCCTGGTTCGAAACACAACCAGTCTCTGAGACGACTGGGGGTGCTGCAAGGCAAAATGTCCCAAGAGACCTAGGTTCCAGTCACGCCAAGAATAACCTGACATCAATCTCCGCTGAGTCAACGGATGTTCCGGAAGGTGCCAATGTTATGCCTGATGCCACATCAATTTACCATGAAACAGATCAATGTGGCGATGAGCAGACTCCAGATGATGGTCAGACCTCACCTCCTGCTGCGGACGTACCAGCACCTGAACTCCATGAATCTGTGGGAGAAGCAAAGATGGATGATAGTGCATCCACTGAATCTGAGGGACAAAGGATGCCGCTGGATAGCAGTTCAGGAGAAGATGAGTTGTTTAACGAGGCCAAGAATTTAAGTGAGGACCAACCTAAAGAGATCCCAGTCCTCCCGGACAGGTTGGAGGATGTGATGAATGATCCTGGAACTGAAGGACAAGAGGAGAGTGGTGAAGTAGAGGAACGGGTTAACGCTGATATCCATGTCAGGAGGTCTGAGCGGGATCGTCAACCACCAATGAGGCTCGACTACACTGAATTGGGGAAACCAATTGTCACCGTGGTGAAGTCTTTCTTCCAAGGGTTGACCGATGTGTGGAATGACATGGTAAATGAAGGTGAAGCACCTGCTTCTTCCCTTGCCTTTCCCCCCAAGAAACATTTGTGTGAACCTTGTCATGCACAGGGACGTGCAAGAGTTCAGGAGGGGAGAGTGTAACCCACATCAGATTTGTGGGTTGTGCTGCTGCATAAGGTTGGAGGTGTAATTTTCCCTCCCCGCCGCTAGGAGGCGAGTATGCCTTGAGATGACTTTTTGTTAGTCAACATTTCCTGTTGTGGAAGCCATTACTCACGAGGCAACCGTTACTCACGAGGCAACCGCCAAATTAGCTGAAAGATCCTGGATCTGAGATCTGTGAAATACGGCCGTGGGAAGCTGCGTCAGCTGGACGAGCTATCTCACCACGAGCTCCGATTGGTTTTTGACCAGGACTGGATCATTTGAGATCTGAACCCTGTGGGTTCAGTGGCGAGCCAATCCCGAGAGAGTGACTGTCGACGGACCCGAGTGCGGTGTGGCCAGCCGTGGGATCCATCTTCAGCGAACCTCAGGACTATTACTACCTTCCTTACAGATAAGACTAACACTTTAAAAATCTACCCGGGTAGTGTTCGAACCAATGGACAGAAACACACACACACACACAAGGAACTCTAATTTCTCTTTCTAAAGAGAAGTGGACTGAGCAACGGGAGCGGAAGCTCTTTAATTGAAACTCTTTGGAGAATTTCCTTAAAGAGGATATTGTTTTGATTTTATTTTTGGGCCCTTTAATGTGCGTTTGTGCACTGTAGGAAGCCGGCTTTAGACAGGCAGGGTTTGTAAACTTTACAACTTTCAATACAGTTTCTACTCAAATCACATCTATTCTATCATTGTGTGGTTCCTTCTCTGCTGATCCTTTCAAGGCTCCATAGTCTTACCTAGAACTTTCTGATACTGGTCCAAAGTCGTTGAGACAATAATTTAATGCATATCTCATGTTGTTTAATTGTAATACCTGTTACAGACACATTAGGTTTAAATGTATATGTACTCATATGAATTCCAAAGCAAGCAAGGGAGTGTGTGTGCATTAGTTATGGTGACCTAGTTTGTTAACATGCCTATTGTGGGTATACTAAGAGTTAAATGTCAAGTGTTCCTTTCATTGTTGATGTATATAGTTGATATTGATAATAAGTTTTTGTCATAAAAACTCATAAGAATACTAGATATATTTGTAATATGCTGAAATGATGCTACTATATTTGTTTCTGTTTTCTGTTTTGTTTCTGTTTATTTAAAGTTCTACACTTTATACTTATTTATGATGCTTTATTTGTTCATTCTTCCACCCAGCAAAATGATTTTGGTGCAACATAGGGATGATGCAACAAATAGTAAACTCCTCATTCTTTTTTCTCTTTGATATTTATATTAAAAGAAATCAATTCAACATATCCAAAGTCTGTGTAATGTTACCTGTTTTGAGAACAAGAGATCATACCACTTTTTATTATGGGTTTAAATACCTTTATATTCCTGATGGAGCACAAGTTTATTCAACAAGGAGATTGGCCATCAGAACTGCCAGTGAACCGGGATACTACTGTTCCAATCAAAGCACAATGTCAGGCTAATACCATAATTTTGATATTTCTTCCACTGAAAAGAATTACTTATACAGCTTTTCAAAATTAGCCACTATAATATATGTGGTCATTGGATATAGTCTGAAGCAATGTTTAATTTCATTAGTCCTTTCATCTGATTTCTCTGATTGCCACTTATCACCAACAGATTTTAATCCGCGAAGGCCAAAGGAAAATGGTCAGAGATGCGGGAAGGTGAGTAAAAATTAATCCATCATGCAATGTTCATCTCTGGAACAATTAGAGAGCACAGTGTAGAATATTCACACTTAACATCAAATACCGGCTGAAGCAATGAACCGGATCACCTCTCAAGGTTCAGCTCTGTTTGTGAGGATATTTGCCTGCAGAATTAGATATTGATTTTCTCTCTTGCTCTTTATCTCTTGTGTTTTCTCTGTCATTTATTGTCTTTCCTTAGCAACTCTCTCCCTTGCTCTTATTCCACCTGTCTTTTCTTCTTCTTATTTATTTATTTGCAAATGTATCTTTACTAATATCTAGTAATCATGGGGGAAAAAAAGGTAATTTCTGTGCTACGTTTCCCTGTTTCCCTACATTTCAATGTTGCATTATATAATTTACTTACATCTCATGGCCACCATGTTCAGTTTATATAATTTTTTTAGGCATGTTGCCCTGATTTGAGGACACTATATAAACGGGCAACCCCACCACTCCTATTATGACTGCTTGACATTCCTGAGGGTTTTGAGTCTGTCAAAAAATCAGCATCAAGGGGCCCGTTCTTCGTACGTCGCTCACTACATCCAAGATCAAATGACACATCCAAGATCAAACCATCGCGCTAACCGTGAGCTCGCTAATCCGGTTTTCCGAACACACCTTCCGTTGACGATTAGTACAGCTGGACGCAGTAATGTGACATCACTGGGTGTCGTAAAAGGGGCTACGCATCGATAGTAGAAACATTGATCGGCAACCCTCTGATTGGTCGGCGAAAATGTCGAAGGAGTGCGCTCGGCTCGGTATTTTTCGGCAGCAGAGCAAGAACTCCTGAGTGAGGGATTTCAGGAGTTTCAGAGTTTAATCAGAACGCAAGGGAACACTGCAAAGGCTGCAAAAGCAAGGAGAGAGGGCTGGCAGAAAGTTGCTGACAAATTAAACTCGTAAGTAATTTAATAATAATAATAATAATATATTGGATTTATATAGCGCTTTTCAAGGCACCCAAAGCGCTTTACAATGCCACTAATCATTCACTCTCACATTCACACACTGGTGGAGGCAGCTACGGTTGTAGCCACAGCTGCCCTGGGGCAGACTGACAGAAGCGAGGCTGCCATATCGCGCCATCGGCCCCTCTGGCCAACACCAGTAGGCGGTAGGGTAGATTTATTATATTACACTATATTATCCAATATTATATTACATTATATTATATTGTTATATTATATCCTCTTTCACATTAGAGCCACAACAGGACCCACTAGAACATGGGAACAAGTAAAAGTGAAATATAAGAATATCCTACAGAATGGTAATATTTATCACTTATATTGCTTTTCGTCTCTTGGAAAGAGACCTTGAAATAATCTGTTTGTTTGTTTATAACAGCAACCAAGAAAAGGGCAGAGCAAAAAAAGACAGGTGGTGGTCCTGCACCCCCTCGTCAACAAGTTGGTTAAGTAAATAATACCCTCACGGGAAAATCGATATCTCTCAATGAGCACACTGTCGCGCTGAGCTAAAGGATCCTGTCTGTCCCGCAATATATGCTGAATTCTGAGGACTCTCCTTATCAATCTTGCACCTTCCG
Source organism: Maylandia zebra (assembly GCF_041146795.1). Lineage (NCBI taxonomy): Eukaryota > Metazoa > Chordata > Actinopteri > Cichliformes > Cichlidae > Maylandia > Maylandia zebra. The sequence continues at coordinate 9,951,301 of NC_135179.1, read as the reverse complement.
CAATGGGTTGCTCGCGTAAACGGACAGGACATGGCTGCGACAGGCTTCCCAAATCCACCTTGGCTTTTATAGCCGTGGTCTCTCATCTTGATTACACGAAGTAATTTACAATTACTACTCTGAAATATGAATTACATCTGTAATAATCACATACATGTAATAGAATGTTAATAGTACATTTCCCTTTTTTAGGAAATGACCTGTATGTATCTGTGTGAAATCAATAAAAGGATCAAGTGCTGCATTATCTTCAGTTACATTGATGTTATTTATTTATCGCTGTTGCTTTCGTATAAATGAAGCGGACATACCTGCGTGGCCGCGATCTAATCCTGTTTACATAAAGTAAACCTGCTCCCGAGCAGGTTTACGCTTACGGCTCTGTTGCTATGACAGCAAGTCCCGGATGAGCTTCGGGGAACCGAACAATCCAAGATCACGCGAAATCGTCAACAATCTAATCCAGCTAACTTACTTAGCGAGGTATGAAGAACAGGCCCCAGGAGATAAATAATTTCACTGAGCAGTTTGTCCTTGTTGTAGTTGCTAGTTGATAGTCGACAAATTGATGCTGCTTGGTGGAAATCCTGCATCCTTTTATCCTTTCAGGGGCTTTGCATTAATACATCTTTGAAGTATATCGTGTGTAAAGCTTTGAAATCAACCATTATGAACATGTATGGTAATGTAATGGAAAATCATGTGTCTGTTAAGAGATAAACCTGCATACATTAAGTCTTTTCATGCAGTCCAAAATGTTGTTTATTCTCTTGTCCTGTCATTAGAAACTTTCTAAATCTATATTTTTCACATGATCTTTTTTCCTCTTTAATCTGATTTCTTTCTCCCCTCCTCTGAACAACTTGATCGCTACATTTTTTCTCTTTTTCATTAATTTTTTCAATATCTACTGTTCTGCTTTATACACCATGTCTTCATAACACATCTGTTCCATCTACAATGTTGTCTTCAGCCAGCCTCAAACCTTACTTTCATCTATAAATGCATGAGCAGCTTGCCTGGTCTGAGTGCATGTGTAAGATAGCAGTAACTAAAGGTGTTGTGCCAGTGTTCTCCTCATGCATGTCAAGCATGCTCCCTCTCTCACACACACAGACTTACATGCATGCACATCCACACGTTAACCGCTGCAGAGTGCATATATATTTACACATGTGGACCCACACATAAATGAGCATAAACCTGTGTTGAAGCAAATTATCATGTTAATATACACCCACTGCCTGACAGCTATAAAATGGAAGCCAAGTGTATCTCAGTAAATACATATACTGTATATATATATAGACTGCTTTAATCTATCACGCAAGTCTGACAGGCCTATTTCCCCTGATTCAGAGATGCTGATGGTTTAAGGAATTCAAAAGCAGCCTCAATTTGTCATGGCCGCATTGGTCTCCAGCCTGCATTACTCAATACTTCGCTATAGCAAAGCCATGCGGGGGCTTTACATTACAGCCTCACTTCCTTGAATTTTAGCATTGCATATTACCCCAATGCGACACCTATCTGTTACCTTTGAGAAATTACAATTTAGAGAAAAAACGACATGTACTTTGATTAAATTTTGCACTGAAAACCTTCACTTTACAAGCAGGAGTGGAATACAGGAAGTGTAGTGATAGTGAGTAAAACAAAAACACCATAAAAGGAGTCCACACATTGTTGCACTGAAGCATTAATAATATGATTTAAAGTGAATTAATAATATGGTTTAAAAAGCTGTGTTTATTCAGCTGTATCCAATAAATTCTACCTTGGAAAAATAGCCCAGCTTTGGCAAACATGTGCACACAGTAAATTGCCAAAATAAATACCTTTGCCTGGTCTCTTGGCAATTCAGCAGCTCAGGTGTAAGTTCCATGTTCCAGGACAATCATGGCTGTTTGATTTAAAGTGGCAAATAATATATATTTTCAAATATATAATGCACCACTTAGACACACTAGAATTGCATTAAAAAACAGCTCACCGCTTTATTCCAGTAGAGACGTCAGTTCAGATGATAAACACTACAGTGCTGGTTGATGAACAAGTTGAAACGGGTTCATGGTTTTTGAGTGCAATATCATCCAAAAAGGATGATGAAGAGATAACTCTGTAATACAGCTGCTGTGATAACAGATACAGACAAGGTTGCTTGAGAGCTTCAGGTCATGCAACCACCCCTCAAATCCAACAAACAAACAAAACAAAGAAGCACAGAGATTGTTAGATGCTTAACCAGTTATCTTATACTTAACCAATTATCCACTTCAGGATCATAGGTAGGCCAGACTCTCTCCTAGCTGGGCCTGCATACAGTAGTTACACCCGTACTAGTGCAATGTGCTTGTAAGAATAGATTTCTAAATGTGGCTGTGCATTATTACCTTAACAAGCCTTCAGTGTTTGCTACAGTTTCCTTTCACCTTTGTGGACTCAATTTGATGGTGTGCTTAGTAGCCACTCATCATTTATTCTTGCATTAATGCAACATCATAACCATTACATAAGCTTGTGGTGCTCTAATGAAGCCAACAGTGCAAACCAACATTTAATTATAGCTAATGGCCCCTTATTAAAACTCGTTCTGGCCATTTACTTTTCAACTTTGCTTGTTAGAGTTAAATTCAAATAAGGCTTTTGTCTTAGCCCTTAAATATAGCCTTAAATCAAGTCAATCAGACAGAATAGAGTTGCTAGATAAAAAGACATGCAGACAGATAGATGGCCCAGACCCAGCCACTTTATAACTGGTGCCCTATCTCTACTCTTTCTTGTCTATGTCGCTCTCTTGCCATCAGGACATTATGAAGTTGAAATACAAGCTTCACTGGCGCAGCCTTAGAGGACGAGCATTCCTACTGCTGCTGTCTCCGAGGCCAAATGTATAAAATGCTGACGGATAGTGACAAGCAATGTCCCGTGTCCTCCGAAATTGGATTTCCCTCCAACCTCCCCTCAGTTCTGTGTCTTTTTGTGGTTTATCCATCAATTGTGTCAAATACAATTCAGCTCTAAAGCACATAACATCATAGAGAACAACCTTTGCAGTTCATTCCTTATATGACTTGGAAACATTCTGTATAGAGACAAAGGATCCCCTCAGGCAGTACTCAAGGGTAATCAGCAATCGATGTTGAAAACAGCATTCTATCTACAGAAGTACACCACATTAGCAGAAATAAAGTGTTATTAATTCTTTGTTGATGGAGAAATCAATAAAGAATTAGTAACTACCTGAAGGCTTAGACACTGCAGACTTTTTGCACTGTAAAATCTTTTTTTTTGTTAACAGTGCCTGGGGTATTTCTGTGTGGAGTTTGCATGTCCTTCCTGTGCCTGAGTGGGTTCTCTCTGGGTATTCTAACTAACAACAATATGCACGTTACAGTAATTGGTGATTCTAAATTGACTGTCGGTGTGAATGTGAACATGAATGGTGGTCTGCCTAACACACAAACATGTCTGAATCATGCATGTGTGTTTTTTTTCTTCTTTAAATTAAGAAAGAATTGTCAAAATATGGTGATGTGGTCTGTCCCTGGGCAGCGTGTGATATTGTTAATGACAGGACTGGACTGTCTTCATTTCAGCCTGTATTACCACATAGATGAATAGAGATAGAATAAAGGAAAGTAAAAACAAATGACTGCATGTGTTTGCTTAAAGTTTAACTTTGTAGATATCTGCTGTGTCATGTGTTCCATAATGCGGGCATCTACTGTATGACATAGTGTGCAGTATATTGTTTCTGTGTGTGTGTGTGTGTGTGTGGGTGGGTGGAAGAGAGCAAATGTCCCACAGGATGGACCTATCTAATTACACCAGCCTATATAATGGGGTTGTGTGCAGAGCAAATTTTGCAAGGTCAAGTGTGTGAACGTGTGAGAAAGAGAGATTATCATTTCCTGGTGCATTCAGTCGACATCTTTTTCATCTACTTTTTATTTATGAAACTCTGACACAGACATGACTCATGTGCCTTTTCTTTTTCAGTGTCAAAACTTGCGTGCATGTACATGTCATGTAGCTCTTTCCATCCTATATGCATCACCCTCCATATAATGCCTACAGAGACAATTTAGAGTAATGCTAATATGTGCAAATGTCAGAGAAAGGTCACCAGATTATTAAGGGCTCCAATACACGAAGGGAAGAAAGCTCATCATCTGAGGATGACTGGTCATGATCTCGCACTCATACTGCCAGACGTCATCAGATTTACTGTTTTGACTTGGTCTTGCAAATCCTAACTGTCAGCAGACAAGGGAAAATGGTATAAGGACATTTTTATTGTGTAGAACTTGTGTAAACTATGAAAGTCTTTTAGCAGAAAGTTGAAATGAATATGCGGCTTGGTCAATTTGATCAGAAATTCAGTGCACACATGTAACTGTGTTAAAATTAGGGCTGTCAGTGTTGTTCGCGTTAAAATGATGTTAATGCCAAAACCGCTTTAACGCAGCATATCTCCGTTAACGAGTTAACTCGGATCACTCTGTGTGTGGGGCTGGATGGCGCTAATGCGTTAATCGAGCTACCCGCGCTAACGCGTTGACGCCGTCCAGCCCCATGCAAAGGGTGATCCGTGTTAACTCGTTAGCAGAGATATGCCGCGTCATTGTAACTAATGCCGACAGCCCTGGTTAAAATCCTTTTATTTATGTGATTTTCTGTGGCCAAAAGCCAGTTATGAAAACTTGTTTTTCATATATATTCCAATTAGATTGCCCAGAGTGTGAGTGTGGTGTCCAGCTGAAAAGTTTAACAGCTCCGAGAGTCTTTGTCCACATGGATCTGGGAGATCTGGAAAATGGTGATACCACATTGGTTAAAAATCTATCAGGTTTAATAATGACATGATATTAACAATATCTATTTGTGTAGGCTAGTCTTATTAAAAGCCCCCCAGAAGTGCTTTGAAACTAAGAGATTCTCTAGTCTCAGTGGGGGGGGGATTGAAGTCGTCATTTTGGGTGAGAGACTAAACGTTTCTCCCAATGAAAAGGTCACATCCAGATAAACATAATCAACTTTTTGGGATTTCCTTACATGGACTATTGAGCATGCATCAAGAGATGTTCTATAAGTAGTTTGCGGTTTCAGTTAATGGGTTTTGGTAAATGGCACATTAGTAATTTGTTCTCCAATTACAAACTAACTCAACTGTACACATCAAAATTGGTTCGATTTACTGCATTACTGCAACATAAATTTCAGTGTATGCATAACAGTGTCATCAGTGCCATGACTGATTGTAGCTGACTGAGGCATACTGGCATGCTGGATGTTGGATGTGTGTCCAAGCTTTTGCTGTAGCCTTGCATGTTCATGGGAGCACAATTTCTGATCTGATTGTTTTTGAATGTGGGCCTCAACCTTGCCAAAGTAGTGCAGGTCTTTCTGGATGAGAAGCATATGTAGACATGTCATTGGCAGACATTTAGTCCCAATATGTCTAGTATTGAACATGTCTGGAACATGCTGGGTTGACATTTTCATCAGAGGCAGCCACAACTAATGAACACTGCACATCTGCGCTCATCCAGGAGCAATTGCTCAACAAGACTTGTGCTGTACAGGCAAAAGACTGTTTGCATCATGTTCAGAGGAGGCAACATTTCATATGAAACACATTTTATACATACAAATGGGTTGGTCCATACACCTGGTCTATAAAATCTATTTAAAACATAAACTTGCATTTCTTTTTTATTTCTTTATTAGAGAAGATTAATTGATTATTGATTATTTTAGTGGTTTTTTCAAGTGTAAATATAGAAAATGCGAAAGGGTTTGGTTGTCACAAGGTTCGTTTTAATTTTTGAACACCACTTTAGGAATAAAAAGATAAATTTGATTAACATCAGTAAATAAATTTACCTAATGACATATGGAGAATCTCTGGTGTGATTAACTGGTTTAGAAAATGGCTGTAACTGGCCTTGTGTTCTCCCTTCTCATCTGTGTTCCATCAGGCAACCAGCAGATTTACACTGTCAGCAGTGCGGTTTTTGCCAAGGTCAAACAGTGACTCATAGGTGTGTGTGTTGTGTGATTTAAGCCTCCCGTGGGTGGCCACTTAAGTGTTGAGGATTGAGTTGGTGTCTCTGAGATTGTGCGTGTGAGTGTTTGTATATGTATGAGGCCTCTAGGTGATTACAAGTGTCATATTAAAACACTGAAATTTCACCTCCCACTCAGATAAATGTGATTGCTGGAATTCACGGCCAGCTGTATCAGTTGTTTCCATGCCCTACAGGTTAGAGATGTAAATGTTGGCTAAAACATTCAAATATTCATATGTTATTCATTCTTTCATTCATCTTTTATTTACACTTTTGATATCTGGGTTTAAGACAGTTCAGATTTTTCATGACTATATCCTACCATACTCTATATAATCAAGGTGTTTTGTTATAATATGGTAGATTAGTATGATCTGCATACTAATTAATTTGTGGTAATAAAACTTATGTCCATTTTGGTCATACTATATTTCAAATTGGAGGATTTTGACCAAGCATGCAATGACCAGTGACTTATGATTAAGTTGTTTAAGAGCAGTTTAATAGTCAGACCTGTGACTCTAGTGCCATAAGTGGTATTTTGAAACTAAGACGGTGAAAATGCAAATGTTGAGTTTTTAATGGTCACTATGTTCCTGTTTGTGTATCCCTGTTTTTCTTGGATCTCCTGACTTTGATGTTACTGTTTGAATTTCTGTTTGTACAGCCTGTTTGATTTTTCTTTCTTTGAATAGTTTACATTGTCCAGTAAAAGTTTGCTTTCAGGTCATTCATTGCTTTCTTGCATCTGCATTTTGATCCTCACTTCACCCTTGCGACAGCATCATACTCTAGTCTTTTAAAACTGTTCAAGGTAAAACTCAACAAGAGCAAACCTTTCCCCTAGAATAATAAATCAATAAATTTTCATTTGTAATTTAGCTGCTGCCTACATATTGCCTGGCAATTATTTTTTCAGTATGAAAAACATTATATACCATATGCACTGAATGAGTACAACATGTGGTCGGTTTAGGCAACAGATTTTGTCCTGTTTTGCTGTGGGTAAGACCAGAATTTATTAAGAATTTATTTGTGTTAACGATATGAATATTAGTGAATATTACTAATTTATATATATATGTATATATTATATTAATTATGTCAAATTTGCATGCACACTTCGTCAACCTAAAGGGCTTGACTTGGTGGTGTCCTATTCATCACTGTCAGTACAATACATGTCAGTTTTCTGCATTTTGTGCATCTACACAGCACAGCAAATATCTACCCTAAAATAATCCCTTTAGTTGAGCTTCCTAACAGTCAGTAAAATTCATCTGGTTTTCACAGCAAAGTGAGTGCTACAGATATTCTTTGTGGGTGTCTTGTCTGCCCATTTGGATATTCTTATGGGGAAGTTAATGTCCATTTAAGCTGCTGTATGATGCTTGTGAAGGCAGGAGACATCTGCATTGCTTAATTTGCCTTAGGCCTTCGCCTCTCTTTGTACATTAGAGAATATATTCAGATGCATTTTTCACATAACATTGTCTAACAGTAATGTGTCATCATTATAGCAGACGTATCTAATACGCTGCTTCGTAAGCGCTTACTTCATTTTTCACATTTATTTATTTTTCCTCAAGCATGCATACTACTTTGCAATTTTCTTAGAAGATAATGGGCAGTGTAAAAGCTGGAGATCCTTTGACAGTAGTCTTCGCTGTGAGGGTCATTTAGTGATGATTACTACACATGGCACAGCCACTGCTTTTTTCTGCAATTAGACTTAGATGGGCAAAGTACTGCTTGTGCCGTATATTGTCATGATGAAAAGTTTCAGAGGAAAAAAATACATCATTCTTTACTCCTTCTACCTGCAGCTCAATGCAATAAGTGTATATGTCTCAGTGTCAAGTCTATGTTTATGTGAATGTCTCTTGGTTCCTGTTTGATTTTGATAGTTTCTTGTCCTGTGCTAAGTGTATTCAGTTTTCCTTGCTCCCTGTCTCGTTATATCAGATTATTCCTAGCAGTGCTCTCCTCCTGTGTCTCATTCCCTCATTACTCCCTTGTACATTTAATCCCTGTGTTTTCTGTTGTCATGTGTATTTTTGCAGTGGTCCTTGTGTCACCTCGTGATTCCGAGCACCTCATGTTATTGTTTTTTAGTTGTTTAATTCTGAGTTCCTAGCTTCCCACTTTAGGTATTGTTTTTTCCCATTTGTAATGTTCGAGATTTTGCCACAGCCAATAAAGCTGCCTCTCTCAGTTTAGCCCTCTTGTGTTCCGAGTCCTGCATTTGGGTCCTTATCCTGCCTGCCACAGCACCTCACGTGACAGGAATATTTATTGTCCTGCAGAGAAAGCCAGTACCAACTGACAGTGCCACTACAGCTAAAGGTAAGAAAGGCAGCAGTACTTGCCCAGTTAAATCTAAAAACAATGAGCAGTTAAAATGTATCAAAGTGAAAGTATTCTCCCTCTCCTTACATCTCAAACATATTCAGTCCCATAATGTATCAAATGCTGAAAATGTTATAACCATAGTTGGCTATTGACACTCGAATTTTTGCAATTGCTAAGAACGACTCTCACCAGCTGTTGTTAATATACACTACTAACAGTGAAAGGATATATATATTTTTAAAATACTAAAAGATAGATTTTCCCAGTTTCCTTATTTTCCTTCCTTCTGGGATTTTTTTGACACAAATAAAATGAAATAATCTTAAATCCATTCAGCTCTTTGGCCAAAGAAAAGATTAAATCATGAGCTGCGATGACCATTGTGAATCAAATTAATGACCATCAGCAGGGTAGTATTTTTTAATGATTCCACTCAATTTGTCTTTCATAAAGTCTCTCTGCATATTGACTGCATAAAATGATCTCAGCGGGTCTAAGTGTGACTCAGCTGATAGTGAGTCAGAAGTGTTAAGGCATATTTCAGTCCTGTTTATCTCAAAGATGATAAGTTTTAATAGAGCAAAATGCAGTTTAAATAATTGCGACTTCATTAAATTTCACGTGACTTGAAGATAAATGTAAAGTATGTTTGAAAGCATTAGCTGCTTGTTGGTGCTGTTTTTTTTTTTTTAATTTCATTACTGTTTGTAAACTGTAAGTATAATGTGCCATATGTCTCATACTGCGGGGAGGAGAATCACATGCTTGACATTTTATCTAACTGCAGAGATGGTGGGAAGAACTCTTACTGTGATGTATGCCTATGTGTGTACTGATGTCCCTGATTGTATCCTGCTGTGAGTACAGTACATGCAATTTATTGCCGGTGGTGTGATTATTTCTGCATGTGTTCTTGTTGCATGTGTGTATGATGTGTCTTTGAGGCGTGCTTTCTATCTCTATGGTTGGTCTCTATTGTTTGATATTTAAAAAATGGGCCAGCAGAAAGTAAACACACACGCACACAACAACATGTAATGCGTTATTACACACATCTGGCCAATTAGCAGGAAGTCTCCCATCTGTCTGCTGTCAAAACAACAGACATCACAGGTATTCATCTGCACCTCTGCAGTTGTTGGATACACAGTGTGATTCCCATCAAAGTTCTGCAACTTTTCTTTGACTTTTAGTTCCCTCTCTTTCATCTGTATCTGTACTCTAAAGTTGATCTAATGGCTAAAGTCAACAAAGGATCACTGCATTTGCCTGGTTTCAGTGTTTTGGTCTGTTTTGAGTATGAGCAGTGTTGAGAAGGTTACTTTTAAAATGTATTCTACTACAGATTACAGAATACATGGCCCAAAATGTAGTTTGTAACATATTCTGTTAAGTTACTCAATGTGAGTAACATTCTGAATACTTTGGACTACTTAATATATTTTCATGTGTGTTTTTATTTATTTATTTATTTTTTACAACTACATGAATGCAATCACATCCTGCAAATTCTTGTATGTTTTTTCTCTACCAATTGCCTGTTAAGCCCGAATCTCCCTGAATAGACATCTTAACATAAGATGTTAGCTTGGTGGCGAGTAGCTTTCAGTAATGGTAATAAATCACACAGCAATAGTACATCGAAGATACTGAAGTGGCACATAACCCAGGTAGCTACCACAACTATAACAAGGTACTTGCACTAGGCTAACGTTAGTTCTTTTTTTTTTTTTTTTTTTTTTTACAGTCATTATAGAGCTTTCATTGTGTTAAAGAGAATACTTGTTTTTGGACGTCTCTCATCCTAGTAGGGCCAATTAATCTTAACCTAACATGCATGTCCTTGATATGTGGGAGGAAGCACCCACAAGAAACTCATCTATGTAAATCGAAAACATGCAAAGTCCAACACAAAGGCCTTAGCTGTTATTTGAATGACTTTAACGACAGTGATAATTACTGGTAACATAATATTTTCCTGTAAATATTGTAAATGATTTAACCTACATAATATTTCATACCACTGGCTGTGGTACTGTTTTTAGGTTTTCCGGTCCTTGGTTCAGCCATCTGTATCTACATTCAACTCTTATGATGCAATGTCTCTCGAATGCCTTCAAATGTGTCACCTTAACTCAGGGATGTATTTATGCAGCTCTAAATGCAAATTTTGGATTCACTGATTGGTCAAGGTATATGATCATGAGAACAGCGTTCATAGTGTAGGCATCGATTCATACTGGTACCTTATCTGCAATGTATAGTCACGTGACAGAATGCGTATTTGAATATAGAGTGTTTAGTCCCATAAAATGTGACAAAAAACATGTAATAGAGGCAGAAAGGAAGAAATCTTAAGCAGACGCTTGATTGAAGACTCTTATCTGTCTCCTCACACACATCAGCTTCGCAGTAATGTGTCACAGAGCAACATAAAAAAACGGTTCCAGTATTTTCACAGAAGAAAGGTAAAGTCTTAGTGGAGTCCCGGATAAGAGCTTTCAAACTCAACACTATTCACACAATATTTATCAGCTGAAAATGGACAGCATTTGGCCTTAGACATTACTGCCTCCATCACACATCTAAAAACGGATGACTGGCTGTCATAATAGAATGTTTTTAAGTTCATGGGCATTCTCTGACTTGCATTTACAATGTCTGTGAAAATCTAAATCGCTAAAGATTTACTTTAAACAAGTATTGAGCTATTCTGAATAAGAGAAATGGTATTAAGTATGATGTACTTGTTGAACACAAAATCATAATTGACACGTGATTTTGCTGATAGTTAATCATGGTTAACTGCTTAATATTGTTCAGAATATTATCTAGAGTTAATTTGATATAATGGATAAAAGACTATAATAATGATTCTAAACAGTCCTCTCGCTGAGAGTCTGGCCTTGGAGGCTGTGAGTGAAAGTTGTATTCAGTGTTTACATGGAATGGAATTTTCTTTCTTAAGAATAACACGGAAAAGAAGAAAATGTAATGAAGGGATTTCAAAGTTTGTTTGAAATCATGCATTTAGAAAAGTCCCGATACTGAGAGTATGATAATGTCCTGTGTTTTAAGTTTTGCTTTGCCTGGTCTTCTTAGTTGTGATTGCTCCCAACTGTGCTCTCCTCTTGTGCCTTATTACCTTGTTATCCCTCTGTATTTAAGCCCTGTGTCTTTCTGTTTGTTGTTGGTTTATCTGCTTTCTATCCACTGCTAACCTCCCATGTCGCAGGCATTCGTGTTGTTTGTGTTTTTTTTTTTTTCAGAATGTGAAAGGTAGCAAACATAGCTAATAAAACTTCAAGATTAATATAATCATGAAGTAATAGCCACTACAGAAAGAATACAAAACTGAAAAGGAATTCAAATATTAATACAAAAAAATAGTACTCGCGCACCCAACCATGGCATTTTGATTCAGCAGCCAAGCATTTCGTAACCTTTCCCACCAAAATGTTTGCCTTGTTCTTCTGAATGCTGCTGCTGATTTGCTGAACATCAGCACAATAAATAATAATAATAAAAAAGAAATATCCCCCACTATCAGTGGGTGGTGCTCAGAGAATAGGACTGGTATAATCTTACCTCTGCAGTCATACCTTTCAGAGTCTTTGCACTCTGATGGAAAAAAACAAATTTAGAGCAGTATATTACTTCAGGCTATGTAGCAATGAAGCAAATCAACATGTTCAGATTAACAATTAACTGAATTAAAACATCACACAAACACATTTTGTGATAGCAGTTTCAGAACAGAACAAGCCCAGAGTCGCTACTGCTTTGTATTCTCTGAGTCACCCAAACACACACAGACCTTCAAGACTGCTACAATCATGACATGTTATTACTTTTACTGAAGCGAGGAAAAATAATGCATATTAAATTGTACAGTGGGGCAAAAAAGTATTTAGTCAGCCACCGATTGTGCAAGTTCCCCCACCTAAAATGATGACAGAGGTCAGTGATTTGCACCAGAGGTACACTTCAACTGTGAGAGACAGAATGTGAAAAAAAAAAAATCCATGAATCCACATGGTAGGATTTGTAAAGAATTTATTCGTAAATCAGGGTGGAAAATAAGTATTTGGTCAATAACAAAAATACAACTCAATACTTTGTAACATAACCTTTGTTGGCAATAACAGAGGTCAAACGTTTACTATAGGTCTTTACCAGGTTTGCACACACAGTAGCTGGTATTTTGGCCCATTCCTCCATGCAGATCTTCTCGGGAGCAGTGATGTTTTGGGGCTGTCGCCGAGCAACACGGACTTTCAATTCCCGCCACAGATTTTCTATGGGGTTGAGGTCTGGAGACTGGCTAGGCCACTCCAGGACTTTCAAATCCTTCTTACGGAGCCACTCCTTTGTTGCCCGGGCGGTGTGTTTTGGATCATTGTCATGTTGGAAGACCCAGCCCCGTTTCATCTTCAAAGTTCTCACTGATGGAAGGAGGTTTTGGCTCAAAATCTCACGATACATGGCCCCATTCATTCTGTCCTTAACACGGATCAGTCGTCCTGTCCCCTTGGCAGAAAAACAGCCCCATAGCATGATGTTTCCACCCCCATGCTTCACAGTAGGTATGGTGTTCTTGGGATGCAACTCAGTATTCTTCTTCCTCCAAACACGACGAGTTGAGTTTATACCAAAAAGTTCTACTTTGGTTTCATCTGACCACATGACATTCTCCCAATCCTCTGCTGTATCATCCATGTGCTCTCTGGCAAACTTCAGACGGGCCTGGACATGCACTGGCTTCAGCAGCGGAACACGTCTGGCACTGCGGGATTTGATTCCCTGCCGTTGTAGTGTGTTACTGATGGTGACCTTTGTTACTTTGGTCCCAGCTCTCTGCAGGTCATTCACCAGGTCCCCCCGTGTGGTTCTGGGATCTTTGCTCACCGTTCTCATGATCATTTTGACCCCACGGGATGAGATCTTGCGTGGAGCCCCAGATCGAGGGAGATTATCAGTGGTCTTGTATGTCTTCCATTTTCTGATGATTGCTCCCACAGTTGATTTTTTCACACCAAGCTGCTTGCCTATTGTAGATTCACTCTTCCCAGTCTGGTGCAGGTCTACAATACTTTTCCTGGTGTCCTTCGAAAGCTCTTTGGTCTTGGCCATGGCGGAGTTTGGAGTCTGACTGTTTGAGGCTGTGGACAGGTGTCTTTTATACAGATGATGAGTTCAAACAGGTGCCATTCATACAGGTAACGAGTGGGGGACAGAAAAGCTTCTTACAGAAGACGTTACAGGTCTGTGAGAGCCAGAGATTTCCCTTGTTTGAGGTGACCAAATACTTATTTTCCACCCTGATTTACGAATAAATTCTTTACAAATCCTACCATGTGAATTCATGGATTTTTTTTTTCACATTCTGTCTCTCACAGTTGAAGTGTACCTCTGGTGCAAATTACTGACCTCTGTCATCATTTTAAGTGGGGGAACTTGCACAATCGGTGGCTGACTAAATACTTTTTTGCCCCACTGTATGTGGTTCCTTATTAGACTATATGCATCTTTCTAATGTTAAACTGTATCTGTCAAGGCCAGAACATGATGTGGACCCAAAAGCAGAGTCAAAGTGGAGGCTCAGAATGATGTGAACAAGAACTTTACTTTTACGTACTTTACTGTGACGAGGTGAATACAAGGGTTACAAATCTTAAAGCTAGAAATGAGACTATAGCAAATGAGTATGAAATGTACAATGTCAAGCTAGGCGAGTATGATGCTGTGAAACACTGAACATGAACTGTGACAGGCGAAGCTCAGCAAGGGGAACAGTGGTACAAGAGCCGGTGGTGGAAAGGCACTTAAACAGAGGAAGAGCTGAGTCAGAACTGGCGTGGAGAAATGACAAGGTAGATCCACAGTAGTCTGAAGCAGCCTTACTTGTTCCCAGGTGGAGTTATACAGGAGGTACAAGCATGGAAAAGAGACCTGGGTGAGTCCAGTGGAGCAATGATCCGAGATTGTAGACAGAGGGGGCAGGGAGGCAGGCAGGTGAGACTGGAGAGAACAGACTGAGAAGATACTGGCTGCAGAGAAGCGAAAGGAGATTAGCGTCCAAGTGAGTGAGGTTATTGCAATGATGAATGAGTTTCCGAGGAACCACTGAGAACACAAGAGAGCAGAGGTAAGTACAAGAGCTATGAGTAAGGTGAGAGTCACGAAGCCACAAACTAATGTAGGTTTGCAGACAATCTGGCAAAGGCTGGTTATGAACGCTGGTCTTAAATACAGCATTGATTAATCTCAAGTAGTGATCCTGGGAGGAGTGATGAAGACTCTGCCCAGAGGAGGAGAGCAGGCACTGTGGAAAATTACTGTGACTCACCCAGATATTGACAGTATCTTTGCAAAAATGTAAGACATATTGGACTATTAAGTCCAAATATGTCTTCAGTTTGCATAGCATGCTTCCTTTGTTAATCTTTGAGTATATCCTTATTTTTATATCCCTCTTTCGTTTGTCTGTTTTCCACTTTATTTTTTACATTTTCTTTCTTTGTCATGCTTCTGTTTCAGTTATTATCTTCTTCCAGTCCTAAATTTGTGGGGAGTCAGTGCCTCATTACTTTTCAAATTGTGGCTGTCTTGCTTTGAAGCAACAAATCTTCCTTCCTTCTGAACCATTTCATGTCACTCTGAATATGTGAAGTCAATAATCTTTAGAGTCATGAATGCTTCATGATTTAGTTTGTGTTAGCTTGATGTGCGTCAGGGGACAGCATGATTAAAAGGCAGCTCAGAAAGTTGAATAATTTATAGTGTAAATAACCATTTATGTCAGTTGTCGTTACGTTTCTTGACTACAACTTACGCCTTTTATGTTTTCCATGCATTTTACTGGTTCCTTGACATTTTCTACATATTTGACCTCTTGGCATAAAAAATATCTGTCTGTGACCACACAGTTCAGCAGCTTGGATTTCAATCAGCACATTTTCAGGGGTTGATATTATAATATAGTTTTGATATCAGATGTGGATGCTAAGAACATAATTAAACTGTCATAATACAGAACTTTACACTCATTAAAAGTAATTAAAATATTATTGATGATGATGGTGCTTTCAATTAACCACGTCACACTATTTGAGCCTTTTGATTCAGTTGTCTGTCTATTAATCTTTTACTTGAATGAGGGATTAAATGTTTCTCCTGCTGAAAAGTCAACATCCACAAGAACAGATGCAACATTCTGGGAACTGTCTAGAGAATTATTTGGAGTGGCTACATATTATAACGGTGTTGCCATTCATTTTTCAGAGCAAAAACAACATACACTTGTAAAGACATCAGATGTGACAAGTGGGTGGGCAGTGATGTATGCTGGCAATGCTGTAGTGGCCTTGGGCTGGATCCACTCTTTTATGAATGGCAGTGGAACAGCGGTCAGTAGTCTGTTAAAGGTTATACATGTCTTGCATCTGTTAGAGGTAATTGTGCCACTCGATTCATCAAGGCTGAATATATAATTTATCTGAAACATTACGGGATGCACTTGAGAACAAAGGTGTAAGCTTAATGATGGGAAAATGGTATGTAAGCAGGGATTACAGGGAATGTTTCTTCTACCTGAGAAAAAGAGGTGTGAAAACTTTACTCAAAATACAACCAGATGTTATATTAATTATTGATCCACCTTATTATTGTTTCTTTACAATACTTTCCTTGCATGTATTATTGCTGAAGAGCAGTTGCTTAAAATGAAATAAACATTTTTAAAATCTACTTTGATCATTTGAAACTGACATCAAAAAGTCAGTGATGTTTTGATTCAATAAAACGTTTTTCCTTATTAAAATACAGAAACATCGTGATATCACATGTCACTCCTGACATGTTTATATTTCTGTGTCAACCTGAATTTTCTTTTTTTGTTTTTTTTTTTTTCTTTTAAATCTTTCTGTATGGGAATACATGTGTATGTGTGTCTGTCCTAGTTCCAAAAATTGCACGCGTATAAGATGGAGAAAATTAATCAAATTCTCCTGGCTCATCCAGACTTCACTGTCATTTTGATTAAGTTTGAACACACACAGAATATACTTATCTAAGTAAACCTGGCTGCATATTAAAAAAATATTGAATAGTAGGCGCAACCACAGACTTGCAGACACACCCCCTCCTACTTTTTAATTACCTGCAGATCTAAAGTTATGTTTCACTTAGCTTTTTCATTCTTCTGTAGCTGCTCTGCAGTAAATTGTCAGAAGTAAATTTCCACAAGTAAAACTGTTCACTGAACCACAGTAAATTATCCCTTAGATTCTACATTATATTAATTTATGTTTTTATTTTTCTTTCTTTTAACATTAAAGTTTTATAATGTACATTTCAACACTATTGCTTTGCGTGCTTTATTATTTCATGTTTATTAAATAATTATTTAGGATCTTCAAAATTACAGTGCATATTTTTGCCAGTAAAAGCATTTTTAGGTACATCAGTTTTCCCATGATTCTAAGATAATGTTATTAAAGTCCAGAAAAAGCACAGAGAATTATAATGGTTTTGTTGTTGACAGACTACTGTACTGTAGTTTGTTGCTCTGGACTTAAATGCCTCATACGATCAATTCTTTTTCATCAATCCTTATCCTTTTTACCTTCCTTGATTTGTTTTGTTTTTGTCTCCCTTTTTCATCTTTACCCACTTTCACTTATTTCCTGCTAAGATTCTTTGTTTCTGATTCTTCCTTTCACCCATTATTCCCTGCTATCTTGCCACTTTAATCATTCCCTCTCCTTTTTCCTCCCATTCACCTGTATAGAATATAACGTTTGATTCATAAAATGGCTTCACTTGTGTGTGAATCTGTGTGTGTGCCTGTTTTCTTACATGGATGTGCATGGCCAAACAGCATGTGTGTGCATAAGTGAAATAGCTTCAAGTGGCATTGAATTCGTGTGGCAGCATTCTCTCGCCAGCGTCCTCACCTTCTACAATGTGTGTGTGTGTATACTTGTGCATTTTAATTTAGCCTTTTCTGAAAAATGCACTTTACCGATGCAAAAGTAGGAGGAGACTTGGAGTGAAGGGTCCATTAGTTTGTTTGGTGGCGTATCTGTGTAAATGTACTCAGACAGGGGGTCTCTGTGTTTCCTTCCAGTACACTGAGGTGTGTTTTATGATCTGACAAGTATTTTTAGGGCAACTTTTGGTACCCTCGGTTCCTTTTAAAATCACTTCCTGAACAAACAACATGAAATCCAGATTTTTAGACATGTGGGCAAGTAACAACATGTGTGAAGAGCCACACTAGACCATATGGTAATTGAATAATAATTAAAAAGGGGAGATTTGCCTAAATAAAATAAGAGGAAAGTGAGACACCAAAGGTTCTTTGTTTGATTACATTTTTTTTAAAAGATGACTTGCTTGTCTTTTACTTTTTCATGTATTTTCTGCGTGCTGATTTGCAGATGTGTGATAAAAGGGCATTGCTGAATCTGAATCATTGATGTAAATTAAGGATATCTTTATTTGTCGGTTACAGTTTGTTGTACAGTCACCAGAAATCTGTTATCAAGCAACCAGTTATGAATAAACAACAAATATAACAATGACACACAACATTTAAAAATACAGAATATAATGGCAACATTAAAAACATATCGAGTTATTTAAAAGACCAGTGGCAGCTGGGACAAATTAGTTTGAGTCTGTTTGTCCTGCATGTTGGCATACTGTGTGTCTGTGGCCAGATGGAAGCAATTTGAGCTACTTAGACAAGAAAGAAAGTAAGTGTACTTTATTGATCCCCATGGGGAAATTCCTCTCTGCATTTAACCCATTCACTCAGTGAAGTAGTGGGCAGCCATTGGGTGCCCAGGGAGCAGTGTGTAGGGATGGTACCTTGCTCAGGGGTACCTCAGGGTTAGCTGTTCAGGGGAATTGAACCCTTGACCTTCTGATCATGGGGCCACCACTCTACCTACTGAGCTATAGCCCTGGTGGGCAAGCCCTGCTTGACAAGCAGGGCTTGGGCAGGGATAGCTCAATCCTATCCAGAGATAGGATGACTGTGCCTTCGTCAACGTCCTAACTTCATACAGTTGAGGAAGGTCAAATAATGTCACACCTGTAACTTCACTGCACTCTTTGGCTATACCTTTCGTAATAAGATATCCCTTTTAAAAGAATGGGTTTCAGGGATGAGGAAAACAGTAAGCATCACAGTGAGTCAACTTTTCACGTTCATCCACGTTCAAGCATGTCACATGTCTTGGGCAGCTTGTGTTGCAGATGTGAAAGACTGCTAATTTCAGAACTGAGGTTGAAATGCATTCTTGCAAGGTGATGAAAGTGGGTAGATGCATTAATTTCTTTAAGATGGCTACCTAGTGTTATGTTCTCAGGTGTATGGTAGGTTTCCGAATAATCTGTAGAGCCATTTACACAGTCTGTCACCTCTGATATAGAAAATGAACTAACAGATCTTATGTTATATTACCAATTTTTCCCTAGCAAACATAAAGCAACAAGCAAAAAAAACCCAAACAAACAAGAAAACAAAACAAGTTTTAAGTGAAAGATCGGTATAGATAATAAAGAGTTTTTTAGTTCTGCATGTATTTCAGATAATTTATTCATAGGTTCTACAATGATTCTGGTGCACCTCTTTAAAAATGTGTCAGGGATCTGTTGGTTATAAAGATGCCACATAAGGTGTGTTTTGACTTATTATAATCTGGAATTCAGCCAAAAATAATATTGGTCATATAAGGCTTTTAATACATGAAGTCACCAGGTTTTGTTATAAAACAGGAATAACAAGCTAATAAATAAAACTTGTTCGTAAAATTTAACAGCCCACCTATTAAATCAGAAAAAAATCATATGTGCACGTTTAACAAAAAAAAAAAAAAGGGGGGGGGGGCACATATTCTGTAATGGCTTTCTCACCTTGTGTTGTTTTAAAACCATCGATTCATTCTTTTGCTCAATTCTGCTCATCCTTATCAGAGTCGTGGTGGGGCTGAAGCCTATCCCAGCTCTATCACAGGTGGAGAGGCGGATACACCCTGGACAGGTCGCCAGTCTGTCACAGGGCTAACATTCTCCTTTACTGACCAATTAAACTTGATTTACCAGACCTCTAAGGCCTGCTGCATGTGGAGTTGTGGTGCTTCTGTGCAGATATGAAGAGAGGAATAAAAACAGAGACTTAGTGTGCAGGTGTAATCTGTTAAATGTAATGGAAAAGTGGAACTCACTGGGTGGTTTGATAACAGCTTGGGAAGTCACAGCAGCACTGAGTTGGCAACTTGAACATCATGGCAACTGTAAAGTAATTGAATGTGCATTTCACCAGTTTATCATTTAACATTTTGGAAAATTTTACTTTGATATGGGAAAAGTGGCTAGATTAAAGAAAAGTATTACTTATGAGTGAAAGACTGATATGTTTAACAATTTTACATGGCTACATAAGTGCTCCACTAAATTTTCTTTCATATTTTTTTTTAAATAAGAGGTCACATAACAGCAGTGTTGGGGAGTAACAGAATACATGTACCGGCGTTATGTATATAAATATGAGTGACTGTATTCTGTTACAGTTACTGTTTAAATAGGCGATAATTAGAACAGTTACTTTGTTGAAATAAATGGAAATAAATGACACTTCAGTATCTTCGATGTACTATTGCTGTGTAATTTATTACGATTACTGAAGGCTACTAAATAGTACATTCATGTAGTTGTAAAAAGCATGATAATATATTAAGTAATCCAAAGTATTCAGAATCTGTTACTCACATTGAGTAACTTAATGGGATACGTTACAAACTACATTTTGGGGCATGTATTCTATAATCTGTAGTGGAATACATTTTAAAAGTAACCTTCCCAACACTGCATAACAGAGTACTGCACCAAACACACCGGACAGATTTTACACTCACTCTGTTCAGGTTGACGTGTGCCTTGAATGAATCAGTTAGAATGACAGAGCTCTACTTCAGAGTGTGGCTGGGGGAGCTCATAGATTGGTTTTGCTCAAGGCTTTTAAATCACTGAAACCCACCACAAAGAGTCTGACTTAGACGCTGTAGATTTGTCTTCTTTTGGCCGCTCCCTTTAAGGGTCACTACCTCCTTCTTACCCTATCCCTGGCATCCTCTTCTGTCACGTCAACCCTCTGCGTGCCCTTCTTAAACGACTTCCATAAACCTCCATAAACCTTCCTGTTTTCCACTTCCTCCTGTCAGGTAGCTCCATTTTTAATATCATTGGCCTAGTATATCCACTATCCCTGCTCTGCACATTTCGAAACCATTTCTTCCTTGCGTCTCTAACATTGTCTTCAAGTTGCTCAACCTGAGCTGTCCCTCTGATATACTCATTGCTAATCCTGTCCCTGCTGGCCCCTTCAGCTTTGTCATGTGTCTTTTTATTAGTGCCAGTCTCTCAAAACCATATATCATAGCAGCTCTCACTACCATCTTGTAGACCTTTCCTTTCACTCATGCTGTTATCCTTCTGTCATAAATCATCTCTGACAATTTTCTCCACCTGCTCCACTCTGCCTGCACTCTCATCTTGCCCTCTCTTTTTCTTCATTTATAGAATCCTCAAAGTACTCCTTCCACCTCCTCAGCACACTCTCTTCAGTCACTTGTGCATTTCCTTATATATCATAACCTGCTGCACGTCCTTTCTACCTTGAACTATCTTTCAGTCCTTTCCTCCTTCCTTAGGTCCTTCAAGGCTGACATAAGCCTTTGCCTTTGCTCTTTTTCATACACCTAGCCTCCCACTAGTCCTGTCTACGTTCATCTCCCTTTTCTTTCAAATACTTTCCTACACTTCTTCATTCCACCACAAAGCCCTCTTTGTGTTCTTTCCTCTGTCCAGAACACAAGCCAAACACCATTTTCCCACAGTGTCAGCTATAATTTGTAGATTTGTAGTTTGCATTAATAATATTCTGTTTTGAACACACACAGTAAAAAGTGGTATTTATCCTATAAGTTATTTTGAACCCTGTGTATATGCAACAGTTTATATATAATACCCAACCTGAGAGTGCTGGACAGAAAAGCCTGATTATAGTTTTGATCTTTGATGTGTGGTGTGAGTGTAGCCATCTGCATTTAGTTTTAATGAACAATAATCATCACACGATAAAGAAAATATTAAGGGGAAAAAAGAAAACATAAAATATTTTCGACTGTGTTACTAAACCCGATTCATAAAGTACCCTCCACAGTTGTAGAGGTGTGTCATTTTCTAAACCCTCACCGTTCCTATCTTCAAGTTCATTCAACTGAAATATGAGGACATGCTGACTTTTTGGGCTCCAAGAATACTCACACACGCCCTGTCTGTCCAAATTCATTTGGCACAAAGAAATGCTTTCTTCAGGCCAGGTGCCTTGTTGTTTAAGCAAATGTAAAGCAGTTTTGTCAGACAAAAAAGATGAGTGTATGTTGTTGTGATATTTTGATACCATGGTAGCATTTACAGGATATTGCTTTGTAGTGAAAACTGTTACTCAATAAGGCCCATTTACTAGTTGTTTTTCTCTTTCTCTCTGACCCAAGAATTGATGTGTAAGAATCACAGGCTGGTACCCCAAGGTCGAAAATACCACAGAGACGAGACCACTTCCTTACTCCCATCCTCCCTTCCTTATCTTTTAGAAAAGAGCTTGTTAAAAAGCCAGGTGGTTTGTTTCAGAATTCACTAATGAAAGAACTCTGTATTCTATGTCTAGGAGTGTATTTTGCTGGGATGATCATAAATTGTAACTGAAGAGATAAACTACACAAAGGATACTTCTTTGCTCAGAAGGCAGGAAGACGTTTCCTTATTTGGTCTGTACTGAGAACTTGCTGACACACGAACCTTTTTTTCCTCTATATAAGCTGTTATGTACTAAATAAACCTTTGAGTTGATTTTGGAAGAGCAACCTGAAGCAGTCTGTGTTTCCTTGTTCTCCCAAGCTACTCCCGGCGCTGTAACTAACCCAGCTGAACGGCATACTTGAGTGTTACTTTGAATAATTAGGAATCTAATAAAGAAAGGACAGAACTCTGCTTATCGGTGCTCGTGCCTTGGAGGGAAACCGGGACGGAGATTTTCTCTTCATATGTTTTGAGAGTGTCCTTTGTTAATTGGTTAATAAAATACAAATAAGATACTCGGCACATTGAATTTTGAACCAACACAAGGAGAATGAACCCTGTGTGGGTTCCCTGGCTTCCTCTCACTGTCCAGAGCCATGAATGTTAGGTTATTTGGGTTATTTAGGTTATTTGGAGATTTCAACAAGCACCTGTCTCATTTTCCTATAAAATATTTTTTTAAAATGATAGATGATGCAAGACTTTTACACAACACTGAATGGAAAGATGGATTATTGATCCCTAACTCCCACCAAGCGTAGAAATAAGAAAGCCAAAAGCTCCATCTTCACTGAGCCTGAACACAAATACCATTAAAACAGCCAAGGTACAGATTCCCTAAACCCAGATTTATTTGTTTTTTTATGCTTTCAGCAATTTGTGATTCTTTCCTGAAATAATGTGTAAAGAAAGGAGCAAATAAATGAGAAAGTTGTCAGAATGTCAACAATGTCACATTCAGTGCTCCAGTATAACATTTACCCTAATCAGGTAACATAAGAAAGCTTCATAGCTCTTGAGTGGCTGTTTAAGAAAAATAATAAAAAATAATAATAATGATCCTTTACTAAATATTGAATTTCACTGCCCTTTGTACCTCTTTATTTGTATTTCTACCTGTCTCATTCTTTTCCACTAGCCGCAGCTCACAGTTTTCTCATATTCCCTGGGTGCAGAAAGAAGCAAACTTCATTTTTGCTTGTGGCCACCTCTCCATGTCCATCCCCTCCTCTCTGCAGCCATACATGAATTCATTTTTGGGATTCAATCTTTTACATTTGATTTATTTCTACTTGCCTTTTTTTTTTCTTTCCTCTATACCTTTCCCCCAACATTCACATATCCTTCCCTGCTGACAATAAATCTATTTTTCCTTACTGGAAACCCTAATTTGTCATCAATCTGTTAAACTACTGTTAGTCTGCAAAGCACCCAAGAATTCAGTCCTTATCTCTTTCTAATTAATCTCCTTTCCTTTGTTTTACTCCATCCTCCTTTACTACCAATGAATACGGGGGCTATTCTTTCTCACATCTCACTTTTCAAACTTTGCAAAACTTTCACTTGCTAAGAAAAAAACTGCTTATACTCAAACAAACCCAAAGCCAATCTTTTGCAGAAGTAAACACTAATTAATTTACCAAAAGTAGCAAAATAGTGCCCCCTCGGGCGTACAACTAAAGCAATGTTCTAACTGAACGTTCTAAAGAAGAGTTAATGTCCAGTAAAGAGGTTGTAGACTTTCTTTTTTTTTTTTTCTTCTATATTTTGGCCAATTGAAGTGATGACTATTCTGTCTTTCAGCCTCAGTTTCGCTGACAAAGGTGGCAAGCCGAGCAATGACTGGCCTTGTTGTGTAAACACATCGATTTCCTCTGAATATAACCACCGACCAGGAGCTCTTATGAAAAGACTAATCTAATGGAAGCCAAGGGATTTCCTTAAAGTAATTACACTTTGCAGATGCAAAAGCAGCTGCTTACTGTTTATTCATGAAGCTTTTGGTTCAGCTGAAAAAGACTTTCATTTGAAGTACATATTCAAAAACAATGTTTAACACATGTTCCTGGTTTTCTCAAGTGCTTTGTGCAATGATTCTGTTTATCAGTTTTTTTGCTACTTCAAATCTTCAACCTTGAATCCAAATGGGAATTAATTGTAAAGGGATTATGATTCTACGTGAAGCAAGAGGAAGCACATGCCAGGCCTGGATTTGTAAGTCTTTTTGTAGCTTAAGAATTTATTTATTTTTTTATAATAAAGTAAAGTAGAGCAAAATACTAATCCTTTAAGTGATAACTTAAAATTTAATAGATTTTTTTTATCTTTATTTTTATTTATTTTTATCCAATGACATGAATATCATCAACTCCTCTTCCATTCACTACACTAAACTCCTACATTGTTGCAGTACAAACTACAGCTTTGTAGTTGTCCTTGAGTGACTGTTTTTATGTCTCCATGTTCCCAAATAATTCCTGAGAAAGAAAAGAATTATGACCACTAAGAAACAAGAACCGTGAATTCTGACTTCACAGAAGAAAAACTGATTATTTGTACTAAAAACAATTTTTAAGAAGTCAGTTATTCCCTGGATGTTTCATTGTATACTTTCAGATAACCTTGGCTTTGATGTTAAAGAATGCAAACTCAGCATGTTTGTTTCATGCTGCTCACAATGCAT
Organism: Maylandia zebra; assembly: GCF_041146795.1. Classification (NCBI taxonomy): domain Eukaryota; kingdom Metazoa; phylum Chordata; class Actinopteri; order Cichliformes; family Cichlidae; genus Maylandia; species Maylandia zebra. The sequence continues at coordinate 9,926,539 of NC_135179.1, read as the reverse complement.
GTGACAACACTAACAGAACTTTATTGCACCAGCAATAACTGAGTGTGCCAAAATATTTTGTCTCTGCTCTTCACATAAACAGGAGATAACTGAATCCCTCATCTATTTCTATTCCATACTTAGTGTGAAAAGAAACATCTATGAAAAATGTCCATAAAGGTCATATTGGGTTTGTATTTTGTTTTCTTTTTTTCCCCCCGTGTTTCTCTTTAAAGACAACATCTACTTTAGCTGGCATTTGCTCCACATTGTGATGATCCATATAATCCCAGCATGATCAGGTAGTGACCAAAGTTTGGAATACTATCAATATCAAGGAATACTTGATTCTGGAGTTCTCAAGAGGTCATTAATTATCTTGCTCCAGTATGAAATCTTTAAAATTATGTCTGCCTCTGAAGGATGGAGTGTCCAAACCCAAGTAGCATCCAGAGACTTGAATAGTCCCTGAGTTAAAATTATTCCTCTGGTGTTTATGCCCATCTATTGACTGAATAGGAAATTAAACAGTATATTACTTTCTCCAGTCATGGACTTTGTGTTATGCATTAACAAAGCATTTAGTTTGCTCAGGGTCTTTGGAGATGAAGCATTCAGGATGTGGAATACCAGAGCAAAATGAGCAGAGCATGCAGGAAGACAAATGGCAAAGGCATAGTGAGGGTGGTGTGTCAGGTGAATGCTGCTGAGCTTTAGCTGAACAGTAGAAGCTTGACTGGGCAGGCTGGTAATGAGTTGGCTGCTCTGCACACAAGAGAGCTGAACTGGTGCAGAGGAAAAGACAAGATGAGCAAACTTAAACTATGCAAAAATATAAGTTGTAAGCATAACCACCATGGTAGCGGGCAGAACAGCGTTGCAAAGAATGACAGAAAAATACCAGGTAGATGTGCTGCTGGAGATAAAAAATCATTAGGCACAGGTGTGCAAACTGGTTGGAACGGTGATAAAGACCCAGTGAATACCACGTATTAACAATGGGACAAAAAACAGACAGCGGAAGCAAGAAACAAGAAAGCAGAAAGAGAATACAATGAAACACAGGGAGAGTAGAGGGCACAGCCAGGGTGAGAAAATATGAGTTTTTCCTCATTTCTCTATTTTATGTCTACTGTGTCCTCTGACAGAGAAATCAATCTCAGTGTGCCATCTTGAAGGATATCTCAATTCTTAAATCTTAAAAATGCATCTAAAGGAGAGCGGAAGCTTGCAAAAGTCTTGCAAAAGTGCTTTTACCTGTGACACAAAAGTTACAAGTAGGCATTTCTTTGTTTTTCTTTTTTTATTAAATCAGCTAAAATGTCTTGTCCCTCCGTGCCTCATTTCCTACAAAAGGAATGGATGACACAAGAAATTAGATATTACTTTGTTTCTGGACTATTTCTCTTTCTGTTCTTTTTTTTTTTTTACATTTGTGTAAACAGATTTTAGTCTATTAAATTTGTCAATTAGTGCTGCTCCATCAGGACAAGCAAAGGAAGCAGTGCTTGCCTTGTCAAATCTAAAAATAGACATAAATTAAAACCTACTGAAGTAAAACAATCTGTCCTTTCCTATCTGGTGGTATGCGCATTGTGGATAAATCTCTGGTTTTGACAGTAAACTGACTGGAGATAACTTTATTTAAACTCAATATATTCTATATAATATATTCAGTTCTCAAATATAAAATATCATCATTTATTACTTTCCCCATTTGCTTGTTTCTGCAGTCAGACTGAGGAACAATTATGAGAAGTTCCCTAAAAATGGAATTTTTACACACCTCAAGAGAAAAGATCAAGATCAAGATTTAAAATATTTAAATGGGAATATTTCAAGAAGGCTTCATCCTTTGCCTTACAACAGTCCAAATACAAATAGAGAAGGGCATAGCTCCCAAGGTCACCCACAAAATACACACAGTATGGAGCATTTTGACCAATGACAACTCCACTGGGAATACATGTGACCTCGTTGTCTTTCTTTCCATCTCTCTCTATTGGTCTAGCGTCCTCCCAGCAACCACCACAACCACCCCCCACTTCCACCATCAACTCTCTCTCTCCTTCTCTCTCTCACTTTCATTTTGCAAGGCTGTCTTCAAGGCTGTGTGTGTCAGGCTCTACTAAGCGGACTGCCACCAAGCAGCGCTCCCCTGTCACTGGAGCTTACCGTGATGAATGAGAGAGACACAGTGGGGAGAGAGAGAGAGGGAAGAAGGGCAAGGGGGGTTGTTGGCTTGCTGAAAAAATGAGCGAGATAAGAGGGCAACGAGTCAGTGTGAGAGAAAGATGTTAATGGAATAGAATGAATGGTAGGATGAATGAAACTCACACATTCACAAACGTCGGCTTAGTGTTGCGGGCTGCAGATTCTCCTTAAGGGGGAGCTGTTGGCAGCCAGCTAGCTTTCCTTTACATACATTATTCACAAGGGCATGGCTGAACTAATAAAACAAATGCAGGGCTTAGAGTTAATGCATTATGCAGATATGAGCATATACTAAAGAAGGGGGGGAACCATCAGAAATGTTTGCATTAATAAGTGGTATTACAAGTTCAAGGTATCCATCATCTTAAAAGTGCATGCTAAGGTAATAAAGGTGAAAGGACTGTATTTGAACTTTATAAATAATGTTTTTATCTCATTTTATTTGGCCGGCTCTTACTTCATGCATAAGTCTAGGTAGAAAGGGATGTTTCATTTGATTTGATGAAGATTAAAACGTATTGTTATACTTCAACTCAGCACTTTGGAGCAAAAACAGCAGTGGGATAAGTCAAAAAACCTCTGTTAGATGGATGGGTTCATATAACACTTGACTGAATGCTTTGCTTTCCCTTTGTCTTTGTGGTAGTGTTTTGAGGGAAGGGACATCATCCTTTATCATTTTTCTGGTTAGAAAGCATTCTTCCCTGATGTCAGTAACAATAAGTGGTAACTTAAATCAGATTTGCAGCTCAGTTTTGGCTGTATTGTACACTGTATGTGCAGATGCTTCTGCACAGACTTACACCTGCAATCACACATCCACTCTCTCTTGCCCTTTTAAGACATGGGTGACATAACAGTATGTACATATTGGAGTGAGTGCATTCTTCCAGATGTACAGGCATCAAGCTGACACATTCAGAAGCTGCCAGGTTAAGGTAGCATCTCATGTGAAACTGGTTTCTAACAAGTCATGCATGCATCTAGCACTACACATAGGTCATTGCATGCACAGGCAGGTCCATAAGCGTTTCCACAATGGCAGTTTTTGATGATTTTGCTTCTGTACACTACCACAGATTGTTAACCAGACAATTAGAGTTGAGTCTTTAATTCAGGCATGAATTAAAGGTTTATGCATTGGCCGTGTAGAAAAATGAGTAGATAATCATGAGGTCTATGCTCTTATTATATGTTAAGTTGAACTTGTATTTGGTTGATTGAACTCTCAATACGAGATCATAAATATGCCAGCACAAGTAACAAGGGCATCATTAGACCAAAATTTGTGGCAAATTATTCCCTTGTTATGAAAAACCTCTTTACAGCTGGTAGCTATGTCAAGAACATCATCAATAAATTTGTTATCAAAGTCTACAATCAAGAGGCCCCTTCTTAAACAGAAATACTGATTGTTTACAAAAGGGTTCAAACCACAGGTTACACTTAAGAACAGAAAGGCCACATTGGACTGTACCAAATTACATCTAAAATATTCTGTCTAGATTCTGAAATACACAAAACAAGGACAGAGGAAACCAATATTAACTTGTACTAAAATTATAGGAGGTGGAAGCAATGTTATGGCATGAGTTTGTAACGGAACAGTAGACAGACCCACAGACAAGTAAATGAAGTGTTCAGTATTAAATGCCTGCCAGATCATCTCAGCATTTGGTGAGGTTCTAGACTTCGTCCATGAATGCCACATTTTTGTCCAAATGATTAAAATCAATCTTTAAATTAGTTTCTTCAGTTACCTTTGAACTTCTGGAAATGGTATGTATAAAACTGTAATTCTTCTACAGATAATACATTACTTTTGTTGCCCCCTCTTGAATTAAAGCTGAAACTCTGCTCTTCAATTTCATCTTGAATACTTAAGTTTTTCTGATACTGTGCAGAATCAAAATTGCACAAAAAGGTGTCACGATTCCAAAAAAAACCTTATAGACCTAAGTGTACTTTTGGTATAATGAACTCTGCCCTTCTCTCTTTGCTCTCTCTTTTCCCTGCTGTGATCTCAGTTGGAGAGAGAAATAGATTCATTAAAACCACCCACACAGCATCAAATATAATTGGCTTCCCAGTTTCCTATTACTCTGACCTCATCAGCAAAGGCTTCAATCGGAAAGCACTTACACCCCATGCTGAACATCACTCACTTGGTTTCTTCTTACCATGTCTCCTCTTGTTTTTATCTTGGAGGCAACTAAAACTAACCCACCAAGCATCCATGGACATGTGGGCTAATGGAACTTATACAAAATGCAAACTATTTTTTTTTTAAAGTTTTCTTTTGAAAAAGAAAACTTTTCATTGGTTGTGGAATAGTTTTGATTAGCCAGCCACCAACATTCACTTCAAGTACACAGACAAAAGACATGCAATGTGGTGAAGCATCATGGATGTGCAGCCGACAAATCTGCAACAACTGTGAGATCCTGTCATGTTGCTGTGGACATATTTCCAGCACCTTGCTTAATCTAATTCACAAAGAATTAAGGCAGTTCTGAAGGTTAAATTAGGTCCAGGCTACATTATGCTACTCATGGAGTTATTTTTTATTGTATTTCACGAGGTATTTGTACTGATTTCTTGGTAGTCAAAACATAATTTTGACAGATTCTAAGGGGGCACAATCCTTTCCTGAGAGTCTTTTTTTCATGTCTGGCTCAAAAATGGAGGTTGCATTTTGCAACTTACAGGACTTAAAGGATTTGCTTGTTTTGGTACATGATACCAAAGGACAACTTCAGAGGTCTCATGGAGTCCATGCCTCAGTGTCCAAAAGCTGTTTTGGAAGTAAGAGGTAGGGGGCCTTCACACTATTAGGTAGATGATAATGTTGCTGCTGATTGTGTGAGTGAGTGTATCTATATAAAAATGCCCATTATAATGCCACAGCAGGGATGTCAGTAATACACAACACACATAAACGAATCAGTATTGTCCTCTCTGGTGATCCACTTGTATTTATCATTTAATAAATGCTGTCATCATTACGTCTTTCAGCAGAATCGTTTGTTTCTCCTGTTGTGCTGATCTGATTATTTTGTTCAATAAAGACACCTTGAATTCTTGATGTTCGTTGTGAATGAGATGTACCGTGTGACTGTTTGGGTTTTTATGTGCCAAAGCTGTGAAAAAAAACATTTCCCCTTGAGGACAATTAGCTAAGTAGAATGCAAATGGGAAATTTGCATGTGCAAACACACACACACACGACACACGCAATTTATAAATAAAAGTGCCATTGTAGCTTTACAGAGCTAATTATAGCATGTTTTGATTGCTTTCAAGCTTAAATAGTGACTTCCCTGCCAATCTGTTCCGTTTCTGGCTACTGCTTCACAGCTGCAATACTAAGCCAATAGTTGCTTGTGTTCACTTATTTGGTTAAATCAGTAAATGTGTGTTTAAAAAAAACAAAACAAAACAAAAAACCCTGAAAGGATGTATTGGTGTGGATTCCAAATTTTAGTTCAGTGTTAAATGCTTTAAATTACCAAAGACAAATATACCCGTGCTTTGTTCACCCCTTGATCTACTTTCCCGTACGTCTCTTTCTTTGTCTCTTTACCACTTCATATATTTATTTATTTATTTTCTTTAACTTTTGCTACCAATTGTGACAACCTGTATTTCACTCCACACTTGCCCATTTCCCTTTCCAGCTCTTATTTTTTCCCCCTGTTAGCTGTCCTCCACTTGCTCTAAATCTCCATTCTCATCTCTGTCTATCTGTTTCTCTCTGGGGAAAACAGCAGGAAACAGCAACATATGGGATCCTTGTAAACGGATGACAATTTTTGAATCAGATGGGGAAAACAGCAAGGGGATAAAGAATAAAGATTCACCAAATCTCTTTCATAGCAATCATCTTTTATATAGACACTGACTAAATGCATCATGTGATTTTTGTTTTCTCCTGCATGAATTAGGCTTTTGTTGCCATATGTTCTTTGTTACACAATGAGTAAATGTATATTTTGTTCAATTTCCGCTTCAGTTGTCAGTGTTATATATCAACAAATCTTTTGGAACCAAGATTATAATCAAACTTTGGTGTTATTCTTCTGTCAAAGTGTAACACCAACCATGAATGATTTTAATTTTCATATCACTCACAAACCTGATTTGTTTTGTGATTGTATCATATGATACTATTTGTGTGATTAAAATCTCTCCAAAAACAAATAAAAGGTTGACATATTTATCTTCACTAGCCATTTTATTAGGCATTTCTCACTAGTTCAAGGTTGAACACCTTTTGCCTCCAGAACTGCTTTCATTCTTTGTGGCACAGATTCAGCTGGGTGCTCAGAGATTTTGATCCATACTGACATGATAATTTTCACATGTGCTGCAGATTTGTTGCCTACATATATATGATGTAAATTTTACCATTTCCCCCACCTCCCAGTGATGCTTTATTGGATTAACTCATTGTCATGTTCAAGAAACCAGTTAGAGATGATTTGGGCTTCGTACCATGGTTTGGTATCCTGCTCGAAGCAGCCATCAGTGGACTGTGGTCATAAATGGATGGACATGGTAGCAGCGATTCTCAGGAGGGTTGCGGCATTCAAACAATGATCAGCTGGTACTAAGGGGGCACTCTGTGCCAAGAAAACATAAGTAGACCACCACCAGCTGCCTGAACTGTAGGATCCATGGATGAATACATGCTTTTTGCCATATTCTGATGATACCATCAGAGCAGCTTTCCTGTTCTTAGCTGACAGGAATGGTACCCAGTGTGGTCTTGTGTTACTTTAGCCCATGTGCATCAAGGTTTGGTATGTTATGCTTTCAGAGATGCTCTTCTGCAGTATTTGGTTGTAAAGAGTGGTTATTTGAGTTATTGATCTTCTTACAAAGTCGTCTGGCTATTCTCCTCTAACACCTGGAATCAATGAGACGTTTTCACCCTGTACCTGCTGAGGAAAGTGGAAAAAAATGAACCATGAATAAATCTAGATTAGCAGTTTCTTGATTTCTAAATCTGCTTTTTTCCCCATTCTGATGCTCAGTTTAAGCATCACAATGGGGGTCATTTTGACCATATCTACATGCCTAAATGCATTGAGTTGCTGCCATGTTCTTGGTTGATTAGATATTTGGGTCAACAAACCCACTACCCCCTGCACCCACTATAGCTGGTATCTCTGGGAAAGGCATCTGGGATCACTGGTTGCCATAATAATGCACCCACACAGAATCATAAGGTGAAAACAAAATCACTTTCATTCTGTTCATCTAGTTTTCTATCATAGAGTTGAACAAAGGCCCTCTCTGTGCGTTGTTGCTGTATTGTCTTTACTAAAAAAATGTTAAACTATTGCACTTCATTATTATTCTGAAGAGCACAAATTCTGATTAAGTCAAAGGGAGGATTCGCCAATAGATTCAATTACTGCCACTGGATTGATGCAGAATGCCTCACGCAATGGAAATCTCAACCCCAAAATGCAAACCCAACCAATATATCTCTCAGACTATTCTGAAGCAAAGTAATACCAAAGGTTTTTTAATTAACAAGCTTTTAGACTGTAATGGACATGCTGTGGGCCAAATTATTTTATGTGAACATGTTGTTCATGAGCTGCAGTCTTTATGTAGAGGTTACCCCTACACTGGCATTCTGATTAAGCAGCTAAACGGACACAAAAAATCTGTACATTTCCATTATTTTGCAATAAATTTTCCTGTGACACAATTAACTTGATCTTCAACTTGTTATTATTATTATTAATATTATTATTATTATTATTATTATGATTCTTGCAACAATAACTCTGATAACCTCAATAATACTTATTCTAATTACTTTTTACTATCAGCTTCACTGTCTTGCTTTTTTTCCCACTTGCTTTTTTTTCTTTCTTTTTTTCCCCCACTCCCAGAAGGATAACGGTTCCTCATTTTTGATGAGTAGTTTTTGTTGTTGTCATTAGATTTGTTTAAACAGAATTATGCATGTCACTTGCTACTGAAGTGAGTGAAGTCCAGTCAGGCCTCCTGAGGGAGGTTGTCACACTGCCACTGTTTTAGCATAAAGTTTGTCAGACCTCCGGGGGGGGGGGGGGGGGTCTGAGGCCCCAAGCAGATGCCAGCATTGCCCGGCACCAAAGGGCACCTTATTTTGTAACTCTGTGATCCAAAAGAACTCTGACAAAACACATGTTGCTTTATGCGGTGGCAGGGTTAAAGATGAAACAGAAGAAAAAATATCGAGGGAGGGAGAAGCACACATTGGAGTTCAAACGTACTGAACCAAAAAGTCTGACAATAATTACATAGCAGATGCAGTAAAGTGCGACATATTAGTGGCATTTTAAAATGTCATTGTAGACGTCATCCTGACTGACAGTCATCCTGACGTGGCATTTTACTGTAGAACCTGATTTGGCATGACAGTTAAAAGAAGAGACTCTTCTTCTTGAAACTAAAGAACAGAAGGAATTATTGAATGAGGATGTCTGACTCTGCATTTTCACAACAACTTGATCTGATCCCACCTTCATGTATTACATGATTTAATGTTGCCCTCACAGCTGCAATAAAAGAGAAAAAAAATAACTTTGGGATGCATTCCCTTTCTTTAGGACTTGTAGCCCTGGGATAGTGGGAGCAAGTGAATGACCTTTAAACGCCTGCATTTAGGTTTAGTGTTGAAGTGTTTTATGGTTTACTTAAACTGACTTGTGAAAATCTAAAAACATTGTACATACACTGGAATCTGGAACCTTATATTTAATATATGTACATGTAATGGTAAAATGGTAAATGGCCTGTATTTGTATAGCGCTTTGCTAGTCCCTAAGGACCCCAAAGCGCTTTACATATCCAGTCATCCACCCATTCACACACACATTCACACACTGGTGATGGCAAGCTACATTGTAGCCACAGCCACCCTGGGGCGCACTGAGGGTGGCGCACTAAGGTTTATGTTACATACATGTAATGTACACAGCAAAATCTCCAGTGTTAAATTAACACTAGAGAGTGTCTATATGGGTCCGCACCTCTGAGTGTTAAATACAACACTGTTGAGTGTTAAATTAACACTTTTGACAGTGTTATATGTTTAAAAGTAACCTAGTCAGTTTTGAAGATTAACAAAGACTAACACTGAGCAGTGCTGATTTTCTAACACTGGAATATTTCTAACATTTTGAGTTATTTTCCAGTGTTAGAAAATCAGCACTGCTCAGTGTTAGCCATTGTTACATCTCACATACAAATGTCCTTCTGAACTGGGGAAGATTCGTCTGTGTTTGACTATTACGCTTTTATCGTTTTAGCTATGGAAAATTGTGTATGTATGTTTGTAAATAAAAGGGTAACAGTGAAGACACTTTGACTCAACAATCTGAACATAGAGAGGTTCTTTTGAAGAAAGGGAAAACATACTTGTAAAATATGGATAATAAAGTAAAACCAGATGGTCGTTTTTTTTCATCACTGTGTGCTAGTGAAGTTCTGTGTTTTATTTGATCTTATTTGTTTTAGTTTACAGACTCTTTTGCATATACAGTTCTTGGGACACTTCAGGTCAAATGCATCCAATTTTCTCTAAACTGACAGAAAACTAACCTGACAGAAAACTTCTCACTACAGCCATAAATCTACTCTGTGGTATTCGTCTTTTCCTTTTGATGTCCAAACCATCTCAGGATAACTTTGTAACTTTGTCTCCAAACCACTTAACCAGAGTTGTCCCTCTGATATCCATCCGTGCATCATGGGAGGGCTGGAGCTCATACAAGCTAACATGGGGTGAGAGACGGGTTACACCCTGAACAGGTTGCCAGACTATTGCAAAGGTTTCATTGAATTGTAAATTGGCAGTTTACATTATTGATCGATGGGTAAATTTCCATAAATACACAATCAGGTGAACATGAAATTACTCACTACGGATATAACATGAGGTGTGTGTGTGTGTGTGTGTGTGTGTGTGTCCCCTCATCCATCCAGTAATCTGTATTCTTCTCCTTCTGCCTTGTTAGGCTTCAGATGAGAAAGTGGTGTCCAGAAAGTACCACTTAGTGGAATTGGATGTCTTAGATTTCTCACACACATTCCTGTGTGCACATGCACACACCAGCCTCTGCTCCCCACCTTACAGACCTTTACACTCTGTCTTGTGTTAATGCATCTTTTTCCCAGAGCTCTAACGTTACATTCTACATTTTTACATTTTGTGTGCTCTGCTATTTGTCTAAAAACAGAAATTTGAATAACATGATATATGTATATCTCAACAGTTATATCTCAAATGAAAATATCTGGTAATTCTAAGCACAGATTTTTTTTTTTTTTTTTAGAACAGGTGGATCACTTTTTATTCTTGTGTGTGTTTGTCACCCTGGAGGGGTTGTGTATTTTGTGTGTTCGCATAATCTGTGTCTTTGTTTTGTTTTTGTGTTTTTTTTTAATTCACTTCAAGAAATTAGTTAATTCACATTTATGGTCCTGGAATTTTCAATTTCATCCCATCACTCATAAAGAAAAGACAAAGTACCCTTCATCTTGGGCAGCAGCCTTTCTAAGTGGCACAAAGTTCATTATATTATGCTGAACTCATAGTACATGAACAGTAGGTTGAATCTGTGTGAAAATGCAAACGGGTTTAGAATTGACCGAAATTCAAAAATTAGCCAAGAAAAAAATGACATCTTTCACATTCAGGATTCATGTTTTCCCCTGTTTTCAACATCTTCAGTCATTCATATTTACTAATACACCTCAAAAAGTGAGAATATGTTGACAAACTTTTTTTTCATAATTTAATTAGGGGCGCGGTGATTAGCACTGTTGCCTCACAGCAAGATGGTCCTGAGTTCAATTCCATCACCTGACCGGGACCCTTCTGTGTGTAGTTTGCATGTTCTCCCCGTGTTTGTATAGGATCTCTCCGGGTACTCCGGCTTCCTCCCACTGTCCAAGGATGTGCAGTTATTCCAGTTTTGGTGTGAATTGTAGAATCAATTTCCTATTCTTAGCTGATAGGAATCACACCTGGCGTGGTGTTTTGTATCTGTAGTCCATTTGCTTAAAGCTTCGATATTTTATGTAATCAGAGATGATCTTCTTTCTATATACCTTGGTTGTCACAATTGGTTGTGTAAGTTACTATTGCCTTAATATCAGCCCGAAGGAGTCTGGCTGCTCTCCTGTGGCACCAGAAAACTGCCTCTCACTGGATATTTTCTCGCTTTTCTCTCTCTTTTTTTTTCTTCTCTCTAAACCCTACAGATGGTTGTGTAGCAACATAATAGGAGACCTGCAGTGTCAAAGATCTCGAACCAGCCTACCTGGCGCTAACAACCCCATTTAAAGTTACTTGGATCACCTTTCGTTAATGCTTGGTTTAAACTTCAGCAGATCATCTTTACCATTTCTACATGCCTAAATGCAATGAGATGTGGCCAACAAGTTTGCTTAAATATTAAGTCTAGCAGACATTCCCATTCATTTTGGTTTGAGAGGCACAGGCTGGTGAAGCCAGAGAGAAGGGATTAAAGAATATAACAAGACAAAGGTTTAATTAATTTAATGAATGGGGTGTACTTGTTGGAAATGAGGTCTGTGCATGATGGAGAGGCATGATATAAACGCTGATCTCTGTCAACAACAAAAGAGTTCTGAAATTAGATTGTGTATCATTTAAGAACTTAGTCAATTTTTGAAAAATACCAGTGTTTTGCTTTTTGTGAAAAGAAGATGCACTGAAAGAAAGGCGCATCCAGTTATTACACGCTCCTAATTTACCATTAAATCATTTAGGACAGGACTCACCAACTGTTCCCTAGGAGCCAACATGTCCAAGTCCTCACCTAAAATATATACATTTGTATTTATACAGATTTGTGATAAGAAAACAAATAATCTGAATAGGCTTGGTTAACATAAGGATGTTTGTTAGGGGCGTTAATAAACTGTATCATGACTTATCATGATATGTGACATAGCTATATTATATCAAGGTTATATATATATATATATATATATATATATATAGTATGTGAGTGAATGTATTATGGACAGTTATAAACATCTGACCTACTAGCATTGTAAACATATGTCATTGTGAGCAGGGTGGCATGCCTTTTTGTTTAAATCTGTTACATCTAAAGTATTTTAGCACATTATTCTGTATTAATATTGCCTTTCCTCCCCAGAAATGGCGTAAAAGGTAAATTTGAAGTCATAAGTGAGCTTTCACTGGAGGCCACGAAACAGACCATCTTCAATCATTGTAGGAGGGTTTCCCAAAAACCCTATTTAAAGCACTCTATAATGACTTTTTTTTGTTTAAATGTTGTTTTTGCTGCTTTGCCTCCATTTCTCAAGCAGCCTTCCAGCTAATAGTTTTCCCCATCTGCCATTATCTCATAATGCTTCCCACCATGAATGGTTCATCAACAGAAAGGCCTGAAATGCCAAACAAAACACATTTTCGCACATCCAAGCTACAAGAGTAAATTACTGAGTTTATATGGGGATGCATATTAATTAATTTAAGGTCATCAAGAGTAATGAAAGGCACTGTTAGTTTTATGACTGCACAGTCTATGACAATTGATGTCGTTATTTTAATTTCCCACAGATACACAGCATACTGACACGATATGCATACACAAAGCAATGTTAAGAGAATGAAGACGAAACATTATTAAATGACTCCACTTTCTTTTTTCTTTTTTTTTTTAAACAAAACTGCAACTAACAAGAGACAAAAAAAAACCTTAATCTTCATTTACTAATTAGTTATAGGATTTGGAACATGTTAGTTAATTTTTAATTTTTAATTTTTTTGCCACAGTCACTTTACCCGGCATCATCTGGTGAATAATTGTAAGTCAATATCAAAATCCACAGATACATTGCATGATTCTGTTTTTAAAGAAGCAGAAGTGGTGCATATAGTGCTTCTAAATTAAGTATCAGGACTTTTTTGCTGGTTGGTGTGTTGGCTGATGGGTGGGGTTCTTCATTTGGAAAAGTGGCATCAGCTTTGCCAAGTCTTAAAAGCCTAGTTTACCCTGAGGTCCAGGCTATTTTTCCCCCCAACATTTAGTCTCACTTTTCAAGTGTTCAGAGTGCAACAGAGTTCATATGTCTTATTTTGATCAAAAATGACTACAGTGAACAAGAATATATGATTAGGTAGGATAAAACACAGAGAAGCTCTCTAACCTGAAACACGAGCTGTCAATATATTGAAATGAATGCTCTATATAGGAGAATAAGGAGGATTATACTTCAAGGATGTTTCTACAAAAGTATGCCTTCAGCAGAATTTCTTCTTCTTTACTTTAGAAGCTTAACTTGCAAACAGTTTGCCCTTCTGAACTTTTAAATGAGGCACTTGGGAACTTAAACAGAGCTCATTTACAACCTGTTTGATTAATTAAAGTTAAGCTTTGACAAAATGACTGAAAGCTTAGTTCAGTTGGTAACCTCATTATCCCAGAGCACACACAGGAGGCAGTGGGTGTATAGGTGAGCAGACAGAATTACACAAAGGGAAATGGGGAGACAATAGAAACAAATAAGGCAGACAGAGGCAAATAATTAGATGGAAAATGTAAATGAGAAGGAGAGAGGAACATTCAAGGGTATAAACTTTGGTACAGTACAAGCATTTTGGCTTCGTCTTGCTTTAGAAAAACTTGAATGGTTAGATAAAGAATGTAATATAAGTGATGAGCAATCTGAAAATTTGTGGTCAAAATTACTGTTTTTTTTTCTGTTGTTGTTGTTATTGTTGTTGTTTTTTAGCAAATACAAAGCGTGAAAATAATAAACTACAAGTTTGAGGGTGAAAAATGAAAATTGGACATTGTTGAGATAGGTTGTTCTCTTTTCACCTAAGAAATTAACTTCACCAACCAAACCATTCAGTGATGCAGCAAATTCTGGATTTGAAAGCCTACTAACAAGATAAGTTTATAAAATCTATAAATAAGACAGATATAATATTTTGTGGCATACTGAAGAAATCATAAGGGATGGAAGTAAATATGAAAATCTATTAATTGTGTAACTTACGACATCTTTATATATAAATATAAAACTGCTGTTCGAATGGCACCTAATTAAAGTCATGTTTACAAAAAAGTATATCTAAAGTGCTGAAACTAGACAGTCTATTTTTCCATAAGCTGTAGAGAGAACAGTGTTTGTAGTCTGAGAGCAGCTGTTTATTCATTTATTTTCTTCCCTGCTCACCTCTACTTGCACCAAGATGTTATCGCTGCAGAATCTCATTACTAATTCTACAGCAGCACGAGAAAATCATTACTTTGTGAATTTGGGTGTTGTGCATCCTTGTTTGTGTTCTTATTTGCCCCATAAAAATATCTTGTGTGCCTATGCAGCACTCTGTGTGTTTACAGTGAAAACAGCTTGCAGGTCTCATAAAAACCCTACTACCTGTACTTTGTTGTCTTTGCTTTCCAGAAAAAAAAACACCTTCAGTGTTAATTGGCTACTGCTTTTATTGAGATGGTCATAAACTGTACATAGTATATAATAATAAGAAAAAACAATGTTTCTATGAACAAATCCATTCATTTTTCACTTTCCAGTGTTAATGTAATGTTAAGCATGTTAGCAAGATATCGATGCAGGCACTGCAGTGCCTTCTTTGTCACTAACCCCACCCACTTAGGGTTTAAATGTATTTTAGGAAAAGTCAGATTCATGTAAATGCTTTAGCTTGAGATATTGTTCATTTTTTGCACTTTGGAGAACTTTAGTCTAACACCAGACCTTGTGTTTTGAAAACCCAGCCAGTGCCGTTATGTGAAGGCTTAATTGGATATATTAAATAAAAAGGCAGCAATCTACCCATGTGACTAAAATGAGTGAACCTTTTTAGGCTACATTTCTATTGCATCAGATTTGTTTGGGAATTTTTAGAACAGCCTCAATAACATCCGCTGCACAAATTATTATCTAATTTAAGCATTTTAATTAAAATTTCATTGTTGACAGTTTTGCAGGACATGTTTTGCCTGTTTAATCAAATGGATAAAATGTTTTCGATCTCAGAGTGGAGTGATGCCAAAACCATTAACATAGATCCAGAAAAATACTTTAAATCCACTACACACTCATAAAATAAATTACACCTTCAAGAAAGCACAAGAAGACACCTTCCCCAAGCCAAACTAGAACACAGCACTTCACAGTTTTGATATATTAAAGGTGAACATGGCACTGATGATGAGTTGGATAACTGCCTCATGGTTGAATACACTGTAGGTGTGGATTACATCAAACTTTAAAACTAGAAACAAGAAACTTTATCAAGATCCAGCACTGTTTATAGCCGACTGAATAACTATGACACCCCACACCAGTATCCACCCTTCTCTTAAACAGGCACTGAATGTCATCACTCTGAAAGTCTGAACGTATAAGAAAACACACTCTCCCTAATCCAAATAAAACCCATGTAATATAGATTAGCTCGTGTGGGTGGATTTATTGTGACTCTGTGTAGTGTGTCTACAGGGCAGCAATTCTAAATTTACTCGCAATTTTCTTCTTGGCAGCTTCAGTTATTAGTTGAAGCAATGTCCACTCACTGAAGTCCTCTCTCCTTTCCCCACTCCAGCATTTTGATATGAGCCTGTCTTCTTTCCCTTGCCAACTTCTGTCAAAAAAAACAACCTTGGACTGAGATCCTGTAAGAAAAAAAGTCTGAAAGTAAATTGTGCAAGCAGCTTATGAGAACCCATTAGTGATAGTGGCCTCTAGTGGCTTCTAACACGAGAAAGAGGAGTTTGGGGTTGCAGTGGACAAAACACTGCCACTATTCAATTGTTGTGTCGCATTGAAATGCTGCTTATAACTGTGTCTTTTAACAGATTTCCCGTAAACCTAATAAAGTTGCATTTGTGCCTTAATCAGTGTAAGGACAAACTGCCCACTGTTGGGGGAAAAAACTCACTATTTTGCAAGTAGATTTCTATTGAGAAAAAAAGGAGATTGAACTGAAATTTGCTGTGAAGACTTCAAAAATGCCAAAAACTAGATGAATTATGTTAGAAATGAAAAGTAGGCATGCATTTTCTTTTAAACTAGTAAAAATAGAGGAGAAATTGACAAAAAAAACTTTGAGAAGTCAATTTTAAACTTGAAAGTGAAAAATATAAAAATAATGTAACATTTTGCATTGATATAATGAGCAACATGTACTGTAAATCATCTCATGTATTTAAAACTGTAATAAACAAATACTTAACTTCCCCCCTTATATGGCTTATTGTAGTCTTTTGATGAATATTTACACTTTTAAATGATCTCAGTGTCTTGCTTGTGTGTTACTGCAACGGCTAGAAGAAAGATTTGTATTTTGCTAGTTCCTATAAACCACAAAATTATCCAACAGGAAAGCAAGCCATTGATTTATACAGAAGCATCTTACATTAGAGTTCATTTGAGCCTATTGGGACGAATGTGACAGCCTTTCCTGCCTTCCACTTCTCAACATAGTTCTGTTTCTAGTGTCCATATATGGTGTTGGGTTTTAAGAAAGAAAAATGGTCAAAAAATAGCCAAGCTATTATTTTTCAAGTTATGTTAATTTTAAAATTAAAATGCAATTTAAAAAAAAATGTAAATGTGAGATTATATGAACTGGAAAGAAGACTTTCCCCTCTGAAATAAGAAGCCCCAGTCTGAATCACTACTATAGTGATACTATTGCCAAAGTATATCAGTAGCAGAATTTGACAGAAATGAAAGAATATCAGCAGCAACTTGACAACTCTGGCAGATGAGTGTTCATAGCTGCTGGAAAGCAGAGCCCCTACAGACAGAAGTAGCACAAGCTCTAAGGAGTGCTTTAGCCAGAGGGACAAGCATGGGACATTTTTTCTTCTTCACGAGAAAGAAAGGTGTTTCTTGTCTGCACGTCACTCTTTTTCCTGTCACTTAGACTGACCTGGATCCACAGCAGTGGAGTGATTTTCACTATTGTCATTTTCTTTGCAGTAAGTTTGTGCAGTTCAGCTTCAATTGTAGCACCCAGGCTGAAGATTCTTGATTTTCCGACAAATTTTTTACCTGCAATATCGGCTGCGCTCACCTCTGTTTCCATCACAGTGACACAGAATCACTGTAGGCAGTCATGGCTCTGCTGCTCTGATGTTTGCTCTCCAGAGGTTTCACAGTGTGTCAAGTCATGATGTCGAGACGTGCTGGCTGTTGCTTGGAAACTGCAAGTTTTTGAGATCCTTGGTCTGAGTCTGTAACAGCATTCTGACACTGGATAGGTTTGCTGTTCATCTGACATTAATAATAATAATAATAATAATAATAATAATAATAATAATTATTATTATTATTATTATTATTATTATTATTATTATTATTATTAATATTGTTATTATTATTATTTATGAGCGCCTTTCAAGTCACCCAAGGACACTTTACAATAGGATAAAACACTTAGTAAAACAATGGCAGAATAAGAACAATAAAACAAAAGCACAAGATAAAATTAACAAACAGTGGATTCACAGTGAATATGCAGATTTGAACAGATGAGTTTTGAGTTGGGATTTAAACTGGGGGAAAGAACCAAAGTTTCTTATTTCTGGGGGCAGAGAGTTCCACAGCCTGGGAGCAGAGCAGCTGAAAGCTCTGCTTCCCATGGTGGTGAGGCGGAAGGAAGGTACAGCAAGCTGGATAGAAGAAGATCGGAGTGAATGGGCAGAACAGGTAGTGGTTAACAGGTCAGAAAGGTAAGGAGGAGCGAGGTTATGAATGGCCTTGAAGGTGAGCAGAAGAAGTTTGAATATTATCCGGAATTTCACAGTGAAGTTCCTGAAGAACAGGGGTGATGTGTTGGTAGGAGGGGGTTCTGGTGATAATGCGAGCAGCAGAGTTCTGAACCAGTTGAAGCTTATGGAGGGATTTTTGGGGGAGACCATGCAGAAGAGAATTGCAGTAGTCAATACAGGAGGTAACAAGACTGTGGACAAGAATGGAGGTAGACTGGGTGGAAAGAGAAGGAAGCAATCTGTTAATGTTACGTAGATGGAAGTAGGCAGAACGGGTGAGATTATTGTGAGATTTATAGGAAAGTGAACTGACATTCTCAGACATTTGCATAACTCTGAGCTAAAAGGAAACAGAGACATGGTCCAGGGTGGAGATATGGAAAAGAGAAGAGAAGACAGTTGTATACTTTAAAATATTTGGGGGCATGTACCTTCTGCATTTTACCCGCATCTGCATGTGTTGATTGGAGTAAAATTATTAGTGACAGATCTAGTAAATGCTTTGGGTGAATATTTCTTTACGCCTGGGCATTCATCATGCCTGCCATGTCTCTATTCTCATACCTTCCCACACACAAACTGTTACACACTCCACATGCTGTGTGGCCTACACCTAGAACAAGACGTTGTTGTATACAACAACGTCAACAACAACAATATAGCAGAGCAAAAAACATACATAAAATGGAGAGCCCATTTAGCCTGTGCATACTTTAATCTCCATAGTGAATACATATGGTCAAAACAAATCATGCTGCCTGTAACAGTGATGGCACTGATTTGAAAGCAGGCAACATCAGAGAAGATGATTAGAAATGACAATGATGAGAGGACGGGGAACAAAGGACACAAGAGGAGAACGAGAAGAAGAGGAAACGTTGATAAGCAAAACAAGCCTTATATGTGTGTGTGTGTGTGTGTGTGTGTGTGTGTGTGTGTGTGTGTGTGTGTGTGTGTGTGTGTGTGTGTGTGTGTGTGGGTGGATAAAGAAGAAGAGGGCTTCTGGTTGTGAGAACTAATATAACTTGAGAAATTGGCAGTAATTCAGTTATACTGTATTTATTTAGCACACATTTATTTAGCACACATTTAGCACACATTTTCAAATTTACAAGAATTTCCTGAAGGCATTTTATATTGTAAAAAAGACCCTTTAGTATTAGAGTGCAAACAATCACACGGCCCCCTGCGAGAAGTGGTGGTAAAGAAAAACAGCCATAAAGATGGATGAGACCTGCAGCAGAAATTGTTAAGGACATGTATGCAGTTCATGCTCCTTTAAAGCATTTCAGTGAGGATTTCAATATATATAAAAGTTTGTCAGTGCATTTCTGCATCTACTCAAAGATTATAACACCAAGATTTCCACAGAACAACTGAAGCAGAATGTCTACATCTGGAACTGGAGGCCTCTTCTTCCCACAGTTTAATCGATCTGGCATGAATAAATGTAACCTTCTGATTGTGGGCTCGCCTTTGCCTGTTTGATTATTTGTGTATGAATGCAGTATGTATACTGACATTGTTATGAAGCGGAAGAGGTCCTGAATACAAGCTTGCCAAGTTGAAGATGAATGTAATTGTGGTCAGTTCTTATCAAAGAGGGTCCCAAGTAAAAGTAATTGCCATTAAGATGGCAGCTCTGGTTATGTTTTAAATGATAGATAGATAGATAGATAGATAGATAGATAGATAGATAGATAGATAGATAGATAGATAGATAGATAGATAGATAGATAGATAGATAGATATAGAATTTTCATCCAATTATCTATCAAGTATTTTTTTAAGTTGTCAACCCTTTTCCAAACTTTTTCTAGCTTTCCAGATGGTTTAGTATAACAAACCATCTGAATTGTCAGGTTGCGTGTGCACATGTCCTCATTACTGTACCTTTTCAGGATTATAGCTGTATATTTAACAGTTTCCCCTCTTTTTGTCTGTCATAAGCTCTCTGAATGTGTTTCACTAGCTCATTGTCGCAGCCTTCATGTCCTGATGCTTCTACATTCACCATCATGCTCATCTGCCTTCTGTGCGTGACAGCTTAAACACGGACCATTTCCCTTACACCTTTAAATTCCTAATCTTTCCTTGTGATGTGTTAAATAAAACATTTAAAAACTACAGCGTAGTATTATTATAGGGCAGGCCACCTAATAGCTACAGTTTTTTGTGCATACAAATGTTGCCCATTAAATTGGGCTTTGTTTGGTTACCTACACATGTAATGAAATTACACTTATCATAATATGCATAGCAGTAAGCTCACTGTGACCAAGTATAATTACTTTTTTCTCTCTCTCTTTTGCTTCTTTTGTTAATATTAATTTCTTTTTGTTTATCACATTTATTCTGGCTTCTGTTAGTCTGAGTTTTTCCTCATTATTTGACTCTTACATTGCAAAGAGGACATCAAACAATATTAAAAAGCTATCAACACCCCATAAATTATACCCAGTCCAGGTAAAATACAAAGATTATATAATTCACTCATACAAAATGAGTGTCTTTATTACCCTTTTATTTTAACATATAAAATTAATTACCGTATACCAGAATTCCTCAACCCTTGGAACAAAAAGTGATTACACAGTACTTATAACCCATTTCAAGCCTCCATACCTGTCCTAATTTTCAGTTTTAAGTCTAATTTTCCAAACTTTACTCCAGTGTTAAGATACAATAAAAAGGAGTACGGCTTAGAAAAGCCAGGGAAAAATGATGGCTCTGTGAAATGCCTAACCAACCCTGCCACATAAACATGAGCTAACATGAGCTAAACTCATCACAGGGAAGGAATCCCACTGTTTTACATTTAATATAGACTTGTAGTACTGTAGGAAATAATCCCATCTAAGCTGTTGGCTTCTAAGGTTGTCATCACTACTTCTTTAGTGACTGAGTGTACTCAGAGATTTGTATACACTTATCACAAATCCCTGGTATTCGTTTTCTACCTGTCATCACACAGACAATGCAAAATGATGCACACATGCACAGTAATATGAAGTATGCAGTAGACACAAGTAATTTTGCTGTATATAATGTATAATACGTTCCACATTATACAATGCATGCACTACATACACACTGCAGAGCACACAAACATAGACCACAGCGGCCGATTTTGTTGTTTATGCACGATAGGACCAACAGCACAAACATATACATTTATTTTCACAGCTGACAGAGTCGGTCTCATTCTCATACATCACAGCAATATGCTTAGCCTGTCAGCGTCTTTGATCAATGTGCACATTCACAGAAAACACATCAGAAACACACAAGCCATTTTCTTTAAAAGATATCTTCACAGATGCAAAAGAATACTGCACTAGCTTCTGCCACGTTTTGTTAGCGAGAATGCAGGTCCCTGTAGAGCAATGTGATCCTTACTATATAATGCTGGATTCTGCATTACAAGGCACAAATACCCCTGTATTTCTGTCACTTTGCACAAACTGAATCTACTGAAAACTTGGCGTCTCTTATTCCATACCTTGGTTTTATATGGGTCACCTTATTAAGGTTGTATGTCTCTTACCATTCACGGTGCAGTTTTTCCTGCTTATTATAAAGAAACCAGAACAACCAGATGACTTTATCCTCAGAATATGGTCTTCAATCTGTCAGAAAATACATGACTATCTGTCTTTAGCCTGTGGCTAGTTTTACTCTTCTTAGACATGGATTTGGCCTCTGCTCTGTAGCGTTAATGCTACAGTTGACACTGATCTAAGCGAGATCATGATACCATAATATCCACTGTGATCATGATACTAATTTAAAACCTTTCATGGGTAGAAAGATGAAAACGATAAGAAACGCAGGGAGAGAAAGTGAATTCCTAGTAGTGAAAATCTTTTTACTTTCACTTGCTGCTTGATAAGGTAAATGTAAAACAAACAAAAACACAAAAAAGCAAACTCATTTAAATGAATGAATTCTTGAATCTAAAGCTTGATAATCCATCAACTATGCGTATTTTCCCAAATAAGTTGTTCCTTTGATAGTTTTAAAAATGCACTTGTAGCAATGTTTGTAAGTATTTTAGGACTCCCATATTTTGAGTTCTAATACAGATTAATTTCTGTCTGCAAAAAATGAAACAATTAATAAAAATCAGAGATTTTACAAGTTATGCCCACCATATTCTATTGTATAAGAGGATTTAGTTTGACAACTAGCAGGCTTAGGTTAAATTGACCAGAAGGCTGATTGCTTGTGTGTGGGAGGTAATCTGTTGGTGCAGACTTTACTGAGCGCAAAGCCCTCTGCTCCTGAATTAGTCAGATTTCTATTTTTCGAGCTACTCTGTCCCTGTTGTCTGAGAAATCTCTTTCTGTGGCCTATGCTCCATCAAATATTTGTTTCTTGATATTAAATTCCTCCTGGGTAAGAGTTTCATCAACTGGAACTCATTTTCACTGTTTGGAAGACGTCTGAGTGGAAGAAGCAGCAGAGTGTTCCTTTTCTGCTTTCACTGTCTGCCTGTATAAAAGTTTAATTTGCTATAAGTTTGATGTGGCAGTTTCTTACACACTCTGAGTACGGATGCTGATATTACCACAACAGATATCACATTATATATTCCGATTTGTGGTGTACATTTTACATTCTGGGGAAGTTCTACAAGTTTGTCTCTGCAAGTACTTGACAGGAATGAGGTGAAACTGTTTTGATGTCCTGTGTAGTCCTGGTAATGTGAAGGAATAGCAGTAAACACATGCAGTCTTAAAAAGGTAAGTCTGGTTATAACCTATGCATGTTCAAAATGCTGTACATATAGATCTTTAGAGGCATAGCTTGACATTTTTAGGGCTTTAATGTTCTTTTAATGGCCAATAAAATCGTTGTTTAGTGTCTGATTTGAAAAAGTATTAAAAAAGAATAGATTCTGAAAGCATTTACACACAAAAAAGTGATAATAGTCTGAGAAGTAATAGATTTTAAAAAAGTAATCAGGTGGGAAGAAGTACAAATACTTTATTAGGCACACAAATACTTTGTTACTTTGTTAAGTAACAAATTACAAATACTTTTTTACTGTACTTAAGAAGAATTTTCAGGTATCTGTACTTCTTACTTTCTGAATATGTTTTGTTTTTACTCCCTACATTTAAAAAATATATATATCTGTACTTTCTACTCCTTACATTTTCAAAACAGGCTCATTACATTTGCTTTAACGCATTTGGGAGGAGTTATTATTTCATCACTGCGAGCCTTCAAACATCAAACCGATTTAAGCCTAAACAGTAACACATGAAGAAAAAAATTCTCATTTATTAATGACCAGGAACACCAGAACCAGGTTGCAATACTTTACTACATCTAGCAACATCTAGGAATGAAGATAAAGGTAGTAACTTTTTTTAAGTGGCAGGTAATTTCAAATGCAGCTATCAGCTCAACAAACATCAGCAAACACACAAACTGTTTGTGGTCCAGCGTCTGTATTTCACTGAGAGAGAATAGAAAAAGAGCTAACTTCACTCAGAGATGGAGGAACATAAAAAAGAGGACAGAAGAGGAGGAAGAGAGGTTAGATTTAGAGGTTAGGACGCTCAGTGGGATTTGAAAAACTGGAAGTTTAAAGTTTACATGTAAGTCCACATGTTTTTAAATCAGATGTTGGGTTTGTACATGTTACATTCTGTTGTTTTTTTTCACATTGTGAAACATGCAAATGAAACTCAAGTAGACTGTGTTATTTAAAGGGTGCCTGAAAATGGTCCGCACATCATTGCAGGATAAACAGGTTAGTTTCCTGTACTGTAATGGATTTAAAGTAAAGAACAGTGTGCGACTGGTGCACAGCGGCTGCGGTTTCATTGTCAGAGTAAGCTTACATCGAGTGTAGCAGAGATTCATATGAATTTTACCTGATGATGCTGAGATCCATTCACTGAATTCCACCCTCATTCCAACTTTATACCATCTAGAAAAAAGACAGCATAAACAGTGTACTGTCAGTGTCGTGGACGGAAACAGCCAGCACATCTTATGAAACATCTACTGACATCTGGTTGAACTCAGTTGTGTACATCCACAAAGAGCAGCAGCTTTTCCCCACTATGAGTCATTACAACCAATTTTAGGGTTCCCCCACCTGCTAAATCCCACTTTAACCCCTGACTGTACACACTGTTCTTTTTAGAGGCAAAGTCACCCTCAGGCAACAGAAAATAAGGGTTTTTTTCTCTTCAGATTCCTGAGCAACAGTCTGGTTCTTTTCCTCCTTGACACCAGTAAGATGCTTCTGATGTTTGTCTCTGGTTGAGGAGTGGCTCGGTATTAAGAATGCAACAGCTGTAGCCCGTAGCCCCTTTCTTCAACATGTCTGTGTGTGGTGGTTGGTGATGTACTGACAGGAGTCTCATTTCACTCTCCCAATTGACCTTTCCATTAATTTCTATTAACATGCTTTGGTTTAGCACTCTTAACAGCCAATCCTTTTAGTAATGAACTTCTATGGCATACTTTCCTTTTGTGTCGGCAATCATCATCGGGACAACTAGGAAGTCGGCAGTCTTTCCTATGATTATGACTGAAGTAACCTGAGATACTGTGAGAGGTACTGTTTATACTGTATGAATAGTAATTTACTCAGTTAACTCAGAACCTTGAAATTAAATATAGTAATAATTTGAGGTGCTGGATTTTGGATTTTTATAAGCCAACAAAAAAGGTTGAAATGTTTTACTTAAAGTTATTAATATAGAATATATTAAAGTTATTCTTTTCAAATCAAATTGGGGGAAAAAAACAAACTTTTGCAATATTTTCATTTTTGAAATGCACGTGCACATGGTCAGGAATATGTAACCTAACTCTTCAATGTAGTTTTTACTTATTCTAATTTACTAATATCCAGATAAAATAACATTTTGTGTAGTCTTCACAAAAAAGGAGGGATACTGAAGCTCATGGAGAAAATGTTATGCTAATCTAAGACCACAAGATTTTAGAAATCCTCAGCAGCATCTCCTGTATCACAGTTGCGTAAGCAAAAATATTGTGGCACAATCACTACCGAATCTGACAAAGACATTTTGAGTAAGTACTCACTCAACCCTCACAGGCACAGATGAACAAAGGAATCAAACCAAAAACATGTTATTTGAATCCCAGTTCTCACAGGTCCAACTCCTCCCTGACTCTCGCTTGCTGTCACTCACTGACACTCTCAAGGCTTGTCCTAGAGCTGCTCAAACTAGATGAGAAAATTTCGTACATGCCAGAGAATATCACGCACTCAAGGCTCACAAAGGGAGTGTGAATGCATGACTGAATGCTCTAACCTAAGGAACATCAGTGGCTCGAACGAGCAATGATGTGGATGTGGCGACGTTCTGGGGGATTTGTTAGAGATCAAACTTTTCTCTTATGACAATTTAATATCAACTGCAGTAAGTGGAAGGGGGATGAGGAAAAAACGTGTCTGTCACTATGGACTCTAACATAATCATCATCAGTGTTTCGTGTCAGGATGGTTTGTTCTTTATACTGTGACATGGTATGAGAAAACATGAACGCTTCACACACACACCATACACACACGTACACCCACACTGTTTGACACCATGTTAACAACACTGTCATGCAATCTGTAGCCTGTGTTTGTGTGTGTCCGTGAGCAGCTCCTCTCCTACAAGTAGCAGCAACTGTGACAAGCCAGGGTTATTCAGCTCAAACCTCTAGCCTTTGGCGTTGTGTGGTGCTGGTGCAGGGAGGGGCGTGGGGAAATGTGTGAGGATGGGGGAGGGGGCATGCAATGACTCAGTGAATTGGTGTGTGTGTGTGATTTCCCACAGTAAATCCTTTGTCTCATCTGTCTGACAGATGCAGATTTTAATCTCTTCCCTTCATTCCACTTCTCTGAACCTGTTTTTCTTTCATCACACTTCCATTCAATTTGGGTTTCATTTAATATACCATGCCGTTTTCCAGGAAATGACAACAAAAACATCGAGCTCAGCAGAAAATTTAAATTTCCTTATAGCAGAGTCTTAATGTGATAGCAATACCGTTTAATAATTACAATCTATCTTTGTTTTCCCTTTGTCCTACAGCTAATTTATGATGAGCTTCCCTCATTATTGTCTCAATAATCCCTCTTGTCTACCTATATTGCTTCTATATATCACATTGTTCATTTTCTCCCACGATATAAATCCTTGCTGCACGCCACCCACCCTGCCTTTGCTTCACCTTTATCCCCTTCTCTCTTTGCTGTCACTGATCCCTCTACATGTGGCCACAAGGTCAAATATGTGCTGCTGAACTGCAAAACACACACACGGATGAGAGTGCGAGCCAAAGACAATAGTATAGCTATCACACAAAGAAAAATACTGCTAGTTTTAAGAAATCTGACACTTTCTTTCTGAGGTATTGAGGTTAAGCTAAGCGATAAGAAGCTGAAGGGAAGGTCAGAGGTCGAGCTATGAGAAAGCCACCTACTCTCACAGTGCAGCAGATGCCAAAAGAAAAGCATTTGCTGCAGTATTAAATCACTGCAACCCTGCAATAAGTTCAGAAAGGTCACCATACATTTTAGAGGACACAAAAATAATATTTTAGTGCACACTTTGATCAGTGTATATTGTTCTTCAGGTTGTAATGTGGAGTAGTTAAAACTCATCCTCATCCTGGATTTTATGTCAATAGGCCTGACAGTCATGTACAAAAGTTTTCACAGGACTTTATGCAGTTTTATGAAAAGAACAACTTCCCCATGCTTATTATTCCAGTGTGGTATCTGGTGACTGATAGGGCATTTGTATTGATACTGTGATCTTATTTCTACTGGTGAGTCTTACCTTTTAAATGTGTTTGGCTGTGTCCGACCTTACATCTTCATCATGGTTCCTGCTGGCCTTTGGGATACCCAGGTATTTGTTAGCTCAGACTGAACTATACCGCTATTGGGTAACTCCATCGCTTCAGTTGTGTCACCTTTCCACTGTTTTGCAACCATTCAGCCAATCTGAACGACTTCCACATGATTGATCCTGGTGAAGTGGATCAATGAGTCGATGTCTCACTCATTTGCAAAGGTTGATATCGTCCACATACAAGAGGTCACTGATGGTCGCTGTTACTGCAGAGATTTAGGTTGTTCAAGAGACCGAGGTCATGTAATAATTCACTTTACTTAATTTTATATGTATTTCAGTCAACAGTTAACTCTACCCAGTGTTTGCTGAGAAAAGACAGGCTTGCAAAATCGCATCGGTATCACTCATTGCCTGTGTTACACTAAATATGTCAAACAGCTTAAGATCATGTGTTTTAAGTATTTTAGGGACATAAAATGTCACCACCAAAACCATCCTGGCACCTACAGGTAATGACAGTTTCAGGCAGCCTCTCACTGAGTTGAGTGTAGTCTGTAATGAGATAATAATATTGAGCTATTTTTCCACATCTCATTAATCTGCTGCTGACAGGACTCATGAGCAGATGGCTTTTTATGAGGTTGGTTATTTCCCAGAGGTCCTGGTCATATTGACTGTAGCAGGACATGACATTCCTTTTATCACAGTCTTAATCTTATATTTATATGTAACATTTCTAATTAAGAATAATACTAATCTTTCAGCTCCCCACTTCAGAGCATCAATACATGCAACAGACCTTAAGGCAAGAAAATGCCTGAAACATTTTTAATCTTTAATTTATATCTTCTGATTATTGCAAGGAGCCAGAGTAGACAATTGTTGTCATGTGCCAGGTTACACTGCTTGTCAAAATGGCTTTTCCAGTGTGGCCTTTTTTATTCAACAAGTATAAGCTTAAAGGGAATAGCACCATCACTACTGGGAACATTTTTCACGAGTAGTATCCAATAATGCGCAGTTGTTTTCTTTATTGTTTGAATACATATTTGACCATGGAGATTGCTTTGTCATTGTTGGATTTCTGTTCCTTCCACCCTTTTTCAACAAACACTGCAAACTGAGATTTTAACCCATTTCATTGCTCTCCCCTGTTGCAGCTCTGGCTGTTCTTAAAGCACCATCTTCTCTTTGGTTTCCCCTGCATGCTAGCTCTAATGTTGCTCCAGCAGAGGATCTTTCAGAGAGGCCAGATTGTCCCAGAGGTAGCTTCAGGCACAGTGACAACAACTGGGCAACTCTGTCAGCTAACAGGCTCTCCTCCTGGGACGCACGCACGCACGCACACAGAACATTGAGATAGATTCAGAAATAGAAAATATACAGCTCGCACGAAAAGCTCAGGCTGGCATATACAGCCCTGCGACCTGTTGAAGTGTCTCTCTTTGTTTATTAAACATCATAAAACAGCACACAGATTAATTTGCTGATCGTATAAATTACTATCAAACTCAACTTCATGTTAAAAAAATTCAAATTAGTGATAAGAATATACCCCTCTTCCTTTCTCCCTTTTCTTTTCCTCATTCAAGTCTGTCCCGTATCTAGCAAGTGAAAATAAAAAAATTAATAAAATAAACAATAAAAGGTGAATCAAATAGACCATAAAAAAAAAGTGATAAGAATATACCATGGTAAAAGGACTGTATTTGTATAGCGCTTTACTTGGTCCTAAGGACCCCAAAGCGCTTAACACTATACACAATCATCCACCCATTGGTGATGGCATGCTACAGTGTAGCCACAGCCGCCCTGGGGCGCACTGACAGAGGCGAGGCTGCCGGACACTGGCCCTCTGACCAGCACCAGTAGGCAACGGGTGAAATGTCTTGCCCAAGGACAGAACGACCGAGAGTGTCGGAGCCGAGGCTCGAACCGGCAACCTTCCGATTACAAGACGAACGCCCAACTCTTGAGCCACGATCGCATATGAGTAATGCAGTCATTAGACAGGAGGTAAAATCAAAGGAATGTTATAATATTATGACCTTTATAAACGAATGCAGGGCAAGTCAAGTGGAGCATTTTGAATTACTGAATTCAAATGCAACTAGGATATTAAATTCCCAGTAAAGGCTTTGTATTCTTCACATCACCGTTTTCTCCTATTTCAAGCATATTTATGATATATTTTTATTGTAACAGAGGTTGATTTTTAAAAAAACAAAACAAATGTTTTTGCATCTATTTTTAGGGTTTTGAAAAGCATAGAAATCTGAGAGTAGTGGACCTTTATTACATGTTCATCATGTGATGGCGTGCCAGCACGACACCATTGTGTAGATTGTCAACACTCGTAGATGTGGTCTTTCTCACTCTGGGTCTCTGGGTGGCATGATAGGGCTGAGCACACATCCCATTTATACACGTTTGCAGCAACAAAATGAGTTTCTGTTCTGCAGTCGTCAAGAACAACAATAACCAAGTTGAAAAAACATCTGAGGTCATAGCTGTGCTAGAAAATTCCCATCAAGCTCTCTCTCTCCCACTTTGATTACTTTAAGTGTGGTTGTTGACTTTATTATCAGCTGGGTACAAACTGAACTGTTCTGCTGATATGAGAAAATTGAAACAGAAACTCCATATTAGAAACGACTGATCTCACAGTGAGAGCTGGCCTTTCTAAATCTGGCATTACATGAAAACAACTTCTTGGCATACAGACATTAATTACTCATACACCCTGAACTATTCCCTGTAGATCTCATCGACAGAAGCTTTAGTGATGTTGTTAAAAGCTGCAAGCGCAGTACTTGATTGCACATTGTCTAAGTTCAGCCAAAATATGTTGTGGGTAATCTTCTCACTGTTTAATATCTGACTTTGTCCTGCTGGAAATGTTCCACAGTCCTGAAGATATAGCAGTGACATTGATACAGCACCAAAATGTTACCACATCTTAGATAAACGGTGTAATATTTTGTTTTATATGTGCCCTTCCACCTTAGCTCTCATCTGTCATATTTTCCTGGAAATATTTTGTGTACATGATCTTTGGAAGTTCACAGGAATATTTTTAAGCACTGTGGCTATAACCCATCACCCCTACTATCCATTGGTTTGAAACAGAGATGTAAAGAAACTGTCAGAGCATAAATTTTAAAATGATTTGGAAATAATTTTAACATCCTATCATTTTAAAATGTTGAAGGAAATAGAAAGCTTATTTGACCATTTGATGTAATTATTATGATAGATTACTGAGGACAGTTCTAAGCTTTCTCAGAATCCATGCTCATTGCTTAGTAAGCAGCATTATTATGCTGTTGTGGGCTCAAATTTACACATACAGATAAATCTTTAAAAAAGGGAGTGCAGAAGAAGGCACAAAGAAAAGAGCAAAGAAAAAAATCCAAACAGAATAATGCTTAAATTGTGTCATGTAGGGGAAATAATCCTTCTGGAAAGTTGTCTTGGTGTCTCTAGATGTCTTGTTGCTACAGCCATTACCAAACATTGCTTATCTCTTTTGTTATTTTGAGTTTATTTATACCACTATCAGTCAAAGCATTAGGAATCTCTAGATTTTAACCATCAGCTAAAATGACAACAGGGCTGGAAAGTCAAAGAGCAGCAGTATGTGGGGTGGGGGAACCAAGACACAGACTGTTGCTGACTCATCAAACAGATAAAGAGCTCATAGACAATGCTGTAGAATGGAAACATATGCATCAGTAAACATAAACTTCTTTAATAACATTTTCCAAGGACTTGAACTGACTTGTTTGTAATATTGAGGATGCAATATGCTGACAACTTTAATTGCATCATTGTCTCATGAGATACATCAAACTACATTTAATCTTTTTCATTAGTTATAGAGTGTTGACCATTCTTTTACCTAAAACTGTTGCGTTTTCTTTTCCAGGGAAATATTTTGTGCATGTAGTCATTGCTCATTTGCTCATTTGAAATGTAAGCTACAGAAAATAAGACGAAGAAATGTATGTTTTTGATATAATACCTGAGTTTTAATATGATGTGGAAAAAACTGTTATTCTCACTAAATAAACTCTGATCTTTGAAATAAATACAAACCATCTGTTTAAACAGAACATTTGCTTCTGCTTTTAATGCAACTCAGGAAGGTCAGCGAAGTGCAAGATCATTAAGCTAATAACACCGTACAAATCCAGACTGGCTTAATTTGATCACCGTGAGAGTCATAGCTGTGGTTCAGATTTCTTTTGGCCAGTTGGGTATTGTTCGCTCTCTTTTGAGAAATTGCTGCAGACTCAGGCTCCCTCGCTGTCAACCTTCTTCCTTCCTCATATTCTTTGTTCATTCTTGTTACCAATATTTTTGCATGTTATTTAACATTTATGATCCCATTGTCTTATACAGGAATGCTTATTGTCTCCATTACTGTTTACCTATACCTGTGTTGTTTTTATTTATCTATGACAAAATCTGAAATACACTTTTGTAATTAATTATCCTCTTATTGTTTTGTTTTCTTGTAGGGTTAGCCTTGAGCCTTCTCCATCTTGCTAACCCCATGTCTGTTTAGCATGATTTACTGCAAAACATTAAAATTGGAAAATTGTGATAAAATCAAAGCTATAATGTTAGAAAAAATGTATAAATTACAACTTTCATAAGTAACTCACAAATAACTGTCAGTTCTCCTTGCCAAATCAAGCGGAAATTCCTGTAAAAATGTTCAAAAGTTGTAGGAAAGGCTAGCTGACAAATTCATATCGAGAAGTATTTAATTAAAATACCGACATATAAATAATATACCTGGTGTCCTGATCCAGTGTAGTCACTTGAAGGTTAGACAGCTGGTTTAAAACTTGAATTCTGTTGCAGAAACAACAGAATTTCAGAAACAAACAGAAAAAACTTCAAGCGGTTAAAAAACAATATACGTTGTATGATGTTCTTCAAAAAGTCTAATTGTAAGGTGTACTGTCATTATTTTATACTGAGGAGGAAAAAGTATAAGATAAAGCTTATCTTCAAAGAAGCCACATCACAGTTGAATTCTTTATAATTTAACATAAATTTTGATTCTGTCATTGACTTAATGTCACTAATGCAGTCTCGAGTCACTGCTAAATTGAAACATTTTTCTTGTTGAATTCAGTGAATTTAGGTTAACGCTTCTGCATTACAGCTGTAATGATATGCAGGGTTGGGCAAGTTACTTTGAAAAAGTAATTAGTTATAGTTACTAGTTACTTCTTCAAAAAAGTAACTGCGTTAGTAACTGAGTTATTTTTCAAGTAATTAATTACTTTTAGAATCTGTAACTATTACATTACTTAAAAAAAAAATGTTTAACCCTCTGAGGTCCAGGGTCTAATTGGCCATTTTTAACTACTTTTGATTTTCCCTCTACATTTCACCTTTAAAAACTGTTTATTTGCCTTGTTTGGTATCATCCTTTTTAGCACAACCTCACGTGTCTGAATTTAGTTATGTTTTCATTTTGACATACTGTATTAACACAATTAATCTAAAATCAGAAAAAAACAAAAACAAAGTCCGAGTAGAGTATATTTTTTACTGTAACAACCACAAACATGTTTAATGAATCATATTTCATAAATTGAATTCAAATATAAATTGTCAATTTTAAAATCATATGCACAGGTTTTGCAAACAACAAAGTTATTTGCAGCCATTTACCTTTTACCGCTTTTTAAATAACCATTTCAAACTATTTACAGAACAATCAGCTGTTCTGCATTCAATAAGATGCCACACAAATTATTTGTGCCACTCCAAAAATTTCTGTCCATTATAAAGGAGAACATCACAGCCTGATACCTGCAGGTCTGACAGCAGCAGGTGTATCACTCCTGTTCTCTGCCTGGAGACAGCAGTCGCCTCATTGTTCTGACACACAACACAAAACTATCCACAACACTGCACACTAACTACACAAGATGACACATTAACTACACACTCCAAACACGCTAAACCTCACAAATCTCTCACGTCTGAAAACTCTCTCTCTCTTCTTTCTGTTCTCTCTGTCTCGCTGTCACTCCTAAAATTTCTGGTTTTTGTTTTGGGTTTTTTTGGTCATAAGCAGAGAGTGCTTGCTAGCGCTGTCCTTAGACAGTAAACGTGATGAAACTATTGAGGAAAAACACGCATATATATTGTTTATCATGACTCTGGTTTTACATGGCCTATTAACACAATTTAAAAACTGGTATATATCACCTTGTTGCTTTGTCATCTTGAAGTGGTCATGTGATTGGCCTACCACTACTTTATTCTTCCTCAGTCAGACAGCAGCACTCATGCGATTGTTTTGCTCCCCTAGGTCCAGGTGTTGTGCCAAAAAGTGATCGTCGGGCAGAAAGTGCCATCCCCGTTAGTAATGCCGTTACTTGTAACACCGTTATTCCCATCACTGATGACATGACATGATCAAATGAGGATTGTAATGGTAAAAATACTTCACAATTACTGAAATTGGGTTTGGGGAAAAAATTAAATATCCCTATTTCAAATCGTTTTTTGTCTTTATTATTACATTGAATTTAATATTAATTAATATTAGTTACGCTTATTTTATTTATTGTACTTGTGTTATAAACAGATTTTTTTTTGACGTACCATTGTTATTGACAGTAGCAGTATATTTTGATACTACTACTTAACATCATTATGTTAACTGAACAATGGCTGGTTTTATAAAAAAGGTTTTGCCGTATTCTGAAAAAGGGCACTTTTAGTTCGCTGAACTGATTTTCATCAATCATACTGCTGCTGGTTCACACCACACAACCACAGCCCAATCTGGTACCCACTGAATAGCTCCACCTAAGCAGTTGGGGACTGCTCTGGTGCAGTGCTTGCTCAAGAGCCATCATTTCCTTTATCCTATGTGGATTTATCCTGCTTTGATGACCAATCATATGAATGTTCTCATTGTCCTTATAGATTTAGGATGAAATAAATAAATAAATAAATAAATAAATAAATAAATAAATAAATATATATATATATATATATATATATATATATATATATATATATATATATATATATATATATATATGTATATATATATATATATATATTTATTTCTTGTTGAACATGCCAAACCAATTTTTTTTTAAAGGTTTTGTACTTTTTTACTTTTCATAAATTAATGCACATATATACAGCCCAGCAAACATGTGGCATGCACTTGAGTGCTGAGCTGTGCAGATCTGCCTGCACTGAAGGCAGACTGAAGATCAATAGCTTTCTGAGGCATATACCTTTGTTTTAATCTATTACTGACTGACATCAAACACTTTAAACTAATGTCTATTGATAACACAACACTGAGAACCTGAGAGAGTGGAAAAAATCTTTCAGGCAGGAAGGTAAGAAAACAAAATAAAAATCATAAGTCAGCTGAAGGACCTGGAGGGAAAGTGGGGAGTGAGGTAAAGAGAGATTTGTT
The DNA here is from genome assembly GCF_041146795.1 of Maylandia zebra. NCBI lineage: Eukaryota > Metazoa > Chordata > Actinopteri > Cichliformes > Cichlidae > Maylandia > Maylandia zebra. The sequence goes on along the minus strand of NC_135179.1, from coordinate 9,892,211 downwards.
GAACCAAAGCAGTAAGAAAACATCAATAAGATGAATTCCTGCACGTACAAAAGGTTTATCCACAAAAAAATAAATTACTAATAGTTTATTTGTCTACCAAGGGTGGATACAGCAGAGGAGAGGAAATAGATTGCAAATAAAAGAGAATAATAGAGGCAGATTGACAGCATTCATGAATGGGAACTGAAGAAAGCGCCACTGATCCTGAAAATAGATGCATAAAGCCATATTGTTTTTTGAGTTGCTGTGTCTCCTGCAGTCTCGTTGGTGTATTAGTGGTATATGATTTGATCTTTACAGCTTGATGCTCAGATGTCTCTGGATGTCTACACTTAATCATTAGCCCTCTCTAAACTGGATTTATGATTCTGTGCCCTTACCTCGTACTCCTGCTGTTTTCCCTGTGTCCCTTTTGCTCTTTGTGGCTAACGTACAGAGTTCAAAGATAAAGAAATAAAAGTCTGAAAGTCTGGAATGTGGCTCAGCTGGAGCAGAAACTCTGGTGTGGGAGGAGTTCAGGATCACACTCCTCAGTCTCCTTGGGATGCTTTACACTTGAGTCCTGGAGAGGGGAGTTTATCCGTTAGTTGAACCTCAGATGCAGGAGGAACATATTCCATCCTGGGTCTGGAATGCTTGACCAGCTCTTTATTCTCTCAAGGATATTTCAGGGTGCCTGGGAGTTTGCCCAAAGAGTCTACGTGTGTTTTGTGGACTTGGAGAAGGCATTAAATGCATCCTTCTGAGTATCCTTTGCGAGGTACTTTGAGAGTATGAATGTCTGGCCCATTTCTACAACTCATTTGGTCCCTGCACAAGTATTCCAGGAGCTTGGTGCCCATTGGTCTGATAAATCAGACTCATTTTTGTGGGTGTAGGACTCCAGCAGGGCTGCCTTTTGTCACCGATTCTGTTCAGAATTTTTATGGACAAAATCTTTTAGGCAGAGCCAAATGGTGGAAGGCTTCCACTTTGGTGGCCTTTGGATTTCGTCTCTGCTTTTTGCAGATGATGTAAATTTAATGGCTTCATCAAGTGGTGGCCTCCAGCACACAGTGGAGGGGTTCACAGCAGAGTGGCAGGATTGAGAATTTTAACCTACAAGTCTGAGGCCATGGTCATCAGCCAGAAACGGGTCGAGTGTCTACTCCTGGTCAGAGACATGTTGCTGCTCCAAGTAGAGAAGAGATATTCTCTAAAATACCAACAGGTTTTCAGATCTCTACACTGTGCAGTCTATGTGACAGCTAACACCAGAGATTCCAAGAGAAAATAACTCTTAAAACTATATATAGGGTTCAATCAAAACAAAACAGAGTTGGGGTTAAAAAAGTTGTCACTCAATTTAACTCCACTTTTCCACAGTGATGAGCAAAAAACTGAAGCATTTTTTTATTCTGTTTATGGTATGACAGCTGAATTTGGAAAAAAAAAAACAACCTGACTGTATTGCACTGGTCAGCTTTGTTTTTTCCTGTAAACTTCACATTCTTCTTTCTAAGAAGAAGAGCCTTGATCTCCTAGGCTCAGCATTGGCAGCTGAGTTTCAGATCAGCCTCATCACCTGCAGCATTTAAGGATCAGCTCCAGCACAGTCTCTGCCAGACTATCATCTACTACTGAGTGTGTCTCCTGTGTGACTGAAGAGTGATATCGTTTCCAAACTCACCTACCTGTCTCTGTGGGCCTAGACTGCTTTCTCTTAAAGTACTTGACTAAATACTAATCTGCCAGACTATTCACTACCAGATGACCTTCCTTCAAATCCAATTTACCTCTGAAACCTGACCAGTGGCTCCTCCTGTAGTGTTCCTCAAGTTTCTCTTGAATAAGAAATTCTGAGACTCCCTGAATCTATTAGTAACTTCACTGAGTAGTGTTAAAAAATAAATATATATTCTTAATGCTTATTTGCTGATTAGATTGTTTTATGAGAGGCCCAGACTTGACGAGGTCACAGGCTGCATGAGTACAGTGGCAAAATGATAGATTAACAGAAGTGGGATAAAAACAGGCCAGGCTTTGGCTTAAAATTTGACAGCTTCACCTTTCATTCTGTCCTCATCCTGAGAAGAAACTTAAAGGACAGTCAATCTCCTGATGAAGACAGAAGACAGACAGAACATCGTGTACTTGAAGAATTAACAGCAGGCAAAAAAGACAGTGAAACGGACCTATAACACTGAAGACTCCAGCAGCAGCGTGTAAGAAAACACTTGATGGAACATGCACTCTGAATTACAAGCTGGGAAGTTGAACAGTGGTATAACTGTGTGAAAGCACTGGACACTGAGTTTCAGATTTGCCATGCTGGGAGTAATCCTGGAAGAAAAGACTGAAAAGATCAAGAGAGAAGCAATGGAGAGAAGAAACAGCTGATTTGGGCCTGTGTTGATCTGCAAGGCCACACAGCTGATTGAGAACAGGGACGAGGACGAGTGAAAGGTGAATCTGGGGTAATATAGTGAAAGCATATGGGAAATTGGATTTAAAATTGAGACTGAACTGATGGAGGTTTAGAAATGTCCAGAACATGACAACAGAAGGGTTAAAAGAAAAATAGATAAAGAAAGAAATAAACTAACAAGTACCTGAATCAATAGAAAAGACACATATACAAACTGTTACATGTGAAAGTATTTGTAGAGAGAATCAGAAATGAGACAGTTTGAATCCACAGCTCAGTGCAAAGATGCATGAATTAAACCTGATTATAAAAATACATATCCAATGAAGATCAGCTTACACTAAATATTAATATGAACACATAACATAAACACAATGAAGACATGCTTACATTCATGAATGTGAATACATGACAAGTGTGCTAAGTGGTGTCGATTTAACATACTTAAAGCTTGAGGTTGAGGAATAACTCCATGACAATAGAGTGACTTTTGTAAAAAGGAAAAAGGATAAACTAGTGATTAAAGGCTTAAAGTAGTTTTGAAATAATGAATTGGAAGTGCTCTTGTGCCGATTGAGCAAAAGAAGTGACTACGGTAAAAATAAAAATAATTTAATCATGTGGTAATGTTTTAAATATGCATTTTTTGTCAAGGCAACTTCTTGAGATATGACTCAGTATGCAAATTAGCTGAAACCCGTGGTGACAAAGAAGCTTCCTGTCTGGCTGTGTGTCTGAGGCTTTCAATGAAGGAAACATAGCAGTGACTGAGAAGAATTACTTGGTAAAATATATAATGGTAAAATACAGGATAATTAAATAAAGTGGTCAGGTCTGTCCAGAAGTGCAGATTTGGACAAGAAATTTATAATTTAGTGATGACACATTGTTATAACGTGTTTAGAAAGTGCTTAAAGGGGAATATTACTGTTGTGCAAACTGTGGCTTTTAACAAGATTTTTTGGGTATTTAGCAGGTGAAATTATGTCAGTTGACCTCAGATTGTCAGGACGCTGAAGAACCTTTGGCCACTGAAATATGATGTGGGGAAATGAACAGAGGGAGTGATTTTAAGTCTAATTTCAGACTATGTAAGTATTAATTAAGCCAAGAGTAGGACAAAACTTTTGTGGCCCTGGAGTTCTAATCCCCATAACATATTGATAGATTAATAAGCAAAACTTTTCTGTGATTAAGATTTTTGGGGTTGTTGGTTTAGTGATGGGTTGATTCTGTCAGTTAGTTTGGGTTGTTTTCTTATTTTAATAGAGGGAGTTTTACTAATCATGGACATGTTTAGAACTGGGCCCTTTATAATTGTGACAGTGCACTTAGAAAAAAACCTGTCAGGTGAATATGTTTTATGCTTTGATGAGCTAATAATCAGCTCTCCTTTTTCTCATTTTTTGTTTGCAAGATTGAATTAACAGCGCTATAAAATTTTTGGGGGAGCAAATAAAAGGTGAGCTTTTCCAGATTATAATGGGCTGAGGAAAGGCCGACCTGTGGGAACTGATTTTTTTTCCCTTTAAAACAGTAAATTATTAAAAGAGCTGGTATTGGCATATATATATATTTTGGTTAAGTCTGATAAAGTAAAATCAAAATGTACCATTACATTAAGAGGAGCAAAATGAAATCAAAATATGGAAATTGTGTATGAAGAACATGACTGATAACTGTTCTGTCTTAAGTTTTGTTATAACACAGATTGCATTACAAGTGGGAAAATTGAGTTTTTAAATGAAGTTAACAATAGGTTTTGTTTCTAGGCAGCTCTGAATGGAGTCAGGAGTTTAAAACATTTAACATGAGGATTAAACTGATTTTATTCCTGAACACAGGTTTGGAGGGCCGGAGGAAGTGTACCTGAGAGGAGAATTGCTGAGGGTTTTTTAGAGAAATAATATGATTAACTTTTTTCTTCTAATTTTAGAAGAGGTGGTGAAGCATTTTCAGTTTCAGTTATTTATGTGTCAAATAAGTCTTTAGCTTATTTGACACATAAGATGTGTCAAGAAGGGGTGATTTTGGGTTTAATTTGAAATAAAAATGACTTTCTGGGTGTTTGATAATTTAGCTATGATAAAACTTACTCATAAGTAATTGCTTTTATGCTTAAACTTAATTGAAAATGCTTGTTTTCTCTGTGATCTTTTAGTAGAATAAGTAAAAGGTGACAGTGTGTAGTAAAAGGTCAATGTAAAAACAAAATGCTTGCAGAGACAGATAACAGGAAGTTAAGACAGTTTGCTTGGAAACTTTGCACTTGCAGAGCAACAGGTTTTTGTACAGGATGTTAATGATCAGATAAGAGAAGAAGAGAGCTTGTTAAAAGGGTGTCAAAAGTGTCGCTTACCCAAATGAATAACATTGAAGATTATATATGTATAAATGATTGTTTATACACACATTGCAATTGTGCTCATAGGAGTTGTCACTTGGTCAAGTGAAGGTCGAAAACGTCGTTCAGCGTGACTGACTGAGCTGATATATTGTAGGGATGAACTTGAGTGCCGATGGATAAATGCCAACATGCTTACACACATAATTAGGCGAATCCTTTTGATTAGAGAGTCCCGAACATGATAGGTTGAACCAAGTTTGAAGAATTAAGAGAACAATTGATGAACGTAATAAGTTATGGAGGCGTTGCAGGGAGAGGTGTTTTGTTTCCTTTACAGGAGATTTCTGAACCGCAGAGGAAAAGCAAGGAAAAGCTAATTATATCGGTTTTTAGTTAACAGTAGTTATTGAGGGAGTCAGTTAATTAGGTTAACTAATAAAATTAGTTAAAAAGGGGGAAACTGTTAAGAAATAAATATATATTCTTAATGCTTATTTGCTGATTAGATTGTTTTATGAGAGGCCCGGACTTGACGAGGTCACAGGCTGACAGGAAACTGCATGTTTTTGCAGTATATGAGGAGCAGACAGAGAGTGAAACTAAGTTCAGACGAAGGGTGACAGGTTGCCCTGGCAACAGACCTCAGAAAGGGGAAGTTATTGCAAGCTGCACAGGAAATTTGACACAAAGAAAAGAGGAACTTATACCATATAAGGAGTTGTTTGTATCTAAACTATGTGTGACGTGCTGCAAAATATATAGCGAGACTGGCTGCTGCTTTTTCAGACTTGAGCTGGCGTTTCTGTGTGTGTCTCCATTTTCCGGAAAATGTGAAATTAAGGATCATTTTTTGAGTTAGGCCGCTTTGAGCCGTGCCTTTTTTGGCTGTTAAAGAATACAAAGAACTGGATTTAATACTAGCCACAGATATTCCTGCATCTACAATAATGCCCATCTCTCCTTCTCCAGGACTGTGGTCCTGTTCAGTCCCCCGTGTTGCACATTCCACTTGTGAAATTACCTTCGGTGTCAATAAAAAGTGTGAACTCTGAGTTGCTGTTTCCTGGGTCCTGCTTCAGAGTCTGCTTAATGTATTCACTATTTAAGGTCATGACAGTGTAATGATGATTAAATGAACAGTTACTTTCAATTATCATCTGGGTCATAAAAATAATGAATAGCTGCTAAAATGAGACAACCTTAAGTGTCTGTGGTATTGAGATTTATCCCATCTGAGAGAAAAGATGCATGACATGGACACACCTTCTTTCCAATCATTCCCAGAATAGTCCTTTGACTTGCTTGTCTTCCCCTCTCCTAACACACAACCTTTTTCCCAAAGTGGAACTTTAATTGGTCCTGACCCACAGTGTGAAGTGGGGATGACATGACACTTTGGCTAATGACACAGTCTGCCCTGTTGAGTAGGGATGGACATACACATACTCACATGCACTAATGAGGAACATGGATTCAGTCTGAAGTTAGATGTTCAAAGTGAATCAAAGCTCTGAAGTTTCTCTGCAATGGGGCTTTATTTCACACTAATAAAGTTCCATCTGACGGATGCTAAATGCAGTGCTGCTGTGTGAGTGTTTGTGTGTGTGTGTGTGTGTGTGTGTGTGTGTGTGTGTGTGTGTGTGTGTGTGTGTGTGTGTGTGTGTGAGAGAGAGAAAAAGACTATACGTTCCCACACACAGTAAGACTCCTTTGCACACTTTGCTGCAGACTGCTGCACTGTCATTCAGAAGCAAGGGGCCCAAAATTGCAATCACTGACTGTAACTCAGCTTTGACATTTTCACCTGAAACTTTGTAAGCAAGATCACAGACTATGTAGAAATCATGGATCATGCATGATATAACAGTTTAACAAGAGGGGGGGGGAAGCTGTAACTATGTGAATAATCTTCAAATAAAAAGAAAAATTAATTAATTAATTAAAAGGCTGCAGGCAATGTCAGCATATTTTTAAACATTCAAGAGACAAGTTAGCTTTTCTAAATCTTGATGTATTCCACCAAACTGCCAAATGGTTTCACAAATTCATGGACAGAAGATATAAAGAATGATGATTGCTTTATGTGAATTAAACAATCCTTGGCAAAGCCACAGTAGTTGAAGGCATCATTTTATTTTTTATTGATGTAACTGAAATATTACTGCTTTGATTTCAGTCATGCAATTGTGATAAAAAGATAAATTCATCATGCTCATGATATTACACTGGAAATGTTCAGTATTCCCACACACTGACACAACATTAAACCAAAAGAATAAGAAAAACTATTGTTAGGCATGTTATGGATGACATACACACTCAGCAGTAATAAGTAACGACGATAACCAATTACATGGTTTCCCTCTATCCTGCTATCTTCATATAGTCATTTATTTTCTTTACACCCTTTTTGTGCCTCCGCTGTTTTCTGAACTGTTCGCTCCTTCCCAATGGAGTACTTTGAAAAAGGGAGAATATATTTTAATTGTTCCTTCTGCCTCCTCCATCCATATCTGAATTCATTCATATTCTATCATGATTCACATCCCAGTAGTCACATTTTGCTCTGCTCAGCAAGTGGGAGTGCATTTATGTGTGCATCCATTCACAAATCCTGTGTTTCTGCAGTACGTGCCTGTATTATTGATTTGTTGCACCTGGCAGCAACTGCATCTCAATCCACTGACTCGTCTGCAGAAGAAATTACAGTACCTGTGTGTTTCTGTCCTTTTGTGTCATTTTCTCAAGCAATTATTCTAACATTCTAAATTTCACTCACCCACCTCCTCAACTTGTCACTTCCCTACCTCATTTTTATTTTATTTTATTGAAAAAGCCTTTTTAGTAAAGTTTCCTTGGGTCAGATTGCAGTCGTGTTATTTTGTATCACGCTTGCTATTAGTACTTGCACTCTTTCTCCTCCTATTTCATTGAAAATCATCCTCCTTTTGTCTGTAGGACCCACACTTCCAACATAAAATGTGTTATCATGCACACAGAGGTTAATTGGATGAAACATGAGCTTGACCAAATTACCCCATTATTTATTTTAACAGTGGAGGTTAGTCAAGGACATGGTGGCTGTTCAGAGTGCATTGCAGCTTCTTTTTAAACATACAGCTCTCAAAATCATAAACTCTTTCCTGATGATTGAACAATGATTAAATAGCTTCTGGATGAATGTTTGAACTGAGCTTTTTAAGAAATTACATACCCTACTACGCAAGGTTGTCTTTTGGAAATGGTCTTTATCCGGGAATTACCCGAAACCCCATAGATCGTTTGATGTAATGTAACAACACCCACATTATATTTTCAAGCAAAACAATATGAGCGAGCATATTTGCACAATTTCAAATTAAAGACAAAGAACATAACCTTACCAGCAGCACACATCGTTGTGTGCCTTAACTTTCGGTCTTTTACCCAAGCTAATCTGCCATTTTTGGGGGGGATTAGAGATCTGATCTAGGTTATCATATTAAGATTTGGGACACATTGTCAGTAGTGGACCTTGGATTCATCGGATGTTTCGGCCATTATCACTAGACACCCTCATACAAGGAGGCCCTGCCAGGGTTGATCAGGCCCCGGAGTGTGTCATTGGTTTATGTTAAATTGTTATTTCTCTTATTCTTTCTTCTGTTTAGTTTTCTACAGTTTATTTTCTCCTATCTATTCACTGCAACTGAGAATTAACACTTACCTCGTTAGCATTTATGGAGCCTCACTTCTTCAAAGGAGAAAAGGCGATAGAGAGAAGTGAGACAAAAGGGACAAGATAGGAGAGAGGAGAGCTGAAAGGGGGGCCCCCGATCTGGCTTCCCAGGGCTGTACGCTCTACCTTGTTACAGTTATGCAGTGGAGTCAGTTTCATCGGGACTGATTCTCAGATTGTCAAATAGTCCTGAAATCTGCTTCATAACATCTTCCTTACAGCTGAATTTAGAAGATTTTATACCTGTTTCATGCAAAAATTCCCAATGTATGGAGGGGAGAAAGGTTCTGAATTTCACTTTCAATCACTTTTATTTACACTGTTTCTCCACATGTTGTGCCTCTATCATTGTGAGGACACTCAGTTGTATCTTCTGACAAATTAACTCTTAACAGTCACAGCTTGGGGTCTCAGGGACATGGGCATCTATCCCATCTGTCACAGGCCATTTTATTCTAACCTTTACCCTAAAACTAAGTATTAACCTTTATGTACTGTTAACGTCAGATTTGACCGGTTTTGACATTTGACAGCAGTAAAAGTTCCCTAAATGTCATTTGTTTAGCATAAATTTGATGATTTCTCATAAAATTACCAAAAATACACAAAATATTTTAAGTTTTTAAATCTTTAATAGTTTATTTTCAATCTCATTTAATCAAATCCTTATGGTTGTTTGCATTTCTTAGGTTAAACATGACATGATAGGGTCTGATTTAGATGTATTTCTCTAAAACTGAGCGCTGTAAAACATTAAAACTCACCCACTCTCTCCCTGCTCTTTAAAAGCTGCTCTTTCTGTAAATCAAACAATATGTGTGTCTTCCACATTGTGTGCCTGACAAGGTAATCAGCAACACAGGGGTACCACAAGGGACTGTCCTCTTCCCCTTTATCTTCACCCTCTACACCACAGACTTCAGCCACCACAAAGAGACCTCCCATCTTCAGAAGTTTTCTGATAACTCTGCGGTGGTTGGATGCATCAGTGAGGGTGATGAGTCAGAGCAGAGTACCAGGCTGTGGTTGACTCCTTTGTCACGTGGTGCAAGCAGAATCATCTGCAGCTCAATGTGGCAAAAACCAAGGAATTGATTGTGGACTTTAGAAAGACCAGGAAACCCTTGACGCCTCTTCCCCCTTCAATCCAGGGGGTCAACGTGGACATTGTGGAGGACTATAAATACCTTGGAGTACACATAGACAATAAACTGGACTGGGTTAAAAGCAACACAGCACTTTACAGGAAAAGCCAGAGTCGTCTCTATTTTCTGAGGTGGCTGAGGTCCTTCAACATCTGTCGGAAAATGCTCAGGATTTTCTATGAGTCTGTTGTGGCCAGTGCTATCCTCTATACTGTTGCATGCTGGGGGAGCAGGTTGAGGGTCGCAGATGCTAACAGACTCAATAAACTGATCCGTTAGGCCAGTAATGTTGTGGGGAAGGAGCTGGATTCCCTTAAGGTCGTGTCAGAGAGGCCAATGTTGTCCAAGATAAAGACAATACCTCCCACCCACTCCATGACATGCTGGCTATCCACAGGAGCATGTTCAGTGAGAGGCCGAGATTACCAAAAAGCACCACTGAACGACACAGGAAATCATTCCTGCCCGTGGCCATCTCCCTGTACAACTTCTCCATCTAACACACTGTAAACACTGCATTCTTTTTGCACACGGTCTTTTCTAATCTGTAATATTCCTGTCAACATTCTTGATATTTATTTATAATCACCTCTGTCAATTCTTGATATTTATTGAGTGATTTGTATATATTGTGTTACTTTTCAAATTTCTTAAATCTGTAACATATTGTATTGTTAAATAGTCTAGTCTGTTTCTGTTACTGTTATTTATACTAGAGCAACTGTAACCCATCTAATTTCCTTAGGGATTGATAAAGTATGCTGATTCTGAGCTGATTTGATTATGTCAATGCTGAGTTAGAAAGGGTAAACAAATATCTGCCTTTACAAAGGTTTACCCTCAGGCTGTAAAACATTGTGCTATAGGAGTGCTATAGGGTTCAGTGTGTCAGAGAAGCTCTGAATTGTTGAGGATATGCTGAATTTTTCTGTTGGTAAGACCACTGTTTTAGCCCCTGTTAACCGTTGTTAGCTGTTGTTATTGAAACAGTTTTGGAAGTTGATGTGAATTTGATAAATAAATAAAAGATGTGAAAATGTAATCAAACTGTTTAACAGAGATTTTTAGGCTACCCGAGCCTAACATTAGCTGGGATAATGCTAGCTTATAGTAAGCTGGTGTTGTTTAGCCAACTGGTTGTCAGCTATCTGAAGAGGGCAGGGTTGTATGTCTAATCTGTACTTATTAAGTAATTCCGACCATATCGGGAATAAAATGTTCATGTGTTGCAGTCCCGATTTAAGTTCAGAAGATGAGGTTTGAGGTGAGGAAGAAGAAAATGACATTTAATAAGATACCTGTGGTGCTGTCTTTTTCCTTCATGTTTTCATTTATTTGATAAAGGGGACAAAACATATGAATCTTTATATCTTGAGTCTGAAAGTGCAGACTCAATGGCCATGATTTGTCTTCTCCTCTGTCTTTGGTTTTTTCTATATGTGGACAGTCTCTTGCCACACATGTAAAAGGCTAATAGTCAGAAGTATGAGAAGTGTCTTTCCTGGCCACTTTATTCAAATATTGTGTGTGGGGTGGGGGGGGGACACGGTTGCTTCCACTCCTGGGTATTTTTATTAGAGTAATTCTAAGTTTATGAGAATGCATCAAGATGCTGACATAAATACACGACATTCAGTGTATATTTATAAGTAAAATATCCTGGGGGGGGGGTCAGTTAAATAATCTCAAAGAATTACTGACTGTTCCTTTAAAACGTCCATCTGAATGCCAGGAAACCTGAAATATCCTTACATTTTAAAAATGCGCTCACTTATCCAAGCTCTAAAACCAAAATGAGTGCTTCTGAGATATTAGGCATACAAATACACAAAGAAAAAGAAAAATGTAGTAAGAAACAAAAAGACAGCTTGGAACTAATGAGGTGTGTGTGTGTGTGTGTGTGTGTGTGTGTGTGTGTGTGTGTGTGTGTGTGTGTGTGTGTGTGTGTCACATTGTGGTGCAGACTAGCCAGTTCCTTGTCTTGACACATGGGTTTATTCTTAGATATCTGGCTGCTCCAAGGTACAAGAGCCTGCAGGGAAATAGAACACACAAACACACAAAATAAGTGTACATACACTAGCAACAAAGGCATGTACACACACAAAACCATGGGGTTTGGTGCTGTCTGTCAGATGAGTGACTCTCTTTGCGACAGTGCTGCCTCAGTCAACCCCAGTACTCTTAACCCAAGGTCAGTTCTGACACACACATATACACACACAAACAGACACACACAAAAGTACAGTTCAAATCAGGACCCACACACAAGCTTTTCCAAGATGATCAGCCTCCTGGTGATCAGAGTGCAAAATAAGAAATGGTAAATAAATCAGTAAATAAAAACAACTTTCTTCATTCCTTTCAAAACCCTTTTTTAACCAACTGTCTTTATGTTGCTCAGAGTGTATATGTTTTAGGAGGAATATGCAATATATTTTTCAGGAAACAACATGGTTTATGGGAAATAAGGAGTAATAAACTGCTGATTTTCTTTGTTTTAAATCCTAGTTAGCAGTAAAATAGTTGGTAGGATACAGGGAATATGTCAACTTCTTCCAAACTAAACCAGTATCCCTAAGAACTCTCATTCAGCTTATATTGCAGTATCAATGTCAAGAACCATGTCCAATACTTAAAGCAGTTTGCCTGAATGGAAAACATGTAGAAGTACAAAGTTTGCATTCTGCAATTAAGACATCTTTTTGTTAACCTTCATCATATTCTTCTGGTAACAGAACACACAGCATTGTATGCTGTATAAAGCTCATTCCTTCTTTTCACTCATGTTATCAATCATACGTAGGGTGATTAGAAAAAATGAAGAGTGAGAGGAGGAGTGAATATGACAGAAAGATGGAATGATGAAGAAAGAGGGAGTTGTAGAATGAGCGAAACCCATTACAGCTGCTCCAAGCAGAGATTTATGTTCAGTAGAACTTATTACAAAGAGTGAACGAAGAAAATGCTGGTGAGAGAGAGCTGGAAGAAAGCCATGCATTATTCATTTGGTTCCTCGCAGCTTTCACACTCATCTCCTCCAACGTTTTCTTCATTTGCCTCAGAGATCCTCCCCTTTCTTAACATTTGTTTCTTTCATCTCCCTCCCTTGTATTATCTTTGCTCTACATTTCTGACTCTCATTTTTCTTCATTTTTGTTGATGCAAACTAATTTTTGAAGTCTCTGCAACCTTTTCCAGACATGCAGGCCTGTGACCCTTGGGATACTTAGTATGCAGCCATGACACAGATGTCCTGGAGCCATCCAAATAGCAAATATCACAGTGAACATAGCTCATCCTGGACAGATGAGGAATTTCATTTACTGAGTAATTGAATAACTTCTTAATAGAAATATCATCCCTATACCCTGAAGGAGGCCTTATCCTGATGCAACCCTTAGTTTGAGAATAACACATTTTCCCAAGATGTCTCCAAAACAACTCTAATGCTACTGATTCTTCAGGGATTTTGTTTCTGTGAGGACAAAAAAAATGTAAAAAAAATATGCATCAAACACAAATCTCTGCTCACCTAGGGCTCTGTGTGAGTACTCCAAAACACACTGTATTTAGTGACAGGGTCTGCTTCATGGCTGCTGAAAGCAAGAGCTTCACAGGGTAGCTGACGTCATTAGCCAGACATCACTGAGATAGAGCGTGAGCCTTAGAGCTAGCATTGCATAAGATGATTTTTGCATGTGCAAGAATTTGATCAATATTGTAATGTAAAGCAGACCATGTTAATCACTCAGTGTGTTTGCAATGTGATGGGACACTGTAGTGTTACAGTCACTGACAAACAGCAGTACTTGTGAGTTTATGCTTCCAGCTACATTGACATTGATTAGAAGTTCTCAAAAGGTTAGAATGTATTGTATTTTTTAAGCTGATTTCAGCCTTAATTTCACTTGAAATATCATCCTCTTTAGCAACTAAGTGCTTTATGTTTATCTGTTCATGTTATGCTTACATAGCAAGATATCAGCTTTTACTATGTTATCAGGTCTGAAGAACAGAAAGTTAAAAAAACAAAAACACTATACATTGGAAAATGTTTGTGTATGTGGTTTTATTTCGATATAGATAGATAAAGATATTTTTTTTAGATCAACAGTAGTCAAGTTAAACTGACTTCCTAAAATTGGTTAGTTTATGCAAGGAGTAAAACAGTTTAGCTCCACTTCACTGAAGGAAAAGAAAGCAAGAGCATTAAGACAGGTTTGTAGTACTATTTATTTACTGTTGTATCAACCAGAAAGTCCGAATTGCACTGCTAAAAAGAGCTGATATATTAAACAATGCTAGAACTGCCCGTGAAAGTACAACCAGTAGTTCTGATAGGATACACATGTATGATGCTTCATTAAATGTCAAGTAAGGGGAAAAAATGCAATGGGTGGAAAAGGAACGCATGCTTTCTTTAGTTTGGTACACTGGCATAAAGATGGGCGTGAGAGATTAATAAAATGATTACGATGATGGAAACTAGCGATTTAAATCATGAGCTTTATCACGTTTGCATGTGAGGGACTGAATGACAAAATGAACTTTCACTCTGGGTCAAAATTAAAGGGTATTTAATGTCCAAAAGTAGCTGATTTAAGCTATTTCGTTTAAAAATAAGTGCAAGTAACTGAGTGAATACATTCAGTCAATTACTGATAAATATATGATGATAAATAATTCCTATGACAATTTGCTTAACTACTTATTAATTGAATACCAACCCCCCTGTACTTTCTGGTAAAGTAATATTTCTTTTCTCAGCTGAATTCCTTGTGTTTCCAGTCGACCTGCCTCTTCAAATAAAAGATGTAAAAAATGTTCTTGTTCAGATTAAACCCTTCCTGTTCTTTCTGTTGCTCTGTTGTTGATCCGCCTTGGCATTTCTCTGCAGGCACTCATGAGGCCAGCTGTCACTGACAAGCCCAACCCTTCAGTTATAATATCCAGAGTAGACACAAGAGGGTTGTTTCCACTCTCCTCTTTCTCTCAGTGTGCAATGTGTTACTGCATGTGCCAGTTCAAGGTCACTGGATGGTCACATCCTGTAGTTTTCTTAAGTCACAGCACGCAGCACATGTGTTGCGTATGCAAATGTAAGTGTCAGACCAGGAAAAGACCTTTCAACATTATGCCTTGTGTAAATATATTTTTAGTGACTTGTTTCCACTTGAAAGTTACACCTAATAGCATGAATGGCCTTTTTGATGGAGATTTTAAAAATTCTATATTCAGCAGTCATTAAATTGCCATTTTAAATTTTAAGAAAAGTGATTGATAGTGTGAAGCCAAAACGATGTAGATGTTCATTGTTAACAATAGTTGGGCTGACTGAGCTGTTTTGGTAAAACAAGGCAGATTTTCTCACTTCAAAAGGGCAAAACCATCTTATTTTATAAAGGCAGACTGTTTGAGAGATTAAAGTATTGGTTCAGTGAGGTGAGTCTGGCCATACCTTTTCCTGTTATAAGAAATTTGTGACGTGTCTACGATGCTTTGATTAACGGGACTGCCGTCCATCCTCTTGCTCACAGTCAGCTGAGATTCCCTTCAGGTTTTAAGGGTTAGCAGATATAGGAAATGCATGGCTGAATGTTAACAATAACATGAAACTGAATTGCAGATTTAGGCTGGCTGGGACTTTCCATGATCCTCTCAGTATTCTTTCTCCACTTTCCACTATTTTCACCAGTGTTGCATTATGGCATGCAGTATTGACATTAAATTTTGCCTGCTCTGTTCCAGAGTTTACTTTGCCCTTGATGTGCAATATTTTATTTCCTTTCTCTTCTCCCCGTATCCTCCATTGAGTCAGAGCAGAAGGCTGCCCCTACCTGAGTTTGATTCTGCCAGATGTCGCTTCTTGTTAAAACAGGGTTATTCTTTCTCACTATGTTGGGAAGTAAGAACTCAGTTGATCATCAGCTCTTTTGTAGGGATTTACCTTTCAATGTAAAGCATCTTTAATTGACTGGAGTTGTGAACTGGCACTGTGTAAAAGATCTGAACCGATTTGACTTGAAGTAAACTGAATTAAACTGTATTTAGTGTAATTGAGTTAAATTAATGGACAAACATCAGACAGCTTTTTCTTCTATGTGATACTAAAATGAAATCACGAAGGTAAAGAATCGATCAGGATCCAGTAATTCTCACCTGTAGCCAGATTTTCCTGCTAATTAGTCTGTAACTTTCAGGGTGATCCTACTAACAGTTACACAAACAAATATCCCTGCTAATTATAAAATATGTTAATACAAAGGTATGTGTTTAATACATTAAATTTAACTTCTAGCTCATTCTAATGTAACTAAATTTGTACTGATACTATTTAACAAATATTTATTGTAGTCACATTTCACTTGATGTAGTGTCTAAAGTATCACAATATGATAGAGTGCACTATATACAGCAAGTATTCACTTTCATGGCATTCTTTTGAATCTGATATAGTGAGTATAATTATTGTTTTCCAATGTTATTAGCAACATTTGCAATTATGGTTAGCAATAAATGTAAATAGAAACGATGTTTAAATTGTCTCCATTTTGATCATAATTGGAAGTGGCTCTCTGACCGTGCAGTTCTGGCTGACGCTAAACGTAGCTTTCCAGACCTAAAAAGACAAAACGTCTTTGTGTCTTTTACATGATGTAATATTTTCACTGAACTAAAATTTATGAAGATCTGCCAATACGCAGACATACACTTGTGCAAGTACAGAGACTGCTGATTTATTCATCAGTTTCACACTCAAGCTTCTTCCTAGCAAAGTGTGGACAAGAGAGGGAGGGTGAGAGAAAGATTTTAACACAGAATTGTAACTAGGAACCATTGCAAAACAGACAAAGGTTACGGTAACATGATGGAAATCAACAACGAAGCAAAGCAGTGTCTGAGCAAAATGTCATTTGAATGAGAGTAAACATTATCATATACATATACTGATACTGATAAGCACTCACTGACGCTTCACCCTCCCTACCCCGGATCCAACGCCACCTCCAACGTTTACCTCCCCCATGATGTGGACATCGGGTCAGCTGGAGGCGCAGTCGAAAGATTGTAGCGGTCCCAGATCAGATGTACACACTGGAACTCTTTCCCATGTTGCTTGTCTGTGTTTATTGTGTTATGGTGTGTTGATACCTGTGCATTCCTGTATTATCCTTTGGTGTTGCACATTTCAATGTTTTTTTCCTCGCTACCTGATGATGCTTAATGCCTTGATCTGTCGTC
Organism: Maylandia zebra; assembly: GCF_041146795.1. Classification (NCBI taxonomy): domain Eukaryota; kingdom Metazoa; phylum Chordata; class Actinopteri; order Cichliformes; family Cichlidae; genus Maylandia; species Maylandia zebra. Next base: position 9,875,349 of record NC_135179.1, on the reverse strand, counting down.
TTGATGGTGTGTTTCAAACTTGAGCATTAAGGGAATGTGAATTATTATTGTGCTAAATCAGATGAAGATAGAGAGCAGCAAAACAGTGATTTATTAGATAAAATATCTCACACATTATCCCTTCAAGCAAATTTCTGGCAGTGAAGATAAGAGGACCCCCTCCTGTTAGACCGTCTGCCATGAGGGAGGAAACTTGACTCTGATATTAAAGGAAGGCTCCAAGAGAGTGATAGATTTAGCTGCCCCGAGTTGCAGTTTTTTAGTGATCATTAGCACTCGCACTCTTTTCCATCGTTTCATCTACTGTCCTAATCATTCAGTCAATAGTAGCACCACCACCCCACTCTGCAATCCATTTTCTGCATTTAATATTTTTGGATAAGATACCCTCCTACTTTGCTTAAATATGTGTGCCAATGGTAGCTCAGGATTTGAACCAGCTTAAGAACCAAGAAGGTTATTGTCAGGCTGGAGGGGATTTTTTCCCTATTCTTCAGCTACTGTCATGAAATATATGGTCTTTCCATTCATTTGTCAGGTCATCCCTTTAAATTTGGTGTCATTCTCCAGTTTTTGCTCTTGTTCTGTCTTTCCCAATCCAGATTGCCAGTGACATAACTGACAGTGAACTCTAAATCTTTCTGGGTGACTCTTTATACTTTTAGAGTGAAAGTTGTTGGATGTGGTTGATGGACTGTATTTGAGAACCCAATGACATACTCATTTTCCCCCTCCTCTTCAGTGTGTCTTTTCTCTAAGGCCCAGCTGCTATGACTCCATTCTTCCTTCTCCCTTTAGCTTCCTTCCCTCCCATATTGAAAAATGGCAGACTTGAGCCAGAAGGCTCAGACATTTCCTTTGCCTTAAACCTTCTTATGAGACAGATATGTGAAGTGTTGAGCCATGACCCAAATGGATACACGAAGAATAGAGTATTATAGCAGAGAGAAAGGGGAGTGAAGAGTGAAGAGAAGTAGAGAAGCATGGTTTGCATTTTTCTTTAGCCTTTTATGCTCATAACCAAACTGCATTATCTGCTGTGCCAATTCCTTTTCACATGGTCATAATGTCTTTTGCCACTAGCCATTATGCTAATTCCATTCCATGCATTGGATCCTTATAGATTTTGCTTACATCAGATTAACACTTATAAAGGTGACACATTCGCCTTTTGGCCTTGGAAATACATTTTTTTATTTGGGTATCTTAGCATGCTTGCTTAGTGAAGCAATAAAGCAATGGGGAGTTATGTAGTGTAAAATTCATTATCACTAGGAGCACTATTAAGCAAGGTTTTTATGAGTTTGTCTAACATTTTGTGTTATTATGAATGCATTCCTGACACAATTCCATCAACAGACAGTCAGTGCTACGAATAAGATGTATAGCAATGCACAAAGAAGTAAGAAAGGTCTCTGTGAGTGTGTGTGAAGTCTAGGACGCAACTCACATAGCTGGCATGCCTGCATTTTTTTACAGTTTCACTGCTACAACACTACTTGGTGGAGGAGATACTGTTTTCGAGTTGATAATTCTCTGTCAGTTGCACAAGGAGAAATTGCCAGAATGCATAGAAGGCAACGACCGTACTGAACAGGCCATTAACAGTAATTATTTGCCTAGTTGCATGTCAGGGTTTCAGAGGGGTTTGTGATTACAACATGCCTATGGCGTAGATTTAATGCAAAAATCCAACTTTAAAGACTACACCTTGGTCAAAAATAATGAAAAAATATTGTTTACAGACATCCTCCTTGGGGCACCTTTAATTATGTAACAGCAGCACCATTTTAACACTCAGTAAATCAAAATGTTTATTCTAAATTGAGCTTTTGTTGACTATTTCTCCTATAAACCTCCATGTACCAACAACCCTTGGTATTGGTAGTAAATGAAGGTTCTTACAAACCACTCATCAGAACCATTGTTTAGCTAATTCATGGAGGACCCCAGCTCAAGAAAACTCACCAGGTCAGAAAGTTTGGCTCTCTTCAAAAAATTCCTTTGAAGTCCTGCTCAAAGGAGCTGTCCCCTAGATACATTGGTCCGTATGAAACGGAGAAAATCATCAGCCCATCAGTCTGTGAAGGTTCTCAGTCATCCAGGTCATTGTAGTCTAAGGAGCTTGGAAAGAAAAGCGTCTGGACTTCTCTAGTTTTCTTGAAGACGTTTCACCTCTCATCCGAGAAGCTTCTTCAGTTCTAATGGCAATGGTGGAGAGTCCCAGATTTTAAGCCCTATGGGAGTGTGCCCAAGAGGGTCATGGACTCCCTATTGATCCTCTACCTAATCACACGAGCCAAGGTGTGAAAACGGGTGTGGGTAACAATCAGCCAGGGTTTCGGATGAACCCATTGTGAAACCTAGCCCCACCCTATCATGTGATTTACTGAGGTCCAGACACTTTTCTTTCCAAGCTCTTTAAATCAGCCCATCTGCTGATCTAAAATTTCCTCCCTCCTTGAGGATTCCCTCTACCTTTGATGTTTCTCAAATTAAGCCTGTTTCAGTCCTCTGTGACCACACACCTGATTTTCAAACTGGTCACTGTCTGCAACAGAAACTACTCTCTCCATCTGCAACTACTTCCAAATTTGCACAAGATGTGAAGGAAAGAAGTTCCACTCACCTGTCTGCACACTCTCCACCACACCACATCTCTTTCTGGTTTCCATCAGTTATGTCAATTTTATCCACCTCACCACATGTTAAGCAGTAATGGCCATATAAGAACTCCAACTCAAACACTGCACAGTAAATGTTGACATATTCAGAATACCCCTAACATTCACTAACCTGTGTTCTCTCTGGCAGATTTTCTGCTTCTCCTAATTCCACTTATCTGTTACAGACCTCTGACTCTGTGAAAGTTTCACTTGTTTCTGTAATAAACATTAGTAAAATTGCTGTCTCCAGATCTGCTTTTCCATCCTGCCAGTTTAGCCATTATGACAAGTCATGCCTTTTCAATTTTCTGTCTATGACCCAGAACCAATTCATCCAGATTTTATCTAATTCTTTAGTCAGCATTTCTCTCTTTACAGACTCTGTTTTCTCTAACTTTTATCTTATTTTCTCATCAACAGCTTTTCAGCTTTTATCACCAAGAAAACAGAGAAAACAGTGAATCAATCAGTCTAGCACCTGCTGCAAGATTGATTGATTCACTATTTAATTTCCAGCTTAGTATATTTTTCTTTGTGTGCCATTGTAAAGGTCACTCCGAATGTTCACATTTTTGTCTTTGAATGTTCTCTGAATGTGCCAAAGCACACATTGAGGAGCGTCCCAATATTCAATCATTTTAAATGAAAAGAAAACCTACCTCTGTGTAGGCACACAATAATGTATACATACAGTATATGTATGCTACAAAATATCAGTTATTATTAAATCCATTGTCTCATTTGTAATGCACAGATGAGTTTGTCTGTTTTGATGTCATGGTCACACACCCACCCATACTCTGGTAAATGTTCTCATCTGTGCAAAATGCTGTATATTGATGCAAACATATGCTACCCTGTTATCATTGTTATCATGAAGCAGCACTCATATATCCATTTAGTGAATACATAATCAGTGCAGTTTATAATCCTGATTTGGCTCAAGGATACATTGTGATGAATGTGTGGCTGTAAGATGAATTGGCTTTTACAGTCATGGAACCTATTTTTAACTCAGTATATTGTATTTTAGCTTACAAAAAGCTGTCTTTTTTTGTCTTCAACTTGGTATTTGTGACCTATACCTTCTTTTTAATTTTGTAGAAGGAGGAAGAGAGGAAAACAATTTAATGTGGCTGGACTGTAGGCTGTATTCATTTCTCTAATTTACGCCTCTTCATCTCCACCTCCATCCTCTGTCCTGCTGTCTGCAACCTGGAGCTCCACTTCAAATGCTTTATTGAAGAATGTCTCAATTCATAAAATTCTGCAAAGCAAAGAGAGAAGGTTGATGAGTTATATTTAAGGATACAAGGGTGTATCTATTGAAAATGTGTTTGTTAATTCATTGTAGAACAGTCCATGCATACAGCTGAAGGAGAATCATGGAAGGACTCTTCAAACAAATAGACTCTTATATTTAGGAATTTGGTTTTTATCAGATCAACTGAATAAACAGTCTTCGTGTCTTTTCACCACTTGTATGTTTGTGTTTGAAATGAAAACCAACAGAATATTTTGTGCTACACTGTAAATGCAATTAAACATAGTTCAAAAGATTAAAAGAATCTAGCCTCAATCCCTTTTTCTCTCTCTTGTGACTTTCTCCTCACATCTCTGGTGGTTGAGATTAAAATTGAAGAAGAGTAACAAAAATGTGCAAAGGACTGTTAGGAAATATCCCTATACTAGGTATTATCAGAAACGTCTCCCACCCCATGCAGCAGACTGTGACAGCACTGAGCAGCTCCTTCAGTGGGAGACTGCGGCACCCACGGTGTGGGACGGAGAGATTTCGCAGGTCTTTCCTCCCCACTGCTGTCAGACTCCACAACAAAGACTTTAACTGAACAAACACACACATCCACACATGTGCAATAACACTAAGTGCAATAATCTTTTCTGGCATTGTTGTATTTTTACTCAGTTGTATATAGCATTCGTATTCTATTTTTATCTTATTGTATATTTTTATTCTATTTTATTCTACTGTATATAGTATATTATTTTATTCTATTCTGTACAGCTGTGTACTGTATTTATTCTTATTGTATTCTAATTTTTGCGTCATAACTTTTGCACTGTCCACTTCCTGCTGTGACAAAACAAATTTCCCACGTGTGGGACTAATAAAGGTTATCTTATCTTATCTTATCTTATCTTATCTTATCTTATCTTATCTTATCTTATCTTAAATCTAAATAATCATCTGCTTCAGAGCTGTTTAAAGTCTGCTTCAAGATTATCTTCTTGTGCTCCTGCTCCTTTTTTTTTTTTGCCTCACATTTGTTCAACTGTGATGCATGCTGGATCTCATGCAGTGTGACAAATCTGTGATACTTCAACTTTATTTTCATTTTCAGAAACAAATCTTCCAAGAAGGGCAGATGGTGAATTTCATTTGTGTGTCTGACCAAAAAACTCCGAGTGGTGTGCATCACATTTCAAATTTCCACTGAATGTCCTCATTGAGATCAAGAAGAATGTCATTTAAAATCTCAGTCTGCACACTGGGCAAATGAAGTCTACATAACCCTGTGAATATTAAAAGCAAAAATGGTAAATGGACTGATTCTTATATAGCGCTTTCCTACTCTCTCGGAGTACTCAAAGCGCTGTACACAACATGCCTCATTCACCCATTCACACCCACTCATACAAGCACTTCTAAACAGTGCAAACTAATCTACATTCACACTCTGATGAATGCATTGGAGGGCAACTTGGGGTTAGTATCTTCCCCAAGGATATTTGACATGCAGACTGGGGAAGTCAAGGATTGAACCACAACCTTCCAATCAGTAGCTGATCTGCTCTATACATTACCTGTATTTAAATGAATAAATACATTTAAAAACCCAGCTGATCCTCATATGACACATATGAGGATCGGGCTTGGAAAATTGTGGACTCAATTGTGGACTCTTGAACTGCAAACTGGTGGGTGATAGAGGCCAGCTATGCTTAAAATCCATCTTGTCCACCAAGTGCATTTGAAACCAGACTTAAGTTCAAATTGTGACTGGTTGTTCCTATTGACAGCAAACTGCATGACAGATGTGAGCAATGGGGGAAAACAAAATTCTCTGCTGTTGTTCCCATGATTCTTTGCAATTGCAGTAACAGATTGTCTCTCATGAGGTGCACACATATCATAATCTGGCTTGTGTTTGTTGGTGTTAAAATCCCCTCAGATTTATTCTAAAAAGAACCTGCTTTCTCTTTGTGTATCTGATGGGAGTACTGACCTTGAATTCCTCTTGCTGCCCATCACTAATCTTCTTTTGTAGACTCCTGTTTTCTGCTAGCACGCTGTTAAGCCTGTGTGTATATGAGTGTGTGTGCATCACTGTATGTTTCATTGATAAAAAGGAGTGTGTCTCTGCTGGTGTTCTGTGATATTTAGGGAAAGGTAAAAGAAAGACAATAAGATGATCCTGCCAGTTCAGAGTGAATAGCCATAGGTATGGGAACGATAGGAATGAAAGTGGGAAATTCCTCCTTTTCTTGTCTCTACTAAGCGTTTAGTAAACCTCAGGACACTAATGCTCCATCACTTCTATCATCCTTTGCAACCTCCTATTAATGGGCAGTTACCAAGGTCACCAGTTCCCCCATCCAATTAAGGTATCTTTGTGCAACTCCTTCTTCCCAGTTCCTTGTAATTTGACCTCTAACTTGTTCAGGCCAGCAGGGCTCACATCAGCTATTGTGCTTTCTTTAGTGACATGAATGTCAGGCCATCAATTGATTTATCAATTGACTGTTAGCAACACTTCAATTGTTTATATAGATAGATAACCATAAGATCAACTACCCAGCTTAAAGACAAACACAGCAGATATATACTGTATTTGATTGTAAGACCTAGGTCTATCACATGTAGACCTACATGTGTAGGTCTTACTTACTTTAGACAGATAGGTCTGTCTAAAGTTTGCAATTGTATCACAATGTTAGTGTAGTTAAACTAACCATGTCAGTTAGATTTAATGCATTCAATTAACAAAGGTCACTTTTGGGCCGAACAGACACTTGGCTCTATCGATGTGTTCCAAATGTCACATTAAGCTAATGCATGCCAATAGACTTGACCAACACAAACATATGTCTTCACTGTGTGCCGGAATTTTTTTCTTTATCGTTAATAAAAAAGCACGTTAATGACAAAAAAAGTTCAAAATGGTTGACATTTGCGTGAGTTTAAATTGTCATTGCCTTCCATTTGCAGTTGTGATCATAATTATAAGTGTCACAATTCTAGCAAAGTAGATCTGTTTTGTATTCTAAACAATGTTCTTTTTATTTTTATGTAGAATAGAACGCCTGCGACAGACTGGCGACCTGTCCAGGGTGTACCCTGCCTCTCGCCCTATGACAGCTGGGATAGGCTCCAGCGCCCCCCGCGACCCTGAAAAGGATAAGCGGAAGCGAATGGATGGATGGATGGATGGATGTAGAATAGAAGTAAAAATAACACAATTATTTAACTATTGGCTATATTTCTGTTATAGTCGCAGGCATTTTTGACCAAACAGTCAACATTAGTGAAGTTTTACCTGTTTAATGTCAGTGTACTTTCTGTGCAGACTGAGCAAGCACATTCACAGTTTCAATAGCATTCTTCAAATGCAGGCGATTTTATCAAATGAAAGCCATATAAAAGGAAATAAGGGGAAGCAAAATCGCCTGAATGACATACAAAATAGGTTCTGGTACACAGGTACACATAAAAAAGATGCTATTAATTTATGACTGAACGAAGCAGATTGAAAAACCATCCTATGGTCTGCTGGATCAAAACATGACATTCCTTTGGGAAATCATAGATGCCATGTCCACTGGGTAATGAGGAAAGGAAACATCCAGCTTGCTATCTGCACACAGTTCACCAGCATCTGTGTTTGAATGAGTGCATATGACACTGGCACCTTGCAAATCCTTGGAAGACCTCATTGTTGCTGGACTTTTTTTTTTTAATGGAAGACATTGGTGATAACGTTAAACCACATTTTGCAAATATTCCAACAGCCTGGCTTTGTTGTAAATGAGTAGGAGTGAGAAGCTGGAATGTCTGCAGTCATAACCAACAGTATCACCTTTTGAAAACATCTGGCACATTATAAAACAGCATATACAATGCAGTGGGACTGCATTGAAAGGTAATGGCCTGAAGATAAGTTTCATATATCCACATAGAGATCTGGAGTTACCTTATAGGATGGTCATGTTTTTCTTTCATTCTCTTATTTTCAGTTTAGTTTGAGCTTTTTCTAACTTACTATTCATACTAATAAAGATAACCAGCAGTTACAGAATAGACTTTATGTCAGGTTGCGTAGAAGACCATCAAAGAAAAAACAAAAACAGAAAACACAGTGCACAGATCTCTGACCATTCATTCACCCTTTGTAATGACTCTTTGATTAAACTCCTGTTTCTTCTCCAGTACGGTGTACATTTTAGGACATCGTCAGGTATCAGACAAAAAATTGTCAGGTGTCAGTTGTCAAAAAAAAAGTTGTCAGGTATCAGAAAAAAAATTGTCAGGTGTCAGAAAAAAAATTGTCAGGTGTCAGTTGTCAAAAAAAAAAAAAGTCAGGTATCAGAAAAAAAATTGTCAGGTGTCAGAAAAAAAGTTGTCAGGTGTCAGAAAAAAAATTGTCAGGTGTCAGTTGTCCAAAAAAAAAAAAGTCAGGTATCAGAAAAAAAATTGTCAGGTGTCAGAAAAAAAGTTGTCAGGTGTCAGACAAAAAAGTTGTCAGGTGTCAGACAAAAAAGTTGTCAGGTGTCAGAAAAAAAATTGTCAGGTATCAGAACACAAGGTACCAGAGAGAAAATCTTCCTGCAGGTGGCGCTGTTGTCATGTCCCACCCGAATTGATTTCCAAATACGTCATCAACGTGTGACCGTGGGAGAGCGTAAGGTCATTGACCTCACCGGAGTTTTACCGTGGTTCAGGCTCCTAACGACACAAGGTAAGTTTAACTTTTTCTCCCTTTTGTTCATATTTTTGCCACAGTTGTGTTATATTAAGTTGCAGTTATGTTGTGAAAGTTACATATCAGAGACGGAAAGCCAGTTTTGTACGAAACCAAATCAGTACTATTTTTGTCTGGCTAATTCATTCTAGCTAGCGACAGTGGTGAAACGTGATTCAAATTTAAACTGTTCAGTAATTGTTTTGTATACATTTCAGCAAATGGACAAGCTGAAAGCTTACGAGCAGCCTGCATCCTTTCTGTCGCTCTTTTTCTTTATTTCTCTTTTCTATATTGCTACTGTCGGGATATTTTTTGATCCTGATTTTTTTTTTCTGTTATTGTTTTTAGACTTTGCTGCAATATGTCATCTGACGATGATGAAAGGAGTATCCGACTCTGGCTGGTTCCCATGACTGTACCAAAAATACTTTTTTTTTTTATTAAAAAAAGAGCATTAAAAATAAATGACTAAAGTACAACTTATTTATTAACTACTGTTCACCTATTTAATATCAAAGAAGTGTATTTTTTGCTACACGTTTTATTTGTGGGCACTGAATTGACGATGCTTTTAGTGTAATTGCCACATAAAAAGATTTAGTACTTTACTGGTTAATTACTTATGTTCAGTGTAAGAGGTGGGTGATCAATTAGACTGTTGTTGTTACACTTAACCTTTCAAGATATGATGATAATAACATTGTTCAACAAAGGCTTAAAACAAAAGGAAATCAGCTGTGCACTGAATTCATATGGGCATAAAATAAGGTAAGTCTGCATTTCAACAGTTTCCGTGACAACTCTCTAAAATGACAAAACATGCAGTTTGCATTCAATATAATGTAAGTCTGTGTTGTCTTTTAACAGTGAGAGGCATCTGAGACGAGTTTTAAAACTTCTAGGGTTGAAGCGAAGATGCCCCCAACGACCTTTTACTGAAATCCACAAAGCTGTGGAGGTAAGCGTTAAAACATCAGTGCAAAAACTATATATTTTCCTGAAGTCTGTGTCATGAGCTATTGTAGAAACAATAAATGTTATTTTCTGTAGTGATTAAAAAAAAAAAACATTCAATTGTCTGTTTGTTTGTTTTTTAGAGTGAGATGAAACAGTGGTCTCCTGAACAAGGAATCAGGGCAATGGTAAAGCGGGTAAGGGATGTCAGAGGAGTGCGGCCTTGTTACAGGTTGGTTAAATAGTGTGTATATAATCAAGTATTCTCTTGTTTTACTGTTGAGCTCATAGTAAAATCTATTGTTACTGTAGAGACGATGTTGCTAATATAATGAGGTATATGGATGCAAGTGGTCTTCAGAGGAGATCTCCTGGAAAGAAGAAAATTCCCCGTCGGAATTACATCAGCCGTGGTCCAAATGACACATGGCACATTGATGGTATTTATTTTATCTTTTCAATTAACCTTCCAAACATGTTTTGATGGTACTTCTGTTGAAACAAATTGTAATTATTATTTGTTGTTTCATATAGGCAATGATAAACTGAAGTTCTTTGGAATGTGGATACATTTGGGGATTGATGGGTAGGTTTGAATATGGCATTCGCTACTTAATTTATTATATTCAGTGATAGTACAAAGTTGCTTCAAGATAAGGATGTGCGGTAAACTGAGGTGTTATCTCTCCTGAGGAGTCTAGGGCAGGGATGGGCAAGTCCAGGCCTCGAGGGCCGGTGTCCTGCAGGTTTTAGATGTGTCCTTGATCCACAGCTGATTCAAATGGCTAAATTACCCTCACAACATGTTTTGTAGTTCTCCAGAGGCCTGGTAATGAACTAATCATTTTATTCAAGTGTGTTTACCCAGGGTGATATCTAAAACATGCAGGACACTGGCCCTCGAGGTCTGGATTTGGCCAAGCCTGGTCTAAGGGACCAAGATAAAGTATGAATAGTGAAGGAGTATTCAAGATGGCGGTTTTTAAAAGGCTTATTTCCTGCTAGTCTTAAAGTTCCATTTCAGACTGGCAGTTAATTTCAGGGAGGGCCAAGACCAACACAACAAACAAAACATCCCTGATATAAAGTAAACAGAATTTAACTCCAAAGAAAATAAAATGTACAATTTACGATAACCTACCTAACCAACACATAAACAGGAGAATACAAGGGATTACAAAACAAAAGGCAGCTCTCCCCTCGCGTCAGTCTGAACACAGTCAAGAGTCACATTCAATTCCAAAGGCATGTAAGCCTACACAACTATGGCAGTCAAAATGGCCGGAGGAACCAGAAACAACGCCTAGACATAATACAATGGAAAACCAGCATACTCTTTGTCAGGGGAAGACATTTGTTCAAACACAAGCAAGAGAAATAAGACACTGCAGACCAAACTCAGAGTGTATAAGAGCGTGCGCACGGGTGAGTGTCTCTGAGGAACACACACACCGAATGCAGGCTTGCTTCCTTTATTTATAGGAAAAAGCAGGTTACATAGTACTTTCTCTTTTGTGAGAAGTCGAAGAGAGGTTAGGCATTAGATCAGCTTATCTGATCTTTCACACACTGGGGTAAGAATACAGAAGTATATCATGCTTTATCTGACATCACAGACACTGAAGTAAAGAATGCATCATTATATCATGTTTGTCAAACATCTCAGACACTGAGGTAAGGAATGCATCATGTTTTCCTTTCAATAGACTTGGTTAGGTGATTCTTCAACAATAGGCTTGGTTATGTGAAAATATATGAACACTTGAATATAAGGCACACTTGATTATATTGTATTTCATAAAAATCCTCTGTCACTCTTGGGGAATGTAACAAAAACCAAACATAGTGCCAAAACATGATTAAATCATATGTACAAGTGGCCACTTTTCTGTTTCTTTCTTTTCAGATTTTCCAGGAAGGTTCTATGGCTAAAGGTGGGCACATCCAACCGCAAACAAAACTTTGTGGCCAGATACTTCTTTGAGGCTGTTCAAGAACAGGGTGGTATGCAATATACTAAAAAAATGGGGGGTTAAAAAAGATTACATTTTGTTAATAAATTTATTTTTTCATCATTCACTAATTATCTTCAGTTTGTGTCTTTAGGCTGTCCTCAAATGATTCGGGGGGACAGAGGAAAGGAGAACCTTGTTGTGGGTCAAATGCAGATGGCATTTCACATGCGAGATCTTGGGAATCAGGCATGGAGGTGCTTCAGAATGGGGACATCAGTGCACAACCAGGTATGTCTTTAAGCTGGTAAATGACTATTTCTAAAGTAACAACCTGACAACAAAACTGATAATGTCATGTTTCTGTTGTTTAGAGAGCTGAATGTTTCAACAGTATTTTAAAGCGGACATGGATTAAGAAATGGCTGACAACATTTGAGGTAAAGCAAATCTTTCACCTGTAAAACCTATTAACAAAGACTAGCCATCAAAATTTCGTTAAACATACGATGGATTAGTTTATCTGAAAACACAAGGCCAGAATCTGTGTTTATGTACATCTGTACCTTTTCACTAATGAAATTCTCACCTTCACAACTTATGTCTTTTTCAAAACAACATGCGTAGGCCATGATGGAGTCTGGGATCCTTGAACTGGACAATCCTGTGCACATGTAAGTCAATATTTTTAGACATGAAAAATAATCAAGCAGCAGTATGAAAGTATGTGGTCTAGGAATGCCTTTGTTTTTTGAGTACTGATTAAAATTTAGCTTTTACTTATTCTACCTCAAAGAAGCAGATGAACATATTAATTTTTTAATTCTCCTTTTTCATAGCAACTGCTTGCAGTACTCACACTTGCCACTGCTTCAAAGAGACTTAAAAACGGAGCAAACAGTTTGGAACACCCATGACATCCGCAAGCAACGCAATGCACCTGGTCCATTTGGGAAACCCGACCTTCTGTTTACCTCACCACCTCCTGGTATGTCATTTGAAAGCCTGTGGGGTTTTATTTTTTTGTTTGTTTTTTAACTTTCATTAGTTTACTTTTACTTTGATATAGCACTCTTCACAGGATAAAAACCACAAAGTGGCTTCACAATAATATAAAACAGATGAACATAAAACAGCACAATCGAACATACAGAATAAATGCAATCAAGGAAACGTAATGATGGAGGCAGAGCATTCCATGACCTGGGAGCCACCGCTTTGGAGAATCTCTTGCCTCTGGTCTTCTGGTGGGACTACTAACAGCCATTGATTAGATGATCACAGGCTGGGAGAGGGAGCGTGGGGTTCTATAAGATCAGAAATTAAGGCAGGAGCTTCACGATTCGGAGCATTGAAAGTCATTACTAAAATTTTAAAATGAATTTTCTAAAATATACTGGAAGCCAGTGTAATGAGCGTAAAACTGTTATAATGTGCTTTCTCTTTTGTGTCTTCCGAAGAAGCCTACTTGTAGTACAATAAGAGATTTCTGAATTTCTACTGTCAATACTAAAATGGCTTCATATTGACACCTTTAACTAAAAATTTATCTAAATGTTTGAGTGATATTTCCATCTTTAAGTTTCTGTAATAACATCTGTAAACACTGACTGCTTCTTATACAGGTTCTAGAACAGCTTTGTCATTATTCATTTATTTTTAACATTCAAAGTGAACATCTTTTCAATATTGTCTTTCATTCGCAGGATATGGCAATGTGCTGCACATTGTTGACCCAGACCTTTTAGACTATGCCAAGCAATTAATCTGTGAGAGGGAAGAGCCTTCACTGGTAGCAAACCAGGAATTCAGAGACATGTGCCAGAACATTTTAGAAAACAGCCAGTTTCCCTGCACACCTGATGGTTGCCTTGCTGCATACCTCATGCTAGTCCAAGAGCTCACAACTGCCATGAACAGAAATGCAGTTCCTACACCTTCTACGTTTGCCGAGGCAAATGACATATACATCTTTCTGAAGAGAGAGAGGATGGAAGGTGCACCAGTAAACATTTCCAATGACCAATAAAATCATACAACAGTGTTTGTTAACATTTATTTATCCTTGTTTAAAATCAACAGGTAATTTGAAAACTGTCTGACCAACAAAATGTACAATAAAATTTTGAAATACAATTGACAAGGTGCCATCTTTCATAATGATTCAGTGTTTCATTTACCACAACTTTTGTTAACAAAATGTAGAACATAATTCACATTGAAAGACTTTTGAACTGCAGACTGTAGCACCATTACCACTTGTAGCCATATCGGCTCGTAAGATCAAGGCCTGACTTGAGAAACTTAACAACATCAGATGCGGAAGGCCTTGAGTCTGGGTCATAGCTCACCAAACCACCAAGAAAACTGTTTTTGTCACTGAGATGTGATAGGGCATGTGGTGGGGTTTTGGTGGCCATTAGTGCAGCCAGTTCTCTTTGTTTTTTAACCATCCACGGAGCGGAACCCGTCAGGATCTCCAGATATGTGGCTCCGAGGGACCACATGTCTGTCTGGAACGAGGCCTCTTCAAACATCAGTATGCATTCAGGGGCCATGTAAAGATATGTGCCACCAGCTGGACCAGTAGCCTGGGCAGTGAACTTACTCCCTTGACGAAGCATCACAGTGTCTCTTATGTTTGCCATGCCCCAGTCTGTCAGGACTGCCTTTTTAGAAGGGTGGTGAACCTATAAGGTATACATATAAGAACTTACCAGGTTGTCTAAAATTTCACAAATGTTATCAAAAATGTCATTCCAAAGACCACAGCTCATAATTGGGGAAAAAAAAAAAAACCCCTCAAAGCTTTTAGCACCCAGATCACCCAATCACTGCAGATTTATTCTGAGATTGTTTATTATACCAAACATTAAAATTAACAGATTGGTTAATGATCCAACCCGGTTTTATAGTCCTGTGCATTTTTTAATCCCCATTCCACTTAAGCAAGTGGTACAGACTAATAAAAGAATAGAAACTTTCAGTTTGTAAAGCCTAAACTTACAACATGTTTGGGAATTTTGTAGGTGTGCAAGAACCAACATATTAAAGAAAAATTGGACTATTAAAGAAACAATGTAAGGCTTCTTACTTTAAAAAAAAATCCTTTATATGAATATGCCAGAAAAGTTTCTCATTGTTCAAATGTAGTGTTTAATAGACTGAAGAGAATAAAGTTAAATAAATAATATACTATTTTTATTTTGATCTTCAAAAACAAAGTGGAGAAAAAGAAAAATACAGTATGGCTTACCATGACATTTGCTGGCTTTATATCCTGGTGAATGATTCTCTGTGCATGGATGTACTCTACTGCCATGGATAAGTCCAGTGATATGAAACCGGCATCATCCCCTTCAAGCTATCAAGACAATATATAATATTAATAAAACAATGCGTAGCCAGGTGTGACAATCTAACATGTCTACCACTGGAAATGTATTACTTCAAATAGGATTAGTATTCAAATGCAATTGCCATTTCAATTTCAATAAATTACAATGGGACCTAAGACCAACAAAGTCAATGTTTGGCGGTGACAATCAAAAAGCCCTGATTGCAGTCCTCTTGCGAAACTGTAAGCAGAGGTGAATGGTGTGTGTGAGCAAGGTGGCCAACCAATCTGACTCAGTTACACCAGTCCTGTCTGGAGGACTGGACAGAAATTCCTGAAAAATATTGTAAGAATATTGTAGAAGAAAACCTAAAATGTCTGGACCTCATCCAAGTAAAAACAGCAATTCTACCAAAACAGTAAGGGAGCTTATTATTAAAAATTTAAGATTATTCTTTTACTAAGTTGATACTTTTCTGGCATTTGACAATTAAAGATCATTTTGGTAATTCTAAATGGTTGAAAACATGAGAGAAAAATAAAGGAATCAGTCTTTTTATATGTTGTACACAAAGATGGTTTCAAGTACATATTTAAACAAATGCCAGCAATAAAAAGTTCTTTTTTAATATGAGGGTATTAAGATAATTAACATCTACCTAAATGTATTAAACATAAAGTTATGAGTATTGGTACCTTCACCAAGCAGCTGTCTGTGTGAAGCACTTGCTGCAGGGTTGCGCCATGAATGTATTCAGCTGCCAACAAAAAGCAGGACTCAGTGCGGGCAACTGCCATGAGTCTGACGATGTTGGGGTGAGACAGTCTCCTAATAAAACAGAAACATGTCCGAATAAAAAAAACAAAATAGAGGCATATTATGTTACAGCTTGAGGAAGAATCGATTTTGACAATGAAAAAAAAAAAGTGTGTCAAAGTTCTTACAGTGAAACATTTATCTCATGATGAATGTCGCTGTCCTCCATCCCTTGTTGGCCACACATGATCCTTTTAACAGCTGCTGGAGTACCATGAAAAGAACCTCTATATACCTTGCCAAATGTTCCTTCTCCCAGTAGATTGTCCTCACTGTATGTAATTAAAGCCTCTTCCACATATGGAACACGTGGAAGATACACTTGGGGATAAAAAAAAAAAACACAAAGTAACATCCATTAACATACAGCTACTGCTAATCATTCTTCTATTAACTGCTGGATCACTAATATCTAGGTTTACTCCAGGAACTTGAGTACCAAATAGTGAAGAATGAAAACCTTTATTTACAATTTTGTCTGATGATATGATGTTAGCCCTAAATGGGAAAGAATGCTTACATGATGGCGATTTTGGAGTTGGGTTGAAAGACTGTGCAAAATCTATCAAAAGCCCACTACTTCCAGCACCTTCAGATAGCTCTTCAGCTCCCTCCATAGCTTCTTTTGACTCAATAACTGCATGTGGTAACATGTCTTGGCTCACTGCTCCACCTGGACCTAGAGATGACCCTACATTTTCCTCCTTCCTTTGCTTGGACTGGCTTTTCTTTCTGACTCTCCCTGTTTCAAATTCAGCTGAGCTGGATGTTTCTGCATGGAAATCCTATGAACACATTCAGCCAAGATATACTTTTTGCAGGGTGCACTGTGAAAATATCCACATTTATGACAATGATAAGAAATTAATTGTTCTGTTCAAGATGAAGCCATGGTTTTACCTGTTCTGCAACACTTTGTCCTATGAGGGTTTCAGGAAGTTCATCTGCAGAATAAGATGCATATTATATACAGTAACTGTGCAATGACCAAGCATAGTAAACAAGTGTGTAAAGGTTGGAAATGTAATGCAAAACAAAAAAGAAGTCAATTTTAATGATTTAGTTAGATGTCCAGGCATTCACCTAAACTGCAACTTTCATCACCACCCACTTTAGTTACAGGGTCTTCATCTGTAAAATAACACATTAATTGCAATATATCTGAATAATGCCCAACATGGCCAGTGTACCATGTTCAATCATAACATCAAAAATATTCAATTTGGTTTGGGCAGGCACACACCTGAGATGGAACTTTGATCATCCAAACACACGACCTCTGTACAAAAAGTAAAATTATTTCATACCATACAAATTCGAGTGCTAGACAGTAGTTAATAGTAATATTGAACACTTTATTACCCAGTTGTCGTCGCCCGATGTATATTGTTCTTTTCCACATATGTGTAATATCAGAAACAGTTCCGTATTCTTTGTGGAACTCCTGCTTACTCCACCTGGTCCCGTCAGAATGGCAAAGAGTGAACTCACTCCCCTCAGTACGCTCTGGCCAGAAGCGTTCTTTGCCTATGGTAATTAAATCATCATAGGTTTCATGGCCTTGAAGAATGATTCGAGGTGGAGCTTCGTCCATTATTAACTTCTGGTACCGTCCACACTTTCTATGAGTTCTTGGCTTCCACTCCATGGGAGCCAGTCTGACCTAGCATCAAGGAAAAAAAGGGAAATTTATTAAAAAATAAGCCAAATTTAGAAAGTTATTTTTTAATATATTGCTGATAGTCATACAGGTAGCTTCACTTTTTAACTAACCTTCAATAATGATTTGGCATGGTCCAAACGTTTATCATTCAGTGGAAACTGCCTTTTCTTTACTTGAGGCTGTAGTAGTTTCTTGGCTTTACCAAAGGCCTCTGCTGCACCTGTAATGGATGAAGCTGAAAGTTAATCAAACTGATCCACAGCGAGTTCTATATTACAAATGACCTTGAAGCAAAATAATTGTGGTTTTCTTACTGAGAAATTCATTGCCACGTGTTGAAGTAGTGTCATCTGCAATATAAATAGGGCATTGATGTGAAACATGTGGTTTATAGAATTCTACTACAATCACAGACTACTGCACAGTCATCTGCTTTCAAAATGTATTGCATCTATTAATAAAGTGGTTATTCAATCATAACCTGCTAAGCATATCATGTTAAATAAAGGAGATTGTTTTGCATGTTGTTCAAAAGTATCAAAACCTACCTGATTTTTCTGCTGTCAGGAGCTTTTTTATGTTGTTATCAAAGCCTTTTTGGGTAATCTCACCTTCAAATAAAATTTTAAAAGGGTAAGTAGTTATAGATTGACTGTAGGAGACAGATCCTACATGACTATCTAACTTTTAAATTGCAATCTTTTAATTTTGTGAGAAATTTAACTTTTGTCATTTTTATTTATTTATTTTTTTTTTAAATCGGGCACTCCAACAATATCATAAAGTAATAACTATATACATCTGTTAACATGCATATTAATAAAGAGAAGTAAATATGAATACCATACATGTTAAATAATTAAAGCATGATATTGTCAGGGTTCTTTGCAGTTAAAAAAATTAACTTGCAAGCATTACCAAAAAGTTTAATAAAGTGTTGGATTACCATTTTCAAGGTCTTTTTTAAGCTGCTCGTAAGCTTTCAGCTTGTCCATTTGCTGAAATGTATACAAAACAATTACTGAACAGTTTAAATTTGAATCACGTTTCACCACTGTCGCTAGCTAGAATGAATTAGCCAGACAAAAATAGTACTGATTTGGTTTCGTACAAAACTGGCTTTCCGTCTCTGATATGTAACTTTCACAACATAACTGCAACTTAATATAACACAACTGTGGCAAAAATATGAACAAAAGGGAGAAAAAGTTAAACTTACCTTGTGTCGTTAGGAGCCTGAACCACGGTAAAACTCCGGTGAGGTCAATGACCTTACGCTCTCCCACGGTCACACGTTGATGACGTATTTGGAAATCAATTCGGGTGGGACATGACAACAGCGCCACCTGCAGGAAGATTTTCTCTCTGGTACCTTGTGTTCTGATACCTGACAATTTTTTTTCTGACACCTGACAACTTTTTTGTCTGACACCTGACAACTTTTTTTCTGACACCTGACAACTTTTTTTCTGACACCTGACAATTTTTTTTCTGATACCTGACTTTTTTTTTTTTGACAACTGACACCTGACAATTTTTTGTCTGACACCTGACAACTTTTTTTCTGACACCTGACAACTTTTTTTCTGACACCTGACAATTTTTTTTCTGATACCTGACTTTTTTTTTTTTGACAACTGACACCTGACAATTTTTTGTCTGACACCTGACAACTTTTTTTCTGACACCTGACAATTTTTTTTCTGATACCTGACTTTTTTTTTTTTTGACAACTGACACCTGACAATTTTTTTTCTGACACCTGACAACTTTTTTTCTGACACCTGACAATTTTTTTTCTGATACCTGACTTTTTTTTTTTTGACAACTGACACCTGACAATTTTTTTTCTGACACCTGACAACTTTTTTTCTGACACCTGACAATTTTTTTTCTGATACCTGACTTTTTTTTTTTTTGACAACTGACACCTGACAATTTTTTTTCTGACACCTGACAATTTTTTTTCTGATACCTGACAATTTTTTTTTTCACAACTGACACCTGACAATTTTTTGTCTGATACCTGACAATTTTTTTTTTGACAACTGACACCTGACAATTTTTTGTCTGATACCTGACAATTTTTTTTTTGACAACTGACACCTGACAATTTTTTGTCCGATACCTGACGATGTCCTAAAATGTACACCGTACTCCAGCCAAACCAAGTGGATAATCTTTTACACATGAGTGGCTTAATTTAATTGCATTATTTCGGCATCTCCTTATTACGCTGGTGTATTAATGGTGTGTGATCGCATTCATCCGTTCTCTTGCTCTTGCTCCCAAATGGGAAAACACAAGCTTGACCTTGAGAGGCTGCACTTTGGCTCAGGGTGTTTTGGTTATCATCGTGTGAAGACATGGAGGTTAGCTCCTGTGTGTCTGTGTCTCTTTCCTCTCTGCACTGTTTAAAAGTGCTGGAATAACTCTACACAGTTATTTAACCAGTTACAGTCCTAGTCTTTACAGTCCATGTAAAGCACTTTGTGCTACATTTTTTTTGTATGAAAAGTGCTTTATAAATAAAGATTGATTGATAGTCTGTCTTACACATGCTAATATGGTCATGATTTGTATTGAGGTTGCACAGAGATGCAATAGATAAAGTATGAAATATAAATGAAAGAAGACAAAATAGTGTTAAAATATATTTTATATAGAAATGTAAGGCAGTGGGCAAACAATGAGTCAAAAGAAAATACAGGTAAAAATGTCTCAGATTTGCATAAATTAATAATGATATTTTATGCCAACTTTTTGCTGAGTAGACAAAGGTTCTCTGTTCTCTTATTAAATTTTGAATTTTCAAAGTAAACTCCTCTACCATTGGTCCATATTTCCCAGGTTTACTACTCTAAAATTGAATTATAGTAGCAAAGAATTATAGTAGTCAGCCCATATTTTCCCATAATCCTTTGCCATTTACAGTAAATTACTGTATAAACCTATTACAGTATCATACTGTTGGTGTTGAGCAGTGTGATACTGTTCAGATTTCAGAAGTCAGTTACAGTGTAGTGTCCTTTTCTCTTTGTTTTCTCCTTAACGTTTATCTTAATAAGAAATCTGATCTTTACTTAGGAGAGGGCACAACCGATCTGTTTCTGTGTGATGAGGAAATCATACACACTCACTCTGCTTCTGCATCTCAGTGGAATATATCCTATTTCACACACTGAAATATTCCTGCACTATACGCATACTTTTTTACTTTACCTTACACGTACACATCCGATTTCATGCACATTCATGCTTCTATCATATGCTGCACAGCCAACTTGCTGTACCTGTAATATTGAGTTATACCTTTT
Source organism: Maylandia zebra (assembly GCF_041146795.1). Lineage (NCBI taxonomy): Eukaryota > Metazoa > Chordata > Actinopteri > Cichliformes > Cichlidae > Maylandia > Maylandia zebra. The sequence continues at coordinate 9,854,659 of NC_135179.1, read as the reverse complement.
CTCTTCAAATTTTAGCCTCATATTGTCTGTTGCATACCCTTTCCCTTATAGAGATATCGCTCACACTCTTCTAGTAATCTGTTAATTGACCTCCAGAATTGAAATGAGAAGTGAAGTGAGGGAAAAGCCATGTTTGGCTCATTTGTGACCTGCAGTATTTAATGTGTAGTAGAAAATGAAGAAGCAGTGGATGACCAAGCCAGCTTATAACCGATAAAGCACAAATAAAAACTAGTTGTTCCCAGATTATTAAACATGTTTTTTACAGGCTCTGTGCCCATCTTTGCTGTTGCTGTGGAGAAGGAGCCAGCCTCCCACACAGCATGAAACATCTCCTTCATTGATGCTTGGCAGAGAAAATGCCGCTCACTCCTTTTCTGAAAAGTTCAACCTTGCAGAGTTTTTGAAAGCACTTTGCTCTGGTGAAACAGTTGCTTGGTGCTATGATTGTTTGCGTAGCAACAGCCTTTGTGTGCTGTGAAGCTGCTTTCATGTTCAGTAAATTACAGAAGAATGAATTATGTCTGACGTGGTACGCCCGCCCAAGATGGCAGCTTAAGTTGGAGACGCGCACTCCTCTTCCCCCGAAACCTCGTTAAAAATAGGTCAGAGCCGGTTATTTGTCTTATTTGGGATCTGCCCTGGTAAATTCAGTGGAAGGAGTCAGAAGAATCATTACGTTTTACGCAACGATTCGATTATGCCGCGAGGAAAAACACACAACACTCAGGCTACTTCACTAACTACTATGGCGGAGACACCTGATGGAGTTGATGCCAGGTGTCCTTCCCAAGATGGTGTGGCGGCCGAGCTGACTTCTATAAGATCTCTGCTTGAGCAGGTAGCACAAGACATGACGGCGGTGAAAGGTGGTATCGAGTCTCTCAAGGAAGCTGTGAACAGTTTGGGTGTGAGAGTGGATGAAACAGAGACAAGAATTTCTCGATTGGAGGACGAAGAGGCTAAAGCCAGCTCAATATGTAAGATCTTGAAGATACAGAACCAGCGGCTGCAGGAAAAAGTAACGGCGCTTGAGGGTTCCTCACGGCGCCAGAATATTAGAATATCGGGTATTAGAGAAGGATCCGAAGGCAGTAATATTGAGGATTACGTGAAGAATCTGCTGTCTGAGGCTCTGGACATTGAGATGGGAGATTACTACGAAATAGATAGAATCCATCGAGTGGGGCCAGCTTTTCCGAAGCCCACTGCGGACTCCAGACCGAGACACATTATTGTTCGCTTCCTACGGGATAAAGCCAAGATGTCCGTGCTGGCGGCTGCCAGAAAAAAGGGGCAGATCGTTTGGAAAGGCATGAGAGTTCTTTTTTTCCAGGATTACGCTCAGGAGGTACAAGAAAAACGCAGGAAGTTTGATGAGGTGCGCCGCTTGTTGCAACAGTACAAGATTGGCTATTCTCTTCGTTTTCCGGCTGTTATGACTTTTTCAGTGGATAACCAGTATCATCAGTTTTCCAACCCAGCTGAGGCTAAGCAATTTCTAAGCGGCCTGGATTTGGCTAACATTCCGGGTGATGTAGATTAAGAGGATTTGATAAGCTATGGGTTGGTTTACTTCTGAGGGGGGGGGGAGACGTAAGGAGGGACACCATCTGGGAATTTTTTTTGAGTGCCACGGACCTGCGATTTTTTATGTTTTCATGTTTTTTTGTTTGTTTTTTTTTTTTTTTTTTTTTTTTTTTTTTTTTTTTCTTTTCTCGTGTTTGGTTTTGTTGTTGGTTTTGATGGTATGGTACCAACTGTCCTGTATAGACCTAATTTTTGGATCATTGGGTTGTCTCATGTTACTGGCTCTAAGAGTTGTTATATGGGTAAATGGGATATTCCTCTGGATAAATTTGTATAATAATTCGGCTCACATGGTGTTATGGAGTTATGTAAAATTGTGTCGTGGAATATAGCGGGTTGTCATAATGTTATTAAAAGGAAGAAAATCCTCACATATCTGAAACAGAAAAAGACTGATATAGCCCTGATTCAGGAGACCCATCTTGATGAGGCCGAATCATTAAAGCTTAAAAGAGACTGGGTGGCGCAAGTTTATTTTAGTGCATTTTCGGCTAGAAAAAGAGGGGTGGTCATATTGATTAGAAGAAACTTGGATTTTCAGGTCTTTAAGCATTATACAGATCAGGAGGGTAGATGGGTGGTTTTGGATGCATGTTTACAGGGGCGGAAAATGACATTGGTCAATATATATGCTCCTAATTCTCCTCAGCCACAATTTTTTCATGAAGTCTGTAACATGGTGCGGACTATAGGTAATACACACATTGTAATTGGGGGAGATTTTAACCGGGTCAGGGATGTCTTATTGGATAAATCTTCTTGTACTGGACTAAGCAAGGACCCAACAAACGCTGCGGTGGACGTGATGTCAGAGGAACTGAGTCTAGTAGATATATGGAGACTTCTTCATCCTCAAGAAAGAGATTATACCTTTTTTTCGCATCCTCACTCAATCTACTCCAGGATAGATTACTTTTTGGTGTCCCGTTCTTTGGCAAGTCAAACTATTGGGTCCTCTATTGGTAACATTGCTATATCGGATCATGCTCCCATTGACCTTGTTCTTACTGACACTGATAATATTAAACCGTCACCTAGGTGGCGCTTGAATAACTCAATACTGAAGAATAAGGGTCATTGCGAATGTATAAGGGAAATGATAAAGGAGTTTTGGTTGTACAATGAGGGCTCTATTGACGACGTTGGAATGACCTGGGATGCTTTTAAGGCCTATTTGAGGGGGCGCCTTATTCAATATTGCTCCTTGATTAAAAAAGCTGAGAGGGATAAGCTGATGAAGTTGGAACAGGATATCAAGGAGCTTGAAAAACAACATATGTTGCTCCCAGAGAGGGACTTATGGAACAAATTAATTAAATTTAAATTTGAGATGAATAGCATATTGGAGAAAAAAGTGGAATATGCAATGTTTTGTCTAAATCAGAAGTACTTTGAACAAGGGGAGAGAACAGGTAAAATGTTGGCACACAGGGTTAAGCAGATAAAATCTAGTAACCTTATACCATCTATTTTTGATCCTAGTAATAATAATAAGTTGACTACTAGTAAAAAAGAAATAAATGATATTTTTACTAAATATTATCAGGAGCTGTACACTTCTAATGGACTGGTGGAGGAACAGAGGCTGTCAGATTTCTTCTCTTCTATTAAAATTCCCAGCCTGTCGGAAGATCAAAGAAGTATATTAGAAGGTAAGATTACATTAATTGAAGTTAAGCAGGCAATCGGCAGCCTTAGAGTGGGTAAATCTCCAGGTAATGATGGATTTCCATCAGATTTTTATAAGGTGTTTGTGGACGAACTAGCTCCAAGACTACTGTCGGTATATCAAGATGCGTTTCAAAGAGGGAGACTACCGTTTAGTATGCGATCGGCAGTGATCACGTTATTACATAAAAAAGGGAAAGACCCACAGCATTGTGGGAATTATCGCCCAATTTCATTAATTAATGTGGATGAAAAAATTATTTCTAAGATATTAGCTTTTAGGCTTGAAAAAGTTCTTCCGTATTTGGTGCATAGGGATCAGGTCGGTTTTGTGAAAAATAGAAGCTCTGCGGATAATCTACGTAGGGTATTGCATATACTTTGGAAGAGCAGGACTAAGCTAGACCCTGTCGTTGCCTTCTCTTTGGACGCAGAGAAAGCTTTTGATAAAGTTGAGTATCCTTTTCTGTTTCATACCTTGAAGAGATTTGGTTTCGGTCCCTTTTTTAGGCAGTGGATTCAGGTGGTATACACAGATCCAATGGCTACAGTTATTACCAATGGGATAATGTCACCCTCATTTTCGTTAAGTCGGGGTACTAGACAAGGTTCACCCTTATCACCTCTCATTTTTGCTCTGTTTTTGGAGCCTTTAGCCATAGCTTTACGTGAATGTAAGAAAATTAGAGGGGTGGATTTGGGTCAAGAAGAACATAAAACTTTTTTGTATGCAGATGATATTTTACTAATTTCAACTAACCCAGAACAGGCCGTTCCTGCAATTTCCTCAATTATTGATTCTTTCTCTGTAATCTCTGGATACACTATAAATTGGTCTAAGTCTGAAGCTATGCCTATTTCTAAATTGTGTCCGCCTGTTATGAGGAGTTCATGGCATTTCAAGTGGATGCCCGAGGGTCTGACTTATTTGGGGATTAAATTGACCCCTGGTTTAGACAACATAATGAAAGTAAATATTTCCCCAGTGATTCAAAACATCCGTTCGCTGTTGCAGAATTGGGTTAAAATAAATCTGTCCCTTTTGGGCAGAATTAATTTGGTGAAGATGATTATTGCCCCTAAACTTCAGTACTTTCTTCACATGTTACCGATAGCAGTCCCACATAATTTGCTAAAGCTTTATAATACATGTGTAGAGGGTTTTGTGTGGGCAGGTAAAAAGCCATTGTTCAATCGGTCTAAATTATATGCTGCTAAAGAGAGTGGTGGGTTGGCATTGTCTAAGATGGTCTGGTATCATTATGCTTTCTCCCTCTCTCAGTTAGTTAAGATACATAATTCCTCTACTGATAAGCCATCATGGGTTGGGATTGAGGAAAGTCTTGTGGCCCCTTCGTCTTTAGAGGCCTTCCTTACTCAGAAGGGAAGGCCAGTACCGTTTAAAGATCCAGTACTGTCTTTCATGCAAGAGACCTGGCTTAGAGCTCACCAATATACCAACAGCAGCCCTTATCTCACCGCTAGAGCCTCTATTTGGTATAATAAGAAAGTATTAATAGGTAAGAAACCGGTCTGGTGGGAGGCCTGGGCTAGGACAGGTATTAATCAGATGGGGGACCTATTTGGGCAGACTGGCATGAAATCGTTTGCAGAAATCAGACGAGAATTCAATTTGGATCCAAGGGAAATTTGGAGGTTTTTTCAAATAAGACATTGTATTAAAGCCATTTTGAAAAATAATCTAGACCCTCCATCTAGTGTTCAGAAGATGTTTGCAACCCCTGACAATAACAGAATCAGGGCATCTAAATTTTATAGGAGCTTCAGAGAGGCACACGCTCCCAGTTTGGGGGGACTGAGGCGGTGTTGGGAGAAAGATCTGGGTATCCAGATCTCAGAGGACAGTTGGAAGATGCTGATCTCATCATGGTATGTTTGCTCACCTGAAACACAGTCTCAACTTATCCAGTACAAGTTGCTTCACAGAAATTATTGGACACCCAGTAAATTAGTCAGGTTGAAGCTCGCAGATAAGGACATTTGTTGGAAATGTCAGCAGGAAGTCGGGACTCTAGTTCATATGTTGTATACATGTCGGAAAAATGATTATTTGTGGGATGGGATCATCAACTTGGTGAATGATATTTTTAAACTTAATCTTTCTAAATCTCCAGCTATATGCGTCCTGGGCCTACTACCTGACGATAACATTCTCTCAAAAAAACAGAGATTGTGGATGCGTCTGGCTTTTATAACTGGTTGCAGGGTAATTCTTAGGCATTGGAAGTCATCCAGCCCCTGTTCTTTTAAGGAATGGACCGAACAAATGTCTAGGATGGCATCATATGAACGGGTTATGTATAGAATGAAGGGAAGAGAAGATATTTTTGAGCAGGTCTGGGGTCCCTTTTTGCGGTACATTGACAATGTCTCTTAGACATTATGATAAATGGTCTCTTAGAGGGATATTTCATGTGTCATTGGTATTTTGGTTGTTGTCTTTTTTTTTTTTTTTTTTTTTTTTTTTTTTTTTTTTTTTTGCACCAGGGGGTTTTACCCTTATTCGTTTTTGTTTTTGCTGATGTTTTCCAGGAGGCGGTGTATTATTTTGTTTCTCCTGGGTTTTATTTATTTTATTTATTTATTTATTTATGTAATTTTTTTTTTTTTTTTTTTTTTTTTTTTTTTGTTAGTGTGTTGTTTGTTTGCTTGTCTTAGTTTGTTTGTTTGTTTAGAAACGGACAGAGAACTGACAGTATGATTATTGCAGTTGTATATTTATTTATTAATGTTTCTGTCCATCCAAAAATATTAATAAAAAAAAAAAAAAAAAAAAAGAATGAATTATGTCTATGAAGAAAGACAGTCTATAAAAACCTCTCAACAGTAGGAAATAATATTACATTAATAACTGTATGGTGCAATAAAATCTACAGCATCCAGTTAATATGATTACAAAATTGTGTTTATGCCTTGTTTCATTCATCATTCACCTAAGACTTCACAGGAGTTATACTGCATAATAGTAACTACATTAAAAAATATAAGGTAAATAATTCAAATATAGTCTTATTTAAATCTGATTAAAGTGATTCAAGTTCCTTCATTTGAATTTCCAGGCTACTGGAAGAACAAAGCAAGCACAGTACTCCAATTCTTTTAAATCATTTAATAATACATACTTAATCATGTGGCTAATTAATAAGGGTTACAGACATGTTAACAATTGAACACAAACAGACAGCTTGCCTGCGGTTTGCTGTATTGTCATCCATACATTAATTTACTCAATCTGTAGTCCTATTATCTGAAGGCCAGGCTGTACAACTTGCCTCAGCTGTGAATCCCACGAGTCCCTACCATCAGCACTGCTGCCGTTGTGCTGCCACTACCAGCACGCCGTGAAGGAAAAGGTGAACTCATCAGAAAAGTACAGCTTTCACCAAATGTTCAAATAACTTATTAATGGCCTGTATTGAGTTTCTGCTATGGCTGTATGTTACAGATGAAGAGTCCAGTTTCTCCTTTAATTTAATGCAGTTGCTTAAATAGACACTCCAGAAGTGGATTAATATTAAAAATGCCAATTGATTTCAGTCAGTGTGTGCAGGCGAATTGCTTAGCTTAATTCAAACTTTGTATTTGCACAACCAAATGGAAAAGACGGCCAGCTTGTAGTTTAAGTAGAAGCTGATGTAGTATTTTCTCATAACAAGACATCTCCTTGGTGCTACTGCAAAAACAATGCTGAAGTCAAAGCAACTGATGAGAAAGCAGATTTCCATGTTCAACACTTAAAAGGAATTTCAAAGTATACTGCAGACCTACAGTGTGTTCTCAGTCTGCTTCTCTCACTATGTGCCTTACTGACTGGCTACTGGCATTTTGTATGCATCTTTTGAAGCAAACAGAGCTCTGCTCACACTCTTCAGACACCAAATTTCTGTAACTTTCTGAAATTATTCAATAATCGCACCTCCTTCATACAGGAACTGGTCAGATGTGTGGTGGCGAGAAAATTGCCAGGTTGTGAACTTCCTTCTCTTTCCGCAAGCCTTCAGAAACAATTGACTTTCCTTCTTCTGCTTGTTGGACTGGATTAAAGACTGTCAGGTTTTCTCTCGACTGGCCTGTCTGGCTGTTTGCTGCTTTTGACGACGGGCAAGACTTCTTTGTATTCTACCTGCCAACTTCTTCGTCTTGCCTGTCTGCCTACCTACCATCTGTCCTCTTCCCTATTTTCTATTGAATTCAAAAGAAGAAATAACACAAGTAAACATGTGACTCTTGACAAATTCTGTACTGAAGCTTTACTGTGCCAAACTGTGATGACTTAGCTTCACTTAAAGCTGATCATCATTAGCTGATGCTTTCTCATCTCTTTTTCTCTCACATTGTTAAAGCAAAATTATCCAAACGTCAAAGTGTATTTGCTCCTTTTACTATTTGCATATTCATGTCTCTGAGTATGCCGTATTTAATTAACGTAAAACGCTTGGTAAACATTTCCGTTTACAGTCTCTGAGTTTGGTTTCCTGCTCACTGCATGTACTCTGCAGCCTGCAGCCACAGCTTCTTGTTAATCTTCAATATCTGCTGTTACTCCCAAACATCTACTTCTACGTCTTTCCACAACACAAAGCGCTTTGCCAGAATAAATAATTGAAGGGAAAAAAGATTTAGTTGAAGTTAGCATGTTAGCAAACTCTATTGACAACAAACGTGTTCTTTCTTCTTCCTTCCTTCTTCTATGTTTCTGCACTACACTACAGAGAACCCACAGTGGGCAGGACCAGGCATGGCTACATTCACACAAAATTCACCTTCTCAGAGAGGTGTGGGAGTGTTAATTTCCATAACCATCATGAAATTAGTGGGAAATAATAAAATGGGGCGGAGGCAGTGGATAAGATTGCCAGACTTTGAAACAGCTCCCCTTGCAATTGCTGTTTATGCACCAGGTTGCCTAACTACCACTGGGGTTGAATGCTGTGTATAGAAACAATAACTGCTAAATTTTCGTACTAGAAGTTGCAGATTATGTGGATTTCTGCCACCATTAGTGGGGCTGCACATAAAGTAACGGAAAACTGCTTTGTTGTTTCTCATAAAAATTAGGTGGTAGCTAACATCTCACTTTATGTTGGTTTTGTCGTTTGTATTGATGATTCAGTCAGGGTGGTCGAATGAGATACCTGACATTATGCAAAAAAAAAAAAAATGACAGAGTGTTTGTGGAGCTAATAGTGCATTTCCAGTAGCTTTAGTACACTATTGTTGCACAGTAATGAAATTCTAGATGTTCTTGTTCGAATACATTTTGTTTGCAGCACATGAAATAAATATGAAATGGAAAGGAACAAAAACAGAATGACTCGAGGCAAAAATGGAGAGCCACAGAAAGAATTCCACATGTTCAGTGTCAGGGAATGTGCTGCTGTTGACAGTGGATGTGTGGGGTTTTTTTCATCTCTCTCTGGAATGACAGTTACAGTAGATCATGAAGAGCTGACTAATTGCTGTTCCCCTCATAACTTTACCCTACATCTTTCTAGCTTGTCTCCTCTGATATCATTCTTTTACTAATGAAATGACATTGAAGACGTTCTCATTAAGTGTCTCTGCCCAACAAAGTAACACATCGATGTCTTAATCCCGGCAAAATTAAAAGGGCTAATTAAGCAGAGGAAATAGTGTAATGGTCAACTGTGATAAGATACGGAGCAAAATGGATATGCGTATTCATTAATTGTTTAAAATTCAGCCTTGGTAAAACAATTTTCTCAAACCTTGGGAGACTAATAAGAGCCTCCCTGACAAAAAAAATCGTGTGCATGTGTTTGTGTGCACCTGTTATTGAGAGAAAATCCATTTCAATAATGAGTGTCTGTCTGAACTGAAGCTGTGCAGGGTTGTAGGAGGTCACTGTTGCCTCTTTTGTTGCAGGAGGAGCGAAAGCAGTGTCGCAACATGTCAGCTAAATTATGAATTAGTGTGTGAAAAAGCATGTCCACTCACACACACAGACATCCACATGGACATGAACACACAGAAATTGCTGTACACTAAAAGACCTTGCACAACACACAAAACCTCTTCAGAATATTCTGAGAATATCCTTGTACACTGATTCATTTGTTGACCGCTGGTAATACATCTTTCATGCTAGGACAAGGCTGTAGCAAGGTCTATTTTCTCTCTGCCTTGCAGCGGTTCCCAGTTTTTCCTACCTTCAGTCGTCATATTTCAAAACCCATCTGTGCACCTGTTCTCAGCCCGCTAAGCAGCTCCTAGACACTTTTTTTTCCAACATCCCAGTCAAGAACATTCTTGAGAAACTGGGCTTATCATTTTTAAGATTCAGATTCAGGACACAGTATTGTAGGTCTTCTTAAATGTACTGCAAATGCACAGGCTTTTCACAAGATGCAAACCATTAATAAATTATGAATAAATGACTGGATTGGACTCTACTGGAAAAAAAATATATTCTTGTTCTATAATGACGTGAAACGAAGGGTCATGATCCACAGCAAATCACGCCATTTGTCAAACATGGTGGAGGCAGTGTTATGGCATGGTCATGCATGGCTGCCAGTAGAACTGGGTCACTAGTGTTTACTGATGATATAACTACTGACAGAAATCGCTGGGAGCAGTATATAGAGCTATACTCAATTCCTATTCTAATCAAACGCTCCAACAAAGACAAGACAGTGTTTCCCAAACAGACTATGAATAATGAATCTAAAGGATTCAGAATGCAAAGAAGTGCCCTTTTTTAAAATGTAATTACATTTTTTATTTTTCTAATGGTAAATCACCTACCCTCATTCCAGTTGAGCATGCTTTTCTTTACTTACTGAAGACCACAAGCAGAAAAACCCATAGACTAGCAGTAACTATAGGCAACTACTGCAAAGTCCTTGAAAACACTTCGAGAAAAGAAACTGCATTTGGTGAGGTCACTTAGTTCCAGATATCCAGCATTAATTGACTGAAACAGATAATCATGTAAGCATTAAATATCATGTAAAAATGGCTGTAACAGGCCATCTATCCATCCATCCATCTTTTTATTCACTTGTCTAATTCACCGCCACATCACAACAGCGCTTTCTTGGGTTTCAGGGGACTGGGCTGTTTCCCAGGGTACACCATGGCCACATAGCAAATCTGTTATAGTTATTGCAATATTTTTGTTAAACCTCGAGCAAAGTTCTGAAAATTCTATCACTGTCCAGACTGTTTGTGAAGAAGAAGAAAAGAAGGACGCAAAAAGGATTGTGGGAAAACAAATACATAGATCAGCACAGTATTTGATCTGATGGGAAAAAGAACAGACAAAAGTAAAGACAAGAAAAGTGGAAAGAGGAGAAACAAAAGCAGCTGTTTAAGGGTACAAACCTGAGTGACAAGGGAACCTACTGACTACTGGGACTTCCAGATTTCAACCATGTAGAGTAAGCACAAGCACAACAGCTGGGCTAATCACTGCTCTCACACATCGTGTGTGCTGACATATGTGTCCTGTGGGGGGGTCTACACACGCTTGTGTGATCGCTTACTAATGTGTATGTGTGTCTGTGTGCAATTAGTGCAGCTCAGTGATGCAGATGTGTGTGCATTTCCACATGTGTGTAGTATATGTCTCTGTGTGCATCATGTCACAGTGTGTGCAATGGTTAGGCTTCATCTACCATAAAGGAGTTGAATGTCGTGACAGGGCATGAAAAAACAGTCCTAAAGTTCTAGTCAGGATGGTTTACACATTCGCCTAACAAGTGAAAGGTCACTGGTTGATTCCAGCTGGAGACACAAATCCCTTTTGGGGTGCGTCAGGAAGGACATCTGGCGTAAGACTTTGCCAAATCAAAACATGTGGACTACCCGCTGTTGCGACCTCTTGTGACAGGGGAGCAGCCAAACGTGGCTTAATTCAGGTTGTAGTCTTTGACTTCTACACTTATAGTAGCAGCAACTCTTAATTTTACACACAACAAGGAATAAAATTACCATTTTCATGATATTTCATGTGTTATTTATAGTTATTTTTCTTTGCTATACAATGGCTTTTGTCTGCTAGCATGTGTGATAGAGCAGTGTCATGAGCTGAGATGGTGTATGAGAGAGGCATGGTGCTGAAAAGGCTTCTGCTCCTGGATCCAAAGCCAGTCAATAGCTGAACATGGACATGTACTGTATTAACCAACTGTGTTGTTCCGCATGCAGTCTCGTGGGTTTATATTAGTTTCAGCTGTGTGGTGTCACACATATCTACTTGTTATATTAAAGATGTATGAAGTGTATTTATCGTGTTTCTGTTTTTCATTAGCATGGCATTTATTCAAATGGGGTTTGATCCAGATGTTGACTGTGTCAGCGCACTGTGGTGAGCTACAATAAAGCCATGATTTAAAAAAAACAAAGAATTTTACAATTAGATTTTATTGGCGATTCCATAAATACAGTGTTTTTAATGTCCTGGTAACCACTGAATAAGAGAGGCAGGAGTACTGATCTTAAATAGCTGTCTGAAGGTGTTAACAAGAGGACTTCTGAGTGGCAACATGTGCAAGTCTTTAGTTAAACTGTCATTTAGGTATTGTGGTTTATATTAAAAAATAAATAAAACGTAACGACGAGTGTTTGTGTTTCCCCCAATTTACACAATTTATTTAGCACAATTTTATATATGAAAACTGATTATATATATATATATTTTTTTACTTGTCATAAGGTTCACTAAACACTCTGGTTTTAAATAATTAGAATTTTCAGCCAATCAGTTTATGGCTCCGGCTTTACATGGTTAAAAATTGAATAAACTGCACTGAAAAGCTACTATCGAGCAGTAATGATCACATTTGCAACACATTTCACATGGTGCAACTTTAAAAATAAAACTGAGCAAGAGGAGGAAGTTGTTTGTTTCATTGTTTGAATGAATGTGAAATATTACTAGTCTCATCTGGCAGTTGCAGCACTCTGATAGGCACTTGAGCTACACAGCTTTAAAATGACACCTTTCACCTGCCTGAGATGATTATTCTGAGGAACAGCAATCACCTCCATCTTCTATTTTTGCTGATTTGAAAGCATGACAGCCCTCACCACCCATATTTTTTTCTTTTTAAAGAGCATTTTTTCCATGGGGCAGCTGTTTCTTATCTCACCATCATCTTTTCCTCTTTCCCTGCTTCTGATGAATATGGGCTCATGTCATCAACTGCACGGCTCAAAGGTCATACATAAAAGTGGCCAGTAAATATAGTCAGAGAACACAATCTAAGCACATACAGGTCAACACGGGTTTTGTGAACAGAACAATCACAGAAATTAGGTTTTTGTTGAAATGGCCTCTGTTGTTTTTCTGTAGTTTGTAGGCTGTCAAATATCCCTGGTCTGTCAAATCTGTCTCAGTTACAGTGTTGCCAACTCCTCAGTAAGGAAAATCGCTATTGGCTGTCCTAAAAGTCGCTATTAGTCGCTAAATGACGTCATCGCCTAATTTGCATAATTGGTCATGCTAATCTAATTGTAACCCATGTTGTTGGAGAGAGAAATAACATCGTGGAAGAGACATAAAGTGAGTAAAAAACGTCCTAAATGCATTTAGAGTTTATTTAGAACTACAAATTAAATTTCTTTTAGCAATTATTGTTTTTTTTAATGTCACAATTCCAACCCTGCTCCTTTACCCGGGCTTGGACTGGCAAAAGTGACCCAAAATAGGCACTCTGGTGGAGTTACTTTGTGTGTGTGTTTATAAGTAGTTTTAAACCTTGTGATCCACAAAACAGCATAAGAGTAAAAGAGTAAAAGAAGAACTGACTGCGTTACAGCACCCGCTGCTTGTTGAGAGTAAAAGCGATACGCGCTTTCACGTCTTTTTTTAGCGACTTTTTTTAGAAAAAAAGTCGCTAAGGGGTCTGAAAACTCGCTAAATATAGCGACAAAGTCGCTAAGTTGGCAACACTGCTCAGTTATGTGCACAAGTTGTCTTTAGATGTTGAATGGGTCATGGCAGTACTGAAACTGGTCAAACTCTACACTCATCACATATGGACACTTGATGAGAACCCTTTTGCATCACATTTTAAATTACTGAGTACCGTTAAGCAATATAGGCAGTGAATTTGCTTCCAAAAACTACCCCTGGAATCTGGGGTCCTGTGTCCTTATACCACAATTACCCACCCTTCCATACAGGAACTTTTGCTTTCTGTACTGACACCAAAGGACAAATCTCTGTAATACCAGAGGCTTATGACAAAATGGCAGAAGCAATCCCGAGATGAGTGCAGGAGGGTATTTCACACTGCAGCAGCTTAAAGCAAAAACAGAGGAAATATTGCATACTGTGTTGGAAGTAGACTTAAAAATATCTTCTTCAAGGTAGAAGTGCACAAAAACATGTCTAAAGGATTTTCATTTCAACACTATAAATAACGTTATAACGTACACCATGCTTGGCTGTTCTTCTTGGCTGTAGCATCCTCTGGCTATATTTGTTAATAATGAATATTAAACTTTGATAAATATATTTTTAACATCCATTTCAAGGTGACAGCACATATAAGCATCCTCGAAATGTCATTGCAACTCACAGAAAATCTCTCAAATAAATTTGGTGGATATAAAATAAATAAATGGGTTTTGCTGGTTTTAGGAGAAGATTGTGTAATTTACAACAACACAGGGATTCCAGTCAGATGGGGGATGGGTTAGAACACATGGCCATACACACAAGCACACACACACACACCACTCACACCCACAGAAAGAGGGAATGCCTTCATGCTGAGAATCTAACACATATCTTACTTCATGAATTCTCAAGGTGAACTTAAACCATGGATTGCTGAGCTGATGCTCCTAAAATGTGAACACAAAGACACATAAGCCTGGATTAGACATAATTTAAAACAAATGTAATGTTAAGCAATAAAGAAACTATAGATGGATATGTATGAAATATGTAATACGAAATCAAAGGTGGTAACAAATTAATATTCAATGTCACTGTTGTTCTTTCTTCTGATCTGCTCTTTCAGAGGTCTGTCTGCATTTGATATACACAGCTGGAAGTGACATCCTACACACACACACACACACACACACACACACACATTTTTTGTTGTCATTTTTATCTCTCTTTGCGGGGATAACACCCTGGGAGTTGAATCAACAGCTCTGTAATGCTGCACACATCACGCTTTATCTAAATGAGCTCAAAGGGCTTGTGCTTGTTAGATGTCAACACCTCCATTATTTTCTACAGGCTTCGTATGAATGTGCTTCCTCCTGTCCTGTATGGATTCCCATCATTTCATGGGGTTTTTAATGTGGTTCATCCTAAGAGCCGCATATGTTTTCATTCACGTGTATCAGTGTGCAAGACTATTAATTGGGAAAGCCATTAGTGGTAAGGTGATACTGGATTATCTGCCTCCAAAGTATGAGCCAGCTCTTCTGCAGATGTGCAGTGCAGAAATAAACTTCTTCTTCTGAATACTTTCTGAGTATGATTATGGTAACACTTTAAATATATGACAGTTTATTAATTGTCTTTTTTCATTTGCTAGTTAAATAAAACACTTTGTGTCAGAGTTTGGAGGACATTGTGTACTGCTGTAAAGTCTCTCACAAGGCGAGAAATACAAAACCAGACACACAAACCAGGGTCTACTTCAAGCAAAGCCCTTAGCACTGAGGGTTAGTGACAGTTCTGCCGGATGCAAGCCAGGCCTCCTTTACATCCACTTTCACACACGCACGCACACATACATAGAGGGGTGATTAGGGTCAGTGACAGAATGCAAGCACAGCCCTTTTGTCTTTTTCCCTTCATCTCTCACTCATTTCTATTGCTTCCTTTTGTGCTACACCGTCACCCAGAGGTGCTCAGGGCCAGTGACAAGGCCCCCCGAGGGCCTAAATCCTATCTGACACTGACAGCTGACCACTGACAGACTGTCCACAAGGGAAGTGACACTATCAGATACACACCAAACCCATCTTTCCCCCCCTTCAGTATCCTGTTTTCTTTATTTTTTGCTCCATCTCTTGCCTTATTTCCCTTCTTTCACTCACTTCACCTTTGTCTTTTTTATTTTCTTTTTTCCTCTTTTTTTTCTAGACATAAACCGATAAGCCACACAGATTGTCATTTACAAATAGATGTGTTGCTTTTAATGGTACATAGCGTCTGAAACCTGTGGCTTACCTTGGTGTGAAATTTACGGAAGAGGATTAGGACCACTGGGGGGAAAAAGTGGACACGTCTTTTTTTTCTTTTCCAAATTCTGAAAGTTTGAATTTTGACTTTAATCTCAGAATTTTGACTTTTTTCTTAGAATTTTTGAAAAGAAAAAAAAAATATGTGCCCTCTTTTTTTTATTTCCAGTGGCTCCAATCCTCTTCTGTAGAAATTTGTGCTGCTCTTGGTAAAATGTTTTTTTCTGATTGTGACATCACACATTTTTGCTAAGCCTGGCCCTAAATTGGGAAGTGCATGGACTTTAACATTTCAAAAGGCTGCTTGGGCCTTTTTTCCTAACAAATATTCATGGATTCTTGATACTTTTTATACAATATTCCTTGTGAAAATGTGCAATATGAAACTGATTTCTAAAAGATATTAGCCCAACTGTCCTACATATTGTCATGGTCTACGGTGGGTGGCTGGAGTTTCCATTAGGCTCCTGAACTGACCTGGGATCCGCCCCTGGGCAGGGCCAACTCCAGCTCCTGCACACCTGGAGCCTATTGCAGGCTATCAAGCCAGAGGGATTTAAACCACACATTGATGTTCACTCACTGCCAGTTCGTCATCAACCCATGTTGGTAACAGGTCTTGTGTTTCAAATTCTCGCTGTGATTCATCTTACTAACAAAGACTCTTTTGTGCTACAGTTGCTGTACCCACCCTGGCTCACTCCACCTCCGGACTCGGAATACCTAGTGATCATTTTGGAAATCCCTCTGTGCCTCACCTGCCTGCCCTCCTGCCATCACACTCCATCTGGAGCCCCGGATCTCAGGTCAGCCTTTCCACGCCACTCAGCCTCCCCTGGATCTTCATCATCCCCCTCTCAAACACTCCAGTGTGACTGTTCCCCACTCAGCTCCGTTCCACTTCTCAGGCCTCGTTCCCTCGCCCTAGCCACGTTCCCCTGGGCACGCCACACCAAGGCTCCACGTCTCGTCATTTTCTGTCTTTGCCACGTTTCCTTTTTTTTTTGTTCCCCTTGCACTTAACCGTAATAAACTATTAAATCATCTACTGTCTCCGCTCTGGGTTTCTGCACCTGAGTCCTATTCAGTACCGGCCATCCGTCGCCGTGACACATATTTGCCTTCTAAAATGAATCGAACTTTGAAGAACTGGAAAACGAATCAAAGTATGTTTGTGATACTGACAGACATTGCAAAATAATATTATTATTTGCAGATTACATAATGAGGAAATCAAAGAAAAATAGATTTTAATTGGTTCACCCTTAACCCTTAAGATATATTAGGAAAGCCATAACTATTCTGCAGCTTCAACATCAGATAAAAGACGAAATCCCAATAAACAGATCAGCAACGATAAAACCTCAAAATGTTTCCATCTCAATTATTTAATGAGACGTCAACATTTAAAATCCTAACAGTAAGCAAACTTCGGATCACTTTTCCTGTACAGAAACTCCCTGAATGGATTATGAATAATTAATGGTTAGCTACTTCTAGATAAGTTGTCAGTTGATATACAGCGTAGTACTTGATCTGCATGAGTGTGCACAAAATATAAATGCTGCCATTAATAAATTTTGGAGTTTCAAGCAGCTCTGTGTATAAATCAAAGAAGTACTTGTTTGCAGCGTCAATAAGAACTTAAAAAGCTTTACATCAGGTACAAACACACACACGCCTTCAAATTCTAGTCTTCCCTTCACGTTTGTTATTATAGAACCACATTAATATATTATTACTTTGAACTTAACTCTTGAACTCTTTGCTGAACTTTTTCTTTGGTGTTTCATTTTGGGACACTGCACTTGAAAAAAGAAAATCTAGAAATGAATAATTATATTGAGGATTAGAATATCATGCACTAGAGGCAAATCGGTTTCTCAATTAGATATGCTCTATTTAAATATGTTGTTCGCATTGTTATTGTCATTTTTATTGTCAGAAAACAACCTTTCAACTGCATGAAGATAAAACAGCTGCTATTTCTGGTGGTATTATTAGCTCATGTGGGTTTATTTCAATGTTTATTGTTACATTGTTTGTTTTTGTCATCTCTCTATGCTTTTCCTTGTGTGTCTCCCCACATTCCCCTCTGCCTACTGTATCCAGCTATAGGACATTTCTATCCTCCTCGGTTCTGCTTTAGGTTTCTTCCTGTTGTTTTCTTTCTTTTTAATCATCATCACCATAACCAGGTGCTGCTCATACCGTAGGGAAATGTTCAGTTTCTGTCTAAGGTCTTTAAGGTCTCTACTTTCAAATGTAGTCCCCTGAAATAACTTGAGCTTTGAATAAGTGCTGTGTAAGAAACTAGAGTTAAAAGAAAAGCAAAGAGATTAGAAAACGTGCATCCTGTCTGCAGACACAAGCTGTAACACTGGGAGAGTAACATGAGTGAAGATTTTGAAGATATGGTTATCTCCCTAATACTCTTATTAGCATAGTAGGCTAAGCTTGATGACATGAAAAGGGAAGCTAGACTGTAGAATTAACTGCTTGTCTTTTATATCCCTCGCTGTGCCATTTCAGCTGAAGCAAGCATTATTAAAAGTATCTGATGTGAATTGAAGACTGAGCCTGCACCCACACTGCAGGTTTTCATTCCTGAATAGATGCTCATTTTTGATTTTTGGATGACTGTTCATATCTATTCTTGGATGTAACTCAGATCTGATACCAATGTGAACTGACAGCAACCCCTGGAAAGATGTGCACAAAAGAGCAATGAGAAAACATGTCACTTTTTCTGCATAAGACTGCCTTTCTCATTAAGTCTTGACTGAATTGAGACGTCTACACAAACAGCTGTCTTGTTTCTTGTTATTCTGGTCCTGCTTGCCAGCACTGGCTCAGTCAGATTTCTCAAAGGGAGTCTTTTGATTTAAGACTTTTTCATTTTGCCCTGTATCTTATTTGAAAAATATGAGGTATGTCTAATTTGTCCAGCCTATCACATGCAGTCAATTTTACAGTGAACTGCAGTTGCTCTCTCTTAGTCCCTTCAATATTTATTTGAAAAATACAAAAAGACCAATGCTTTTGTTTTTGTCTTTGTACCTGTCTTTGTCTAATTTTTGCATCACTTAATGCTGAAGCCACATCATAGAATATCTGTTGAAACCATTCTTGCCGAAAAATAAAAATGAACAAGTCCAAAACAGATGAGTAAAAGTTCGACACTGAGACTCATGCTCCTCTTTCAAAAATGGGGTTTCTGAGGTTGGGTACATGCAAAAGTTGGGGGGGTAGTTTACAGTTTTATTGGTTGATCACCGGAGCTTGTGTGATAAAAAAGAGAGATGCAAAAAACCAACCAAAATAACAACAACAACAAAAAGACATATACCTTATGCATAATTTATTGTACTATACTCCGGGGGTAATGAGGGCCAGAATGATCTGGAATAGTTTTGGTGCAGATATCTGTAAGTTGTAACATATCAGCATCTTGCTAGTGCTACATAAGAGAAGCGAAGATAAAGTGGAATAATGTTTAACTCCCTTTTTAAGCCAACAATTTCAATTTTGCAATGTCTCTAAAAAAGCTCAACAAATAGTAAACTTGTGTGTGATTTGTCAAACAGTATGTCTACTAACCAAAGGTACAGTCTCAGAGAGACAACGTCACTCAAAGCTGACGAAATATAAAAGAAAGAGGTGATCTTTAAAGGTAAGGACTGCTCAGTAACATTTGATGACCTAGAAATTTAAAGTGTACATGTGATGTCTATTCATGCATGTCTATGTCTATTTTCTTAGCAGCAGCAGATATTGTATCGTGATATGTGTTGTGTTGCTCAATAATGTTAAGCTTACTAACTTTTTGTCAGGGTGCATGAAAATACTAGTTAAGTTTAAGTTTACAGTGATCTACTATGTTATAGTGGTGCAGGGAAGCTGTGGTGTTCATCATCAGTGTTAGGAAACTGAATTCTACCTTTATACCACGTTTTTCTGTCTGCAAGGTTAGAAATCTGCCGTGATAGCTCACGTAACAGTTGCGTGTACGTTATTTAATTCATTGGGCTAAATCCACAAAGAGCTGCAACACAGGTTAACTGATCACTTGCCTGTGCAGCCTGTACACAAAATCTACTTGAAGTCACAATAAAAATTAATGTTACTTATTTCTAATTGATTCTTTTACTCAAGGCGCACCCCTACCACCCGTCTTACCACCTGTAATGATTTTTCTCTGTAGGAGGGGAGACAAAGTCACCTATTTGTAATGTGCTTGCTTTGTTGAATATTATTGCTAGAGTAACAAATTTTGTTGCTATAGCATGGTAGAGTTGGTGGTTAAGGATGGCTTGCATTTAGTTGGATTATTTGCTACTACTTGTTTGATGTGGGGCAGCGTTGTATAGAGTAATCCTTTTGGTTTCTGGCTGTGCTCCACTTTTTCCTGTTACTGTTGTGTTTTCAGTAAACTTTGTGTGATCCTCATATAGGGGCATCCATGTATGTTAAGGGAATTCAACTTAAACTATCTGAGAGCATTTCATTTTTCTGTATGCAGTAGTTAAATACCAAAGCGATGCTGGGGTGTCTCAAGCTTGTTTGTGAGGTTGCCTTTTCAAATCAAATCAAATCAAATCACTTTTATTGTCACATCACATGTGCAGGCACACTGGCACAGCACATGCGAGTGAAATTCTTGTGTGCGAGCCCCACAAGCAACAGAGATGTGCAAACACAACAACACAAACGAGCAAAATACAAGAATGGCCAACCTGAAACTAATAAATATATGTACAATATATAATAGTGTATGCATTTCTGGATGTGTATACTAAATATTTTCCTACGTGTGTGTGTGTGGTGTGTGTGTGTATGCACATTTTTACAAATTAAATAGTTAAAAAAAAAATTTAAAAAAATAAATAAATAATAATAATAATAATAATAATAATAATAAAATATATAAAATATACAGAGTTGAATATGTGCAAAACAAGTGGCATTTATATACAGTGTGGAGTGCATAATGTTGAAGTTCCAGTAGTGAAGCTGAGGTGTCTATGACGTGTTCAGCAGTCTGATGGCCTGATGGAAAAAGCTGTCTCTCAGTCTGCTGGTACGGGACCAGATGCTGCAGAACCTCCTTCCTGATGGAAGTAGTCTGAACAGTTTATGGCTGGGGTGACTGGAGTCCTTGATGATCCTCCCCGCTTTCCTCAGGCACCGCTTCCTGTAGATGTCTTGGAGGGAGGGAAGCTCACCTCCAATTATCCGTTCAGAGCACCGCACTACTCGCTGGAGAGCTTTGCAGTTGTAGGCGGTGCTGTTGCCATACCAGGTGGTGATGCATCCAGTGAGGATGCTCTCAATGGCACAGTGATAGAAGGTCCTGAGGATGCGGGGGCTCATGCCGAATCTTTTCAGTCTCCTGAGAAAGAAGAGGCGCTGCTGCGCCTTCTTCACTGTTTTGTTTGTGTGTACTGACCACGTAAGATCCTCAGCCAGATGTACTCCAAGGAACCGGAAGCTGCTCACTCTCTCCACAGCAGCGCCGTTGATGGTGATGGGGGTGTGTACTTCTCTGCACCTCCGGAAGTCCACTATCAACTCCTTTGTCTTTGCGACGTTGAGGGTGAGATGGTTGTCTTGACACCAGTGGGTCAGGGCGCTGACCTCCTCCCTGTAAGCCGTCTCATCACCGTTGGTGATAAGACCCACCACTGTAGTGTCGTCCGCAAACTTCACAATGATGTTGGAGCTGTTAGTGGCTGTGCAGTCGTAGGTGTAGAGTGAGTACAGGAGAGGGCTCAGTACACACCCCTGTGGAGCACCAGTGTTCAGTGTGATGGGGGATGAGGTGATGCTGCCCAGTCTGACCACCTGGCGTCTGTCAGACAGGAAGCTAAGGATCCAGCTGCAGAGGGAGCTGCTCAGTCCTAGATCCTGCAGTTTCCTGTCCAGCTTCGAGGGAACGATGGTGTTGAATGCTGAGCTGTAATCTACAAACAGCATCCTCACATACGTGTCTCTCTTCTCCAGGTGTGACAGGGCAGTGTGTAGTGTCAGGGCTATGGCATCATCAGTGGACCTGTTGTGGCGGTATGCAAACTGTAGAGGGTCCAGTGAGTCGGGTAGTGCAGAGCAGATGAAGTCCCTGACCAGCTTCTCGAAGCATTTGCTTACGATGGGGGTCAGGGCTACAGGTCGCCAGTCGTTCAATGAGGAGATGGTGGAGGATTTGGGTACAGGGACGATGGTGGCCATTTTGAAGCAGGCTGGGACTACAGACAGAGAGAGGGAAAGGTTGAAGATGTGCGTGAACACTCCAGCCAGCTGAGCCGCGCATGACCTGAGGACGCGGCCGGGAATCCCGTCCGGACCAGTAGCTTTGCGTGCGTTCACCTTCCTGAAGCACTTCCGCACATCCTCCTCAGACACAGTGTGCGCACTGACGTCATCCGCGGTGCGCACACTGTCCGGTCTCATGGTGTTCGCTGTGTCGAATCTAGCGTAGAACACGTTTAGATCCTCACACAGGGAGGCCGTGGTCTGCGGTGTGCTGGTTTTCCCTCTAAAGTCTATGATCGTGTTTAGTCCCTGCCACATACTCCGAGGGTTGTCAAACTGTTGCTCCACCCTGTCCCTGTACTCACGTTTGGCTGCTTTGATCGTCTTCCGGAGTTGGTAATGTGTGTGTTTGTAGTCCGATGTGTTCGCGGAGGCAAAGGCGGTGTTCCGTGCCGCCAGTGCCGCGCGAACATCTCCGTTAATCCAGGGTTTTTGATTTGGGAAGGATTTGACTGTTCTGGATGGGACGACATCTTCCACGCATTTCCTGATAAATCCACAGACTGAGTCTGTGTATTCATCAATGTCTCTGGCGGCCACGTGAAACATTTCCCAGTCCGCGTGATCAAAACAGTCCCGCAGCGCAGACTCCGATTGGTCCGTCCAACAGTGCACCGCCCTCCGGGTTGGAGCTTCCTGTTTCAGCTTCTGCCTGTAGGCGGGCAGGAGCAGGATGGAGCAGTGATCTGATTGGCCGAATGGGGCGCGGGGGAGGGCTTTGTACGCATCCCGGAAAGAGGTGTAACAGTGGTCGAGTAGCCGGTTTCCATGTGTGTTGAAAAGGATGTGTTGATGGAGTTTTGGTGAGACTTTCTTCAGGTCTCCCTTATTAAAGTCTCCGGCTGTGATAAACGCTGCCTCTGGGTGTGCGGTTTCCTCGCTGCTGATCGCGCTGTACAGTTCCCTGAGTGCACGGTCAGTGTCGGCTTGTGGGGGAATGTAAACAGCCGTAATAATCACTGCTGTAAATTCCCTCGGTAGCCAGAATGGCCGGCACTTAATCATCAGGTACTCCAGGTCCGGTGAGCAGAAGGATTTGACCGGGTGCACGTTCGCATAATCACACCAGCTGTTGTTGATCATGAAACACACACCACCGCCTCTGCTTTTCCCAGTAAGATCCTGTGACCTGTCCGCGTGGTGCACAGAGAACCCCGGCAGTTGTATTGCGGAGTCCGGTACTTTGTCCGATAGCCAGGTTTCTGTGAGGCATATCACGCAGCAGTCCCGCATCTCTCGCTGGAATGAGATCCGTGCCCGAAGCTCGCACAGCTTGTTCTCCAGAGACTGCATATTAGCCAGTAATAAACTGGGTAGCGGTGGTCTGTAAGTGCGCCGTCTCAGTCGAACCAGAACGCCAGATCTTCTCCCTCTGCGTCGGCGTTTGCGGCCTCCAGGGCCAGAGAACAAAGGCGTCTCAGGTGAGATGAATGGGGGGTCTGCAAACGGAGCGTCTGTGTTGCAAAACTTGAACTCCGGAAAGTTATTAGAAAGACCGTCTTTTATGTCCAGTAAGGTTTGTCGGTCGTACACAAGGAGACAAGTGCTGCTCGTGAAAAAATAAAGGAAAAGTAAAATTAAACACAGAAGAAAGCCGTTGCTTGGGGGAGCTCGCGACGAGGCTGCCATACTCGGCGCCATCTTCTGTAGATTGGTACACTGGAGTACCTTGATTTGTGGTTGCTGCATGCCACACTTGTTTCCAGGCTTCCCTGTTTTGTCTTTCAGGTCTAACAGTAGAAAAGACACTAGGGAAGCATTTTCTTTATTTATTTAGAGCCTGCCTTTGAGAGGGGGGGCCCTTATCTCCTTGCACTGGCAGTGAATCTCTGACAGGGTGTTGTCTGGGATTAATTGCTAATTGTCCAGACCTGACAATGTGTAGAAAAAGCCACTCTTGAAGTTGGCTTAGGAGGGGCAATGGTTGTTGCTGGACTTGGTGATGTTTTCCTGGCCGTCATTTCTAGCTAGCAATTCAAAATAAATCCCTGTTTAAGTCTCAGTCTTTACCTCATCTTGTGTTTTATGAGCTGTTTTAACAGCTTTTAGAAGAGTATTTTGTCCCATTGGTAATATAACAGTATTGGTTAATGTAGATATCCTGTTTCCTTAGTAGTTGACGTTCTCTCCTTCGTCTTGTAGCTTCTCCAAAAAATACCGTTCAGCAAGTTATGTGGAGCTAAACAAATTATTACTGCTTAAAGCTAAGATTCTTAATGTGACGAATGGTCTCGGGAGCTTGGAAAGAAAATGATTGTCCCCTGACCTGGCAAATCCCATTTTAATAATTTTTCTCTTCACCTCTCATCCGAGAAGCAGTGGAACGTCTTCATGAAACTTTAAGAAGTCCAGTCGCTTTCTTTCCGAGCTCCTTAGACCACCATGACCTGGATGACTGAGAACCTACACATACAATGTGTTGAATGGGATTTTATGTAAATATAGAGGCTTATTGAACTGTAAATTATATATGAAGAGACACACTTTTTAAGCATACCTTGCTCTATCGAGCCTACAAATCAGTTCAGCTCTGTCAAAGAGAAATAATTGCTTATGGATTATGTTAAGTGGAAGACCAGCAGCAAAATTATTAAAGGGACAATTCATTTCTTCATTTGCTCTGCTCTATCTTTGACGTCATTAAAAGGTGAGTAATTCTAAAACCTTTCAGAATCCAGCTCACCCTTTCTGTCTGCAGTAATTGTCTCCTCAACACCTGTTTCTTATCCAATTTCTTTCTCACAGTTTAAGCTGGTGAGCTTCTCTCTGGCAGTACGATGTACATTTAGGTGTTTTTCTTCTTTTCTTTCTAGGAGAAGATTTAATGAGAAAGTTGAGCAAAGAAAAATTTGACTGCATTCATACTCTTCATTCAAAGTGATGTGTTACTGGGAAATATCAACTTAATGCAAGTGATTTGAAAATGTATTCTTGCATAATGTAGAAAACATCTAGATCCAAATGCCTGCTTCCTCTTCAGGCTTCCAAAACACAGCAACTCTAGCAGTGAGAAGTAGTTCTCTGGAGTGCAGAGTAATGAAAACCTCTTTCCGTTTCCTTGGTGACACCCACACATGCGCTTTGCCAGTCAAACACAGCAGCTAATGACGACAAAATAACACAAAAGAGATGTGGAAATGGTTCAGGTATGCAAAGTCTGCCATTGAACACACTGCTGTGCTTAGAGCTTGGAATTTGTAATAATTAAAGTACTGTGCAAAATATTTCTTCTTCCGAGTTCACAATATATTACTAGAGAACAATGCAACAATATTGCTTATTTTTGTTATCTAAACTATTTTCCCCTATGGGATAAGGGCTCAATAAGGTTTCCTTGAAACTGCAACACATGTGCATTTTACAGAGGTGCTTAAACGATTTCTGCATTCACTTGTGGTTTTTAGTGCACAGTGATTAGTACATAAACTGCTAATCATTTTAGTAAACACAATCATGGCTTATTCAAGGTAAATTAAGATGACTTTGGTGACCCTCTAGTTATACACATTTCGCCATATACTCCAGTATCATGCAAATAGAAAGCATTATAACATTTTATTGCGCTCACTTGCTATCGGTGTGTTGTTAATGTTTGTGTGAGTCTACAAGATGACATTATCATTTAGCTCATAAAGCTTTGCAGAGCTTGTGTGAAATGAATACAGTATTGTACTGTTGTATATAACTGGCAACAACCAGGTTCTGGTCAGGCAGAGAATTAGGCAGAGTCAGTTAAATTACTGAATACAGCATCTTTTTCAGTGTCAGAAAGTGGAGAAGTGCTGCCGGTGTGAATTTTAAAAGGACAGCAGTTGTTTCACAAGCTTAGTTGTTCAGGCATTTACTCCAAATACTGCAGGGGCTCTCAATATTTTAGGCCTGTAACAACCCAGAAGGGAATAGATTCATTGTACCTTAGTATTTTCTTTTCTTTTTTCACCTTTTCATGAGATTTCATGCTGATGTTCCTGTCTACAGATTTAAAAAAACTACTGGCAGTGTAAGCCACAAGCTTGCGGGTGATGAGCTCCCTAAGTGTTCCTTCAGTCTGCCAGCTCAGTGCAGTATTTGAAGAGGTCCGAGCCAACAGTAGCAGTTAGCTGAGCCTTTATTTATGAAAGGGGATTTGCTTTCCTCATGTTAAGTAGCTGGGAGAGCAGCAGCCAAAGCAAATCATTAATACTTCCTTCCTCTTCCGCACCCTTCTCTCCTACTCTTTGCTTTAGGAACTTAAGGACATTGGGTACCAGCCCAGCAGGGTTTTAGCTTCTGTTATTACATCTTTATATTATAGACCGCATTCATATTCTGACTCATACTGTACAAGCAAAACAAGCGCCAGACAATTGTGGTTAAACTGCATTTCAGCCCTAAGTTTTAATCTGACTCCCCACCTCACCCTGCTCATGGTGTTGCAAGTGGTCGCTAAAGTGCTTTCCAAAGTAAACTCCTAATCATGCACTCCCTCTGCAACGCCTCTGCACTTTTAACAGCCTAATCTCCCTACCCCTTGTTTTGTGTCAGCATCTGTCTTTGTCTCTGTGTGGGTTTATTTTTGCATGTGGAAATGATGTAATTGGTCAAAGTCTTTGTGAACAAGCGTGCTGTGTTTTTATTAGAAATAATATCCAGGGGAAATAGCTGCACTATGGCAAAGTTGCATATCTATTCATTTTTTCCTTGGAGCTGCTGTGATTTGAAATTGGCAATGTCCTGTCCCAGAAATCACTAAGCCGTTGGAGTCTAAGTGCTTTGCTCAAGGGCAGGTCAATAGTCGTTTTTGACTGCTGAGCTACTGTACTCGACCCACTCTGGTTTTTCCCGGACACTTCATGAAATTCACTATGTAGGACAGGCACACGCCTTGTGGCCACGGAGCAAGACTTTAGGCTGCCCAGTGGCAAATCATCAGGCAACTTAGGGGGGAAGTAGCTCCTGAACAAAACTGTTTATGGTGTGCTGATGATATAGTATGGTGGTTGAAGGAATAATTCAAGGATTTTCTCAATCCCACTGTCACAGAGGAAGAGTATGGGGTGAAGAGTATAACTTGCACATAGCTATGGATAAGGTAACCAGAGTAGTAAAGTAGCAAAGTTAGATTAGGCTAGATTAGGTTTACCCCAATTCCTTAAGGCTTTGGATGCCGTGTGGTTGAAAAGTCTTGGCGATATTGCGTTGTCCTTCTTTTCAAGAAGGGAAGTATGGGGTATCAGGCTCATTGGTGCTGGCTATTTGCATTTTTGGATGTATTGTTCATACTGGCAATAAGTCTGACTTGTTTCTGTGTGTTGGACTCTACCAGGAGTGCTTTTTCACTCCACGTCAATCTTTAGTGACAGAAAGCAAAGATAAGGGCTGAGGATGCTGCTCTACTTTTTATAGAAGATGTGCTTCCATTGGCTTTATCAAACCATGACTTCCAGCTTGATGGTTTGGTGCAGAGGGTTGATGTGGTTAGGATGAGAATTAGCACTTCCAACTGTAAGCCAATTGCTCTCAGCCAAGAGAGAATGAAGTGCCCACTCCAGGTTGGGAATAAGATGATGCCCTAAGTGAAGGAGACACTTGTCACTTGCTCACTAGAGAGGGAAGAAGGGAGAGGGAGATTGATGGACAGTGTGGTGAGGTGTCCTCACCAATGGCAACAAAGTCTGGGTGATGAGATCAGAGATACAAGCACGAAGCTTCCTCCAAATGGTGTTTTGGTTCAGCCTTAGTGATGTGGGATGAGGAGTTTGGCCATTTAGGAGGAACTCAGAGTAGAGCTGCTCAGCCACTTTAGCTGGTTAGGGCATCTGGGAATCTACAAGGCATCTGGATGCCTTGTAGATAAATTTTATGTGGTGTGTCAGTGGGAAGTAGTGTATAGCTAACTAATACAAGTCCCATAAAAGCTAAAGAGATTTTACAGGCAATAAAGTTACTTTTTACAGAGAGCAGAGGAACCTGCAAAGTTTCAGGTTTTCACTTACATTTCTAGATGGAGATCAGTCCAAAGTGAAAACTGCAGTGCATAAAAGCCTCTGCGTGTCTTTACTCAGCAGTGCTCTGCAGAGTTTTGCAACCTCACAAGTTAAGTTTCATACAGATTGTTTCATTATTATTTTTTTGGTTGGTTTTTTGGGGGGGTATTGGCTCTATTATCCATAAGTATGTATTTCTAATGGAAGTTTTTGCCCAGTAACACACACAACTGCAGAATATCATAGGACCTACAGCCTGTACTGTAGCAACCTTTATGCCAAAAATGGTTAAATTGTTACTAAATTATGATTTGTCAGCACATTGAAATGTTGATCACTCAAATCCTCCAGTAAAAGGTCTCCATCTTTAAATGCTGACTGCTCTTTCTCGTTTGATGAAAACGCAAGGTCAGGTTTTGTCTTCTTTTCACAAATATGATAAAGCCTTGCAACTGGCAAAATCCTGTTTTGCTGTCTGTGGGAATACAACATGCCGGTTTTTAGTTTGAGGTTTCATGTTCCAATCAGATGAACAATATTACTACCTAATGATATGTTCTTTTTACAGTGAAAACCAGTGTTTACATGTGCATATCTGCATTTTCAAGTTTTATGTCATGCAGTAGGTTGTCTTTCTATTGTATAATTCCCTGTTCATATGACTTGAAGTGGTGAGTCTTTTTTTTTTTTGGCAAAGGCATACTCATAGGAATTTAAATGAAATACAAATAGTCCTCTTGTGCTTAAAGTCATGGTAAAAACGGAACCAATTGATTATAGCGAAGCATTTAGAGACCGAACTGAAAATGTGATAAATATAGATGACATAAATATTTGAACTCTTGTTATACTGTGCATGAATGGATCTGTTTTCTTGCTTGCACTATATTTATATATATTTATATTGGGGCATGCTTTCTGATTCATTATATTTCATCTCTGGAGTTTAGACCTCAAAGGTTGAACTCTACAGAAAGGTACAGAATGCAATTTAAGCCGGTTCTGGTCATTGTATTACAGCAGACAGATTTCACTTCACACTTACTGCTGTGATTCTTGTCAGAAAGCTAACTGGTCTTTTTCTAACAAGAGGAGACAAACTGTATTGTTTTTCTCAATAATTCTCAATTCCTGAAACATTTTTATAACTCACAGCTCTGTGAGCTCACCCTGTCTATATACCATAGAAGCAAGGGAAAGCAATAAAGAAGTCATTTGAGATTGGCTGCATGAGTTTAAATGCAAAATTAATGAGTACAGTTTAGCACCAGAAGCGCTGTGGTCATTCATGAAGCGCAGGAGATGAGAGACACATAAAGCTGACATTCATAAGCTGCAATGTTCAGTATCAACGTTCACAGTTCAGCAGCTAATGAAATCCTGGCACACTGAAACAGCCATTTACAGTCTAAGATCGGTGACTTAGCAGAACTCGAAAGCAGAAGAAATGATATAAGGAAGCTCTTCAAGAAACTCAAAGGAGTCCAGTAGCTTTCCCTCCAAGCTCTTTAAATTACAAGTAGAACAATCAGGTTCAACAATCTGGGTGAAAATATGGATTTTATGTATTAGAGGTCATGCATTGCATCTATTCAGAAAGCCTATTAACTGTAGAAAATGTTATTAACTGTAGAAAATGCTCTCCAGCCTACATTTAGATAAGCTAGTCATTAAAACAACATAAATGTTTCATAGATGATTCAGTTTCTTCTTTTTTCCTTCACATGAAACTAGTAAATGGTAACAACTGTTCCTAAAAACTATGTTGCATGCACACATCTTACTGTGTCGACATAAAAAAGACAAGTACTGACTCTTATTCTTTCATTTTTTCATAAACACACAATGTAGCAGCCTCGACAGCTGCCACTGACAGCAGTATCCATAAAAATACATAAAGAAATGTTTTCTTTTACATCTCTTGCTTTAAATATTATAGGTTCAAATAAATGTTTGTGAGGAAGACGTCAAAATGTGCATTAAAAAATAAACCTGATATCAAAGACCTCAAGTCACAAGTGACTGGCTGCAGTGACAACACACAAAGGCTGAGTCACAGGTGCTTCTCTCTCCAAGATTTGCAGTGACACACTTCCTGCCCACAGAAAGACCCATATAAAAAGCTCCTTCCAAACACAAAAACCACAATTTTTCAGTGTCTCAATCAGTTTGGAGTAAGAGCTTCTGACTGAAACACACATCATCTTCTCACCTCCTTGTCCCTTCAACTCTGTCACTTTATTCTCTTCTTTTCTTGCTCCCATTCTTTTTCATCTTCATACCCCCACCTTTCCCCTTCGCCTCCTGTATTGGATCCCATTTGTTGTTCCTCCTGTTTCTACATGTCTCTCCCTCATTGTTCTGCTTTGACTCAGAAAAGAAGTTTTTAAAAGAAGCAGGTGTTTCTTTCTTTGTTTTGCTGGCTCACTTGCTTTGTAGTTTTTCATTGCCTGTCTGCCACAACATGGGACTGATGAAGGAATTGGCTGCTTTCTGTCTCCTCAGCAACATCAAATAATTTGCACACAGAGGAGCACTGGTCAGACTGGGGACTGTGTCTTTGTATGTATGAAAAGAGTGTGATCAAGACTGAACCGAGACTGATCAAGAGATAAATTCAAATTAAAGGAAAAAGAAAGGAAGAGATGTGTGTGGTGAAATGCTGGCTAAGCAGCCTGCTCAGGCGTGATAAAAAATTGTCGTCATGAGGTAAAATATGTCCTGTATGTTTAAGTCAGTTTGTTCACTTTTACTATCTAAATGCTTCCATACCCACACACACACGGTTTATTGCTCAGTTTTTATCTTCCAAGCACACCTGCAAACTGCAGATTTTCAGCAATGGAGAAAGAAAAAGGTAAAATTGGAAGTTCTTATAACAGAAAGTTGTAGAATCTAAGGTGAGGATTAAAAACAGGAATCGACGGCTGTAATTCATCATATGTTACTCTCTCTCTCTCTCTCTCTCTCTCTCTCTCTGCCCTGTAGGTAGTGTGAAGGTAGTTATTTTTTATTTATTTTTTTGTGCTGCACTTTTTTTCCTCTCTTTTATTCTCTGGCTTTAAAAAGTAGGACAGCTCTACAGCAATACTCCAAAAAGAGAGGGAGGAGTTCTGTGGAGGGACAATGGAAGAAGAGAGAAAGGTGAATGAGAACGAGCGAGAGGACCAGACAAAAGGAGAGACGGAGCGAGACAAACTGCAGCCAAGTCCACTTCATCTGATGGGCTCTTTTCCAATTAGAATATTAGTTGTATGACATATTTAATAAATTCCTATGGGAAGACTTCACGTCACTTTTAATACATTCAGAAAAAAAATTATGGAGCTTTGAAGGGGAGACATGTACAGCATAGCAACACAGCCTGCACCGCATTATGCTTTGGTGGTGCCCCTGAGGCTCAGAATGCTGTTTATACATGATAAACAAGACTGAAGCTGATCTACATACACTATTAAAAGGATTTGACTGCATTTACATCTTGGTAATGTTAAAAGGATTTTAAAAATAAAAGGCGACACAGCCACTGTTTAAATACAGAGATTATGCTTCCCAATGTGTTAGGGATCTAAACTTGGAACTGGAGTGGTAGCAAGAAGAATAAATACTTTATTACCATATTACTATGGCATCTTTAAGATACTGAATTTACTTTAGGGATGCTGATTCTAGAGCATCATGATTTCTGTAAGTGAATTGGTGCGATTTTACTTTTTCATGTCAAGCTTAGTTTTCCCCTTGTGGTTCTTTTATTTTTTAAATGATTTAATTAAGTCTAGTGTGTAAAGTTTAATTTGGAAAAATTATTTGCTCAAAATCTGGCAAAGACATATTTCCCCACTGAGTATCTTGTGTAAGACTAAATTAAGATGGGACAATGATATTAGTGTTTACACATAAATTAGGACTTGAATTCATGGAAAACTGGTAGAAAATTCAGTCTCATCAACATCTCATCACATTATGTTGTGCTGTCAAATCTACCAGTGCAGTAATTTAATGTATGCAGTTCCTTTTAGAGCAAGCAGTCCTTGAGGGAGTTATTAGCTGAGCAAGAGGTTTTATGTGCACTTGAACACAGAGGCCTCTGTGGCTTTGTTCTAACAGGCACAAATGTTATGAAGAAGTCCACCATGCATGATTATGGTTTGATGGGCCACAACATCACTCCAATTAGAGACCGCAAATGCAGATAAATACAGTGATGACCTTTAAATGCCTGTAAAGAGCCACAGCAAGAAATGGGGTTTGAGCCTGGACTACCTGCTTACAGTGCTGCATGACATTAACACAATACAACAAAGCACTTTTCTTTGTCTGTGTGGTAAACTGCCAGCTATTGAAAATGTATAATAAATGTGCAATTTCCCACTGTGATGAGTAGAGAGTCAGCAAGATATCAAGCTGCCACAGTACAAAAGAAAAACCTCTGCACAAGACAACCTCTTTGCATCCTGTATTACAACCCCAGTGTAATATAAAACAACAACAACAAAAACAGCTGTGTAAAATGTAAATAAAAACACAATGCAGTGATGTGCAAATCTTATAAACCAATATTTTATTTATCACAATAAAACATGGAAAACATTTTTTTAAGTTGTTTAACCTGAGAAAATGCCCCATCCATCCATCCATCCATCCATCCATCCATCCTCTTCCACTTATCCTTACAGGGTTGTCTATCCCAGCTACCACAGGGTGACAGGCAGGGTACACCCTGTACACATCGCCAGTCTGTCGCAGGGCACAGACAAACACAGAGGGATATATTAGAATAACCAGTTAACTTAACCCCATTAACTGTATGTCTGTGGACTGTGGGAGGAAGCTGGAGTACCCACAGAGAGAAAGGAGAACATGCTAGCTCCACCCAGAAAGGCCTTACCCAGATGGTGGGGTCAAACTCAGGACCTTCTTGCTGTGAGTGCTAACCACCACGCCATCACGCAGCAGAGTGGGCATAGAATGTACTATTTTAATTTATATTTACTCATTTTCAGTTTAGTGGCAACAAAACATCTCGGCCAGATGTTTTCAGATGGTGAAATGTTCAGGACCCCGACTTTTCTTCAATGAAGCCATGCTGCTGCCAGTATTCTCTCAATGAACTTTTTTAGACCTTCCCTAAAAAAGACACAATCTGGATGGAAGCAAATAGAATTCTAGAAATTGCTTATACCTTTCAGTATTGATATTACCTTTCCAGATGATGGTACCGTCCATACCTTTGGCAATGCAGGCTTTTGAACGGAGCACCAATAACAAGCCCTGTGATCCCTCTCTTCTTTAGTCTGAATATTTTTGAAAAAGAATTGCACATTTTGATTAATCTGACCTCAGAACATTTCTTGTTCCTGTTCACTTCTTCTGCCCGCATTTGTGGATGGCGAAGTGAACTGTGCTGACAGGCAATGATTTGTGGAAGTGTTCCTGTTCCCATGCAACAATTTTCATGACAGAATGTTTACAAGTACTTTCAAAATACCTAAATGGTTTTCAAGATATAGTTAGAACCAGACCTCCTTATTTCTAGCCTGTCAAATACTTCTATTTTGTCAAAGCCTCAAATTAAGCATATTGTGCTTCTTTGTTATATGTGCCATGACATACTGAATTAAACAGTGGGCTCGCACTCTTATCATTGTCACAAAAGAAGAATTTTAAAGCAGTGGGTAAGTGCAAGTTTTACTCAAACTATTATCTTTTCCTAAAACGTGTAAACAAAAAAAAGTAACATTTTAGGTAAAAACAAATGAATGAATGAAACCAAAAGAAACCAGTAGTTCTGACAGACAAACTTCAAATTTCTGACTTCCAACCATCATCATCATCACCAACCATCAACCCTCCAGCACCTTTACTATTGTCATCATGACAGAAAACCCAAATAACTTATTGTGCTTACTTGCAGGATACATTTAGTATTATTATTTGATGCTTTACATTACATTGTAAGACCAGATGACAAGTATCAAAGGCTGTTGGTGAAGGATATGGAAGGTATTTTGTTTTTTTTTGGTTAAATGTAAATGTTTGTCATGAGTAACTACACCACAGCCACAATTTTTCATTCACCTTGACCCAATGTCAAGGTAAGTAAAGTCATATCTTAACATTACCACCAAGTAAGCACAGCATTAATTCTGCCATGCTGCAGAGTTAAGCTCAGCCAGCATTTTGGGTATATCAGTTGCGCTATTGATGCTGCGTCAGCCTACATAGAGATGCTGCTACCTCTGCAAGCTACTTCGCAAACCTAGCTGCACCCGAGGTTCTCTATTTCATGCTATTCATGCTATTTCAGTGTGAATCAATGTGATGTCTCTTGACATTGACACCTGCTCTGTTCTCTGATGGGGCTTTTGCGGAACATGTTGACAAATAGAAATTACAGTAGATGGAATAACACTCCAGTATTAACCAAAAAGAGCCTGATAGAACTATGTTCATAATCCTACAAGAGACAGTATTTTCTGTGAACATCTTAATGATATGTCTGTTGTTGATTATCATTTCTGGCTGGTGCCAAATAACTAATAATGTAACATAAGTAACTTCCTCATTTTATGAATAGAAAGCATCATCAGGTCACAAAGTTGCTGTAAATTAACTCTATACACAAATAATTTCTTTAGATAAGGTTACATATAAAAGACTTACATTTGCATAATAATGATTTATGGGGTATTTATTTGTGCAATTAATATAGATATACTGATTATAGTGAATTTTCATATTGTTTGAGAACACATCTCACCTTCTGGTTTTTTTTATCCATTTTGTGGGAAGTTTTCCTTTGCAAAATATTAAAAAGTTGAAACTGACTATATGTGGGATGACGATTTGTCATGTATCCAAGTTGGATTCAATTTCACACATTGAAACAGTCACTTGTAGAGAACAGTAGAGTGTAGAGTAAAGTAAGTACATAAAGCAAAACTGCATAAACTGTGTAGAAATTCCTCAAAGTCCATGTTTGTGGTAGGT
This sequence comes from Maylandia zebra, assembly GCF_041146795.1. Taxonomy (NCBI): domain Eukaryota; kingdom Metazoa; phylum Chordata; class Actinopteri; order Cichliformes; family Cichlidae; genus Maylandia; species Maylandia zebra. Next base: position 9,819,932 of record NC_135179.1, on the reverse strand, counting down.
AGTCCTTTTAGGAAAAATCCAGAATTTAAATTTTGGTGCAAATGTTTATCGCACAGAAAGTACTAAACTCAAGATCTGAAAACTGCTGTTCACAGACGCTGTCCATCTAATCTGACTGAGCTGGAGCTGTTTTGCAAAGAAGAATGGGCAAGAATTTCAGTCTCTAGATGTGCAAAGCTGGTAGAGACATACCCTAAAAGACTGGCAGCTGTAATTGCAGCAAAAGGTGGTTCTACAAAGTATTGACTCAGGGGGCTGAATAATTACGCACACCCCACTTTTCAGTTATTTATTTGTAAAAAATGTTTGGAATCATGTATGATTTTTGTTCCACTTCTCACGTGTACACCACTTTGTGTTGGTCTTCCACGTGGAATTCCAATAAAATTGATTCATGTTTGTGGCTGTAATGTGATACAATGCAGAAAAGTTCAAGGGGGGCCAATACTTTTGCAAGCTTTTAGGAATCCATTTGCTCAGTATGATAATCAGGTTCTTGTGTGGCAGGATTCAGCAATTAATTAAATAACTTGGTGTACTTTGCACTTCTGCTGTTGTCTACTGTTTGCTAAGGTTTAGCTCAAACTGAAATTGGGACACTAAAGCAGAAAACTAGCCCTCTGTGATTTTTTCCCTTCTCCACCTGCAGTCTAGTTCTCAAGTCCAAAAGAAATTTGTCAGCTCAGCACCAGAGAGGCATCGAGGACAGCAGTGTCTCACAACCTGTGCTGATGCTGCTGAAGATTATAATACACTCTCTTCTGGTCCTTAGTCCTGATTGGCAGAGTTATATTTAAGACCAAGTTGAATTCCATTAAGTACTTGGATGGTGCTGCATAAACTGCCTTTCACACTGTATCTAAAAGCACCGCTGAGTAATTTTCATGACCCTAAATGAGAATTGCCTCATGTTTAAATGGACATAATGTGTGATTGCAGACAATGAGGAAATCTGATCGATTCCCCTAATTTTACTGTATTTCCTTCTATGTTCTACCTTCTTATACTTCAAACCATACACAGACTGCAACTTACATTGTAACAAAAAAAAATAAATAAATAAAAAAAAAAAAAATATATATATATTATATGGCATAACTAACGGTTTCTTTAGCTCTTTTTAAAAAAAAATCTGCTCTTAATGAATTTTATGTAGCCCTGCTTATTGCTCTGCCCAAAAGTACAGTTGTTCAAATACTTTAGACATGTTTCAAGAACAAGCCAATCAGTATATTCTTCCATGTTAAAATACTTAACTTTGGCGCAGAAAAACTAGGTTTTACAGTCTGGTAAACAAAACAAGTTCACTGAGAAAAATTCCTGATATTGTGTGGGGTGTTTGTCGCATAGGGAAGGAAAGAAATTAAGATTTTTAAAGTTTTAAATGATGATTGTGCTGTGATGAGACTATTATCGGAAAAGGATAAGCTGGTAAAGGAAGATGTTTCATTTAGAATACATTACATTACCAAGGCTGTCCTCAAGGAACTGATCATCAACCACTAAAGTGAAATTCTTTATAGCCTGTTTATGGCTTCAATAAATTCTGTATGTGTGTGCCAGTTGTTTGATTCACAGCACTGAGTGTACAAAGCATTCTTACAGTTGTTTTATATATATATATATATATATATATATATATATATATATATCTCCATCCAGCCATTCGCTTCCGCTTATCCTTTTCAGGGTCGCGGGGGGCGCTGGAGCCTATCCCAGCTGTCATAGGGCGAGAGGCGGGGTACACCCTGGACAGGTCGCCAGTCTGTCGCAGGGCTATATATATATATATATATATATATATATATATATATATATATATATATATATGAGAGAGAGAGAAAGTGCAAAACTGTTATGTGGCTGGTTGTACATCTTCAAAATAAGCTAAGCATTAAAACAGTTTGGGAATCTTAGTCAGAACCTCATGACACTAAGGTAATGAGGATATACTGTACCAATATGCTGTTAATAGCAAACTAAGTTATCATGTCTTTGGTCTAATGAGCGCAATATAGGCTACCGCCACAAAAGCATCTCCAGTAAAATCAAATTATCTGAAAATGTCACTCAGGAAACACAGCAGTTCTTACACAAAGAACTATTTCTGTTTCATGTGCCTTTCTTCTACACTTTACTTTTTTTTCCTTATAAGTTGTCATTTGTTCTATGTCTAATACGAACCATTAGGTGAAAGCATGTGGTCTTCTCCATCAATTGCCTTCAAACAAATCTATTTGGAAAAATACGTACGTACATATTTGAGAGGCAAGGACCCATGTATGAAATAGCTCCTGTTATGTAATGATGCTCAACGGCAGCTTGGGAAAGTGCTGGTCATGACTCTTAGTGTTGTTGTGAGACTTGAAAACTACTTTGTAGTTTTAAAGCCTTCCCTTCGCCAAAGCTGAAATGTTATGAAATGCTTTTTTCTACCGAGCAGCAATTTTCAGCCGCAGGCAGTTTTCTTCGCCCACTGTGGTGATTATCGTTGGATATTATGAAAATAGCCCTGAAGTATTTAACAAAAGGAGACTTTTTCTTATAAATGTGATTTATTTTAATGCAAACCTGTCAAGCTAAGCCAAATATCATTTTATGCTATTTACTATATATTGGCCTTGAATTCTCAGTCTCCTACATTTGTAATCAGCAAAGTCATCAGTCACAGTTCAGAATATTTTCAAAGGTTCTAATTCATATAAAAACTGAATTTAAATACATGTATGCTTAATGGAAAAATAGACTAGGTCAAAGCTCCTGACTGTCAATAAAAGCAATAATAAGACCATGTTGTGGATTCTAGTAAGTTTATTTCCACTTCTTCTAATTTAACTTTTTATTGACTAGTGAGGTGAGCATGAGTGAAACTGAATTATGTGATTAATAGTGGAAAAGTGAAAAACTACCCTCAGCCTAACCTCTCCTCAAGCAAAACTAATCTTAAATAATTTCTTCTTCTCTGAAACACATAAACGACAAATCAGGGCCCAGCCGCCTGGACTTTATTAATGCTGTTTATCAAAAATTGTCCATTGTGAGGGGTAATGGAATGAAAAAAATTAAAGAAGTCACTGGAATTAACAATGGAGGGCTTTCTCTGTCACGCTGGTGAATGAAAATATAAAAGTGAGGGGATAATGTCCATTTGCAAACACAAGAGAGCTATAACAAGAAAATAAAGCTATTTTAACTGTGAACTAGCATCACATGAATGTTAACTCTGTATTTCAGATGCTTTGAACATGTGGTTGCTCCCACCATGACCTGTGAATATGCCGAGCAATGCCCAGAGCACCTACAGTGTAAAAGCACAGATAAACTAGAATAACTGCCTTGTAATGCATTCAGAGTAGGAAGAATGAACAACCCAAAAAATTAATATACCTGTTTTCACTGCTTTTGCCAGCTGGGTGGCAGAATTACAGTTTGTGTAAAATACATTGCATCTCTGATATCACCTCACCTTTGCTATTATAATGCCAAAAAGCACTTTTTACCCTTTTCATATCTTTTCGTAAAAGTAAGAATTTCAATTTTTTTTATGATTCACTCCACGCTTTGCTACATTTTGTCAGAACAGACTCTTGATTCCAGAGTCACACAACAGTTACACAATCTCTTCTGCTAAATTTCTGTCTCAATAATAATTAATTAGCTACAATAAAATGGATGTACCACTTTATTGTACACGAAAACAACATTTAGATGATACCCCCCAGTTCCCTCCAAGGAGGAGATACAAATCCCTCTGGGGTTGCATCAGGAAGGGTAAAACTCTGCCAAATCAAACATGCAGAGCTACCCGCTGTCGCTAACCCTTATGAATCAAGGAGCAGCCAAAAGTAGCTTTTATTGCAGGCTTCAGTAGCTTTCAGGTTCATCTTCGCTGCACTTCCAACACTGGAAAAGCACTACTCTCATTACTATTTCATGCATACGTAGGAATGAAGACGTTTAAGGAGATATTCCATGTCACTAAAGCCAGTTATCAGTGTATAACAGGAGGCAGGAGGAGAGGTGAAGAAGAGTGATTCAGGAAGCAGTGCCAGTTGATTGGCACACACGTTGTGCATTTCACATTAACCGTGGTCCCCCTATTTCTGCAGTAAGTGGAGGGTTGGTGACACATGCACAGCCATGGAGAGCTGCTTCTGCAAAGCTGGCCCACAGTATCACTGTATGATCAACAGATTTGATTTGGGTTATCAAATATTAAGCTTTAATCACCCAACTACTAATACTTGCTTTCCCCCCCCTCTCTGTACCAGCAAGAATAACTTTTATATTTTCATCCCTTTTCAGTTCAGTTCATTTTATTTTTATGGCACCAAATCACAACAACAGTCACTTCAAGGCACTTTTGCAAATGCCCCTTGAGGTCACTTTCATGTGAGATCCACTAAATAAATTTACTGGTATGTTTGCAGACTGGTCATTAAACATTTCTCTAAGGCCAAAATACGAACACTGGCTGTATATTACACTTGTAAATGTTGCAGTAATTGGAGCAATGTTTCATTTTCAATAATCATTGGATAGATGACTTTTCAATTTTTATTTTTATTGATCTGCAAGGTATAGAAACTAGTTTGCTACAAGGGAAGAAAGAGATATAAAACTTGGACAACTCAGAGTAGCATGATGAATGATAGCACTATGATACTGCAATAATGCAAGCACAACAGTGATCACATTTGGAAGTTTAAGATCTTATGTGTGTTATACTGTTTTTCTGGTTACACATTTGTCTTCTGGGGCTCGGGATATTGGGAGAATCTTGATATACGAGTTTCTAATCCAACATAAACACTTCTTTTGTCAGATGGTTATAAGAGTTTAAAATCAGATAGCTTACACTGGTGTTCGTCAGATGAGGAAAAAGAGAAAAAGAAAATATCAATTTATAGAAAATATCACCTGTCTCTTCACTTTAACAGATCATTCATGTTACTTTATTGATTGTTTTTCAGCACCCTTGTGAACTCGACAGCAGTGGCAGTGTAGAACTGATTGATTTAGGCTTTAAAAAAGAAGTATATATTCTATATAGCTTTTAGCAATCGTGTGTGTGTGTGTGTGTGTGTGTGTGTGTGTGTGTGTGTGTGTGTGTGTGTGTGTGTGTGTGTGTGTGTGTGTGTGTGTGTGTGTCGTGTGTCTACACGATGCGTTTGGTTCCATTTTCTGATTCACCGGAAACATACAGTGATGTGTCCGCTGTGATTAGCACTTGTGTAAATGTCAGCCTTGTTTGCAGTGCAAGTAATGAACAAAGTTGTGGATCGTTTGACTGAGAGAAATCTTGTATATGAGGGAGAAAGGACATGTAAAAAGGGGCAGAGAACCTGCAAATGAAAAGATTAAGCAAGAAAGAAACAACCAGTGGTGGAGAGATAAGAGCAGATTGTGTAAGAGAGGAGGCAAAGCACAAGCAGAGACCTAATACACAAAGATAGAAGAAGTGAGGTAAAAGAGGAAAATATGAAACAAACAAAGAAGAAGAAGATAGGGAAGTGATAATATTTATACAAATTATTGTATATTTTAAGACAGAGGATAGTCATAAGAGGAAAGAAGACAAAAAGGCTGAAGGAGTAGTTGAAACACACTAAGAATGATTAATGAGTTAAAAAATAAAAAATGCAGTATGCGACTGATGTCTTAAAGAAATGCTTTTTGTTTTTCTTTCTGCTTAAACACATTTTTGAGGAACTTTGTTATCCCTGGAGACTTATCTAATTTTCTTCAGATTTTTTCCCCAGGTGTTAGACAATAAAAAAATTGATTGTACTTATTACATAAAGTGATAAGAGCAGGGTAACGCATTTAAAAAGAAAATCCTTTCCATCTTCGCTGTATTTCAGCTTTTCTTCTTGCTCCCAATCAGTTGGTCATTTTATTGTTCCTTTGTCCTACAATGCTTTCATTTTGCTTTCCTTTGTTCTCCATTCATGTTCCTAGACTGTTGCTTTCTTTACATAATTACTTGATTTATCTGAAGTAAATAAAACCAGTGAGCTTTGCTGGCAATTGAAATGGCTTTCTTTTCCTGCCTTCCTCCATTATCTCTATTATTAACTGGGCTTCATGAACCTGGACTGCATCATTGTTCCTTCTTTCTTCTCCACTCTACCCGTTTGACAAGCTGATGTTTTTTCCAGCATTTATTTTTTGTGATAGTTGTACTGCAATAGGCACCAAACCTCAGGAGTCGGCCACAATATTAAAGCCACCTGCCAGATAACGATGGATTAATAGTTGTGAAGTATATAGTGTATGTTGGTTTTGTTTCTTGTGTGTGTCGTGAAGTTCAGTCACAAGGGAAAACCCTTCTAAATGGGGAAGTACAGTGGGGTTGCAGTTCCAGTAGTGACAGCCAATTAGGTAAAAGTCCAATAAAATTCCATTTTAAAATACAAATCCTGGCAGTGTCCTCACACTTCCTCTCCACTCCTTCGCACCAGTGCCAACTACAGGAAAAGGAGGACAGATGCAGTCACTTTCTTTTATTTACCAACAGACCTTCATCTAACGACTGGGTCAGAACGTACCTAAATGGGCAGAGCTCCTAACTCTGCCTGTCGCTGTTCTCTGTTTGACAAGCGTAGCTAGTGTCTCACCATCCGAGGAGATAGCCATGCTCTCCTGTCCCCTCCTCACAGTCTACCAAACGGTGTGCCTTTCCTTTTCTATTTCAGGCTACATTGCTGTAACCTGTTCCAGCTGTGGTCCCCGGTAGTGATCGTCATCATCATCATCATCATCGAGTCCTTTGTCTGTTACGTGCTGCTCTGCATGGCTGTCTCCATTTCGTGTTCCAACACCCCATGATTGCTCTTTCATCCTTCTTGCCAGGTCCTCTTATTGGTCTTTAGGTGCCCGCAAGGCTCACCCTGATTTGTCAATGGCAGAGTCTTTCCAGGGCATGAACTCCCACTGGTGTGTAAAATTAGTGATAAAGAGGTGAGGAGTCTCCCAGAAACAAGTCAAACAAACATCACAATAGAAGCATGTAATAAAACTGTAAGAATAAAAACACTCATCATTTTGAAAAGATTAAAAGAAAAGATAAAACACAGCAACCCATGTAAAACAGGACAAACCTATAAACAAACATCTCTTCCCCAGGATTGACATGTGTTTACTGCCTTCAAAGTCAGAGATCAACTCTTCTGAAAATCCCCTTTCAAATTTGTCGCATAGATGATAGTGTTTACCTACCATCTCTTTTTTTTGTTTTGCTTCAGTTGTTCTGATAAACTGTGCAAACTATTTTTTCTTTGGTGAATTGCTGAGCTCTTCTAACTTTAAAGAGGGGACTATTAACGCTCAAGTCTATTTTACCAAGTCAGAAAATAATTTCTAAGATAAAAACCATAGAGCACCAGAAATAGAAGAAACAAGCAGAAACGCTATGCTAGGTTGCACAACAAAATGCAAAAACTTTCATTTGCAAAACTACAAATCTACTTTGTAGAAAGCCTTGGACAAACGGATCTCAAATAGGGGAATTCACAACTATATAATAAAAACATATCAGTTTTTCACATTATGGCCCTTTCTTGGTCCTTTGTGTGTTTTCTTTAGTTCTACAAGGATCTGATGTTTTATAATGAAGATTTTTATTAGTATTAAAATCTGATCTTCGTGGCTTTATTGTAATATAGTATACCTAATGTAATGCTCTGGACTGTGCCACTTGGTACTATGGTATTTTGCACTGCTCTGTTTTTACTGCAGCCCAGGGCTACTGGAAAGTAGATGAGAGGAGAAAGGAGGGAGGAGAAGAAGAAAAAGAGGAGCCCAGGGCTATTTTTTTTTAGCACAATCCCCTCCCAACCCCCAAAATAGTTGCCTGTTTTTAGGCTGTCCCCAATAACAGGAGTGTGGCTGCAGGTGAGAGAGAGAAATGAACACATGACTGTTCTTTCCAGGGCATTATCATAGTCCTAATTCAGGGTCATTTTAATAAAAGCAAACAGGAAGATACTAAGACGGGCATTTTTCAGTACAAGCTTGTACTCTCAATGTGCCTTTTTTTTTTAAATGTCATGCACAAAGTATAAGAATTACTTTACTACCTGTGTGGGATTATGAGAGATGTTACCTTTGATCCTCATTAAGAAGTGTCTGCATAGATGGTGTAGCTGAGTTTTCATGCATCTGAAATCACTAACACTGACAAACACGCACACAAACAAGCATGCATACATGTGCGTGGGGTACTGGCCTTTGTGTTGCTGCAGACAGAAACTTGACCCTTTGCGGGTGAAACTCTGCAGCTTACGTGGAGATTTTAAAAAAAGATCGAATGAACTTGCATATGTGACTGTTGCATAACAGCTGTTTTATGTTTGAGCTCTACTACAGTTGTTAAATGTTTAAAGGTCACACTTTGATATTGTCTTAAAACAGTTGCATTGCATATATGATCGTATTAAATGCATTCTCAGTCAAAAGCCTCCAGCCCAACAAAGACACTTTGAGCAGGTGATGTTACATGCCACTGATAGGTTTTTATGTCTGGGATTAAATGTATGGTTGGATATCTGCTGACCTGTGGCATGACTTGGAAGGTTTTCTCTGAGAAGAAGAGGACAAAGTGAAAGTGCACTATGTGTGTGTGTGTCATCTCAGTCAGTGTTTAAGGACACAGCCGACTGCAGGCTGGTCTCTCCTCACAGCTGATGTCTGATACTCTCCCCTCTTTCATTTTGTTTCTGCTACAGTTTTTCTCTCTTGACATTTCAGACTAATTCAGTTCAGCAGACTGATCATCGCTGCCCTCCAGAAACCTCACCACTCAGCAAGGGCAACCTTTCAACAAACCTGCTCATCTTTCCTCACAGATTCCCATAGATTTCCTTTATTTTTGGTTCACTTTCCTTCTTGTTTGGTATTAGATTTGTGCATTGTGTTTTTCTTGAAACATCAACCACATTACAGCCGGTCTGTTTTTAGCTAGTATAAGGAAGAAATATAGTTTTAAATTTCAGTCCAAGTAGACTTTTTTTTTTCACCTGTCCCAATCCAATCATCCAACCTGTAGAAAATGGAAATTTAATGCATTCTCACTGAAGGGAGATATCTGAAGATAGGCATAAAGGTCTTCTAATGCTGGCTCCTTAATGCATCAGACATGCAAACATTACAGCAGATAATGGCCCCCCTTTGAAGAGAAGGCAAAGTTGGAGCTTGAAGGGTTTGAGGAGCAATATGTCCAATGTTTTCCGTCAAGTGAACAAGAATTTGGAAATTCTGTTCTGCACAATGTTTAGTTCAGGTTAATTTTCACTTGCATTTGACTTTTGCTGTCAGTCTATGGTAACCTTGTTAAGGTTAGAAACCAAAAACCTAAATTAAATAAGATTCAGATGAGGCTTTCATTATGGTAAATGTGATGTCAAGTGGTCCTAAACAAGTGTCCATAAAGACATCAAAATGATGCATGCCATAACCCTTACACAGCAGTTTAAAGTACACCGTTTGCATATTTAGTACCCAGTGGGTTTGACAAAACGGCTGTATTCGATGTCCTGCGATTGGGCTTGGGAACTGTTACATCCTGTCATTTACTTAGTTTTTCTGTGGGTCTATTTAGGTTTAAAAAAACAAAACATTTCAATACAGACAAGGTACGCCTGACTGTAGGTGAGAGACAGAAAAGTGATGATGTTCCTTAGTGTAGTGGTGGAAGACTGGCATTTACAAAGAGTGCAGTAATTAGTTTTAGATAGGTGTTAACATTGCCCCATTTATCACTCACCATGGCCATCAAATACTAAGTACACAAAGAATTGTGTTCAGAGTATGCTGTCGAAAAAAACTCCAAAAATGCATCTATAGTCTATTCTGTACAGTATCTGCACCAAGGCACTAAAAGCAGTGTCCACGTCCACCCGTGTATGGACCTCATGACTCTCTGCATGCACGTGCCAGAATTTTGGAGCACTTAGAGTAATCGGTGTTAGAAACTGTTTCTGTTTAGGATAAATTAAGTGCAGGATTCATGCTTTAAAAAATCTTTACTAAGGCAACGCAGAGTATATTTAACTCTAGTCATAATACCAGAGTTAGAACCAAAATTCTTACAATACGATCACTTTTTGGCACAACACCTGGAGCTAAGGGGCAAAACAATCGCATGAGTGCTGCTGTTTGACTGAGGACAAATAAAGTAGTCGTGGTAACCCAATCACATGACCACTTCAAGATGACAAAGCAACAAGGTGACATATACCAGTTTTTTCCTAGTTTCGTCATGTTTGCTGTTTAAGGACAGAGCTAGCATGCACTCTCTGCTTATGACCAAAAAATAAAAAACAACAACAACAACAACAAAAAAAACCCTGCCCTTTTGTGTTGGTGGAAAAATGCACCATGTCGACCAATCAAAAAATTATATGGCAACATGACATTTGGTTGTTTAGGAAGAGGGGGAAGTTTTAGGAGTGACTGCGAGAGAGAGAGAGAGAGAGAGAGAGAGAGAGAGAGAGAGGGAGAGTTAAAGACAGCAGAAAGAGAGAGAGAGCAAGTTTTGAGATGTGAGAGATTTATGACGCTTAGCGTGTTTGGAGTATGTAGTTAATGTGTAGTGTTGTGGATAGTTTTGTGTTGTGTGTCAGAACAATGAGGCGACTGCTGTCTCCAGGTAGAGAACAGGAGTGATACACCTGCTGCTGTCAGACCTGCAGGTATCAGGCTGTGATGTTCTCCTTTATAGTGGACAGAAGCATCTTATTGAATGCAGAACAGCTGATTCTTCTGTAAATAGTTTGAAATGGTTATTTTTTTTTAAAAAAAGGGTAAAAGGTAAATGGCTGCAAATAACTTTGTTTGCAAAACTTGTGCGTATGATTTTAAAATTGACAATTTATATTTGCATTTAAAGTTATGAAATATGATTCAATAAACATGTTTGTGGTTGTTACAGTAAAAAATATAACGTTTTCTACTTGGATTTTATGTTTTTTGTCTGATTTTAGATCAATTGTGTTAAAACAGTATGTCAAAATGAAAACATAACTGTAAATTCAGACACGTGAGGTTGTGCTGAAAAGGATGATACCAAACAAGGCAAATAAACAGTTTTAAAAGGTGAAATGTAGAGGGAAAATCAAAAGTAGTTAAAAATGGCCAATTAGACCCTGGAGGGTTAAACATTTTTCTTTCTAAAGTAACGCAATAGTTACTTTTCAAGTAATTAATTACTTTTAGAATCTTGTAACTCAGTTACTAACTCAGTTACTTTTTTGAAGAAGTAACTAGTAACTATAATTAATTACTTTTTCAAAGGAACTTGCTCAACACTGGTGGACATATGTGATTGTGCTTTTTTTTTAACAGCATTTTATTATTAAATTGTATTGTTTTGTGTGCACTGAAAAGACAAACACTTGAAGTGACAAACAAGAGACGAAAGGTGCAAAAACAGTCAAAGTTGGGTGAACATGTCAAACATATTATGGATTCTCTGCCAGCTCAGCTGACACCTTCTGCAGAGAAGGAGAGAGAGAGATGCTTTGTGACTCAGCATTATTTACAGATACTCTGTTTGGAAAGATTATTCACCACAGTCCCACTCCATGTGTATTAGTGTGTGTGTGTGTGTGTGCATAGATATATGACTTTTTGCAAATATGATAGAACAGCCTTTATTGAATTTTTGATTTCTTATCAGTGTGTATACAGCACTGATTACGATTTATCCACACAAAATGACCATTCCTGGCACTGAAAACTCTAGTTATAGGAACACGCCAAAGACAGCTGCCACTAAATACACAAGTCATCCATGCATCTGTTTTCTGCCACTTATCTGGGTCCAGATTGCAGGGGCAGGAGTCTAAGCTGAGATGCCCAGACCTCCTCCTCTTCAGCCATGTCCTCCAACTCTTTTCCCAAGCCGACCAATAGCCAGTGTCTTCCAGGGTCCTCTCCTTGAAGAACGTGCCTGAAACACCTCTTCTGGGAGAAAACCCGGTGGCTTCTTAGTCAGATGCACCTCAAGTGATTTTTGTTGATATGCCCCTCTACTCCTAGCTTCTCAAGAATGAGCTCCTCCTGCCATCCTTAAGGGAGAGCGCTGCTGTCCTTCTGTGGAAGCTCAGTTGTATCCACAATCCTATTCTTTCAGTCACTACTCAGAGTTTATGCCCATAGGTGAAGGTACAAACCGACTGATAAATTGACAGTTTTGCTTGTTTAGACTTTCTTCTAGAACATCTAAATCAATGTTGTCCTGTAAACAGCTTTTATACTTCCCTAAACTTTCCAAAGGTTGCCTAGGTGTTAAAAAGGCTATAATTTCAAGTTCTTTGCAAAAGTTCCTTCCTCGACTTTCCACTTTGCCACTGTCTGTTTACTGTGGCTTTCAAGCAACTGTTCCCTCTATACTGACAGTGATGGAGGTGATGCACAAGTAGGCACGTAAACAAAAACTGAAAAAAGCTACTTTTTGTTTTCTTTAATTTTACACTTCAGTTAGAAAACCTTTCTAACAGATGTGCTTCCTATCCTTGCTGCCGTTATCAGCCGTTAAACTCTTCAGTGCAGCTACATTAGCGCATGAGCACTAAGATAATGCAATCAATTAATTGGAGAAACGTACTGGCACTTTTTCACATAATTTGTTAAGCACTCTGCTTTTGCTTTGATGGTATTTTAAGTGCCCACGTATAAACACTTTATGTAAGATGTTTTGTAGTAGTAGTAGTTTGAGTAACACGCCATTAGTGGCTTTTTTACCTTAGCTGTTGGTGTCCAGAAGAATCACATCACTGAGGTTTAATTGGAGCTGTAAACTACTCCTGGAGGACAGTGCCTTAACAAGACAAAACATCCCCCTCTGGCTTTTTGTGTATGACTGTGCATCTCATTCCTGTTAAAAAGTGTGGCCTTGTATGCACAGAGGTGCGAGTGGGTGTGTGTTTGTTACCGAGAGAGCAAGACTTAAATCCATATTGCACATATGGGTTTCCTATTCTTACTCACTTTGTATGGCTTTATGTGTGTACAAGTATATGCATAACCGGATGATAAATTTCTGGTTTTGGCATAAAGCTTTATTCATTTTTTAAACTGCCACATCCTAATTATACCAAAATGTAAACTATCCTTCTTCAAAACACCAGACTAGAATTATTATAATCATGACAGTCAAATAAAATGCAGAGATAACGACCACGTCTCAGCCTGTATCCTACAAGGACTTTAATGTATTGCAGTTTGACAAACTACCACAAGCAGGACTTTGAATTGCTTGCTTTTTCCCAAAGTGAACAACAATGAAATTCCTTTTCTTCTGACTGCTTCCCTTAAGGGTCACTACAGCGATCGTCTGTCTCCATTTCACCCTACCTGTAGCATCTTTCCACTGTCACAATATCCTGATGAGTTTAAGGGCTCAGTCACTTATTTTGGGTCACACCAAGTAAAACACTGATTCGATTTAGTAAATTGATGACAGTAAAAAGATGACAGTAATGGAAATGCTCATCTTGGGGTTTTAAAATGGAGCTTCAAGACCAAAGGTGATTTCATGGGAACTGTCCATCTTTATATTGCTGCCATTCATACAATACTAAGCTCTTATATAACTCACATTGGTGTGTTTAAAAACGTGTGCATTTCTGCTCCAAAACTTTAAACTGTGATTCTGTGGATATTTATTTGCATTTGGAGCAGCCCCAAGTGGCACTTCCACTTTGGCTTAATTTTTCAGTCTCAGTGGATGTTTGCTGCTTAATGGACACTTTACTGTGCAACTTTGTGGCAGGAAAACATTAAACTAAACATTCAGGATTAACATTTGAGCTAAAACTTTTAAAAAACCAGATGGCATCAGTCTCAATTGAACATTCTGCAGAAAGGGCAGAGACAAAAGTGCAAAAGTTACATTTATGGATGAAACTTTTCTTTTTTTTCAACATACTCTCGCTAACATTTGTGGAGTTGTATAGCATATGCACATTTTTGCAACATTAATGCTTAACTTCCTCAGTTTAGGAAACTCCAAGGCTTCTCATGGATTACCAACACGCTACTGCTGATGAGTAGGGATGGGTTTCGTTTAGGTTTTATCCGATACCAGTACCAAACCGGTACTTTTGAAGCGGTGCCGGTGCTTAAACGGTGCTCGAACCGGTGCTTAAAGAATGAAGAACACAAACTTTGTCCAAAAACCTCTCATGTTTAGCTGTTTTTTTTGTAAAAAGATAACAATGTTAGCCTTTTCTGCAGCTATAGAGGATTTATGGCATCACTCTTGGCTGGAAGCAGTGCTTAATCAATGGAAAAAACACAAACTTTGTCCAAAAACCTCTCATGTTTAGCTGTTTTCCACTTTTTCTTTGGTCATTTTAGCCTTTTTGGCCAGGGTGAAGGGAGTATCTGCCATCAAACAAGAAGACAGCCACATGTAACTATGACGATGATTGCTAGTTCACCTTACATGCATTAATTTAATAACGTGGTTAGCTTACACATGAACAACATTAAGCTACTCACGCAGAGAAGAACGGCTGCTGCTGCCATCATCATCATCCATCATCATTTCTGCTACACTGGCAGGGCTACGGGCCACGACTCTAATCTTCGGGTTTTTGGGGGATGTTGCTAACTTCGGGTCCGATAACAGGCAACCCACCCGCAGTAGATGTGCTCGGTGTGAGGTCTCGCAGCAAGCTATCAAATACGGTGCATTTCTCGGCTTTTAAAAAAACGCCATGCGTTGCCAGGTGTTCCATCAGATTCGAGGAGTTACCTCCTTTGCACAGTATCACCTTAAAGCACTTGTTGCAGGCTGCTGAGTTTGCATCTTTTGCTGTGAAATACAGCCAGACTTTTGACCGCTTCGCCTTGGGCATTTTTAATCTGTAGCTCTGCTCTAAAAGAACGTACGTACCTGGGCCCGCCTACTATCCTTGGAAAGGTAAAATGATTGGCTAGAATCTAAAGTGTATGACATCTCAGGAAAAAAAAGCACCGAAATGTGCGCTGCTTTTCGGTCTGGCTACTACTGTTTATGTCAGAACCGGTGCTATAATGGCACCGGATACTGGTACCCATCCCTACTGATGAGTCATAATTTCTCCATAAGAAAGTAGATTGTGGCTAAATAGGAAGTACTTATTTGAAGAATTTGGCAATTCATTTTAACAGTTTAGAATTGTGTACATATATTTTTATTTTAGTGGTACAAAAAGGTCAACAACTATATTCAAAGGTATCTTTTGAATTTCTCTGATATTAATGTTATTGATCCTGTTGTTGTAAATCAACAAAGTATAGCAGATCATATTCTACATGATTCAACAGAGTATGATAAGCAGAGCAGTTATAAAAGAGACACCGAGCCAGAGTTTGCATGCATGAAATTATTGTAGCAGTAACCATGTATTTAGACTTTAAATGTATTTCTAATTTCTCCTTTCTACTTGAGATTAGTGGGACATGAAGTTAAACTAAGGACCACATTCATTTTTCTTGCTCATATGCCTATAGTGGCATTTATGCCCATAGGAATTGTCATGGTCCTGGGCCATGTTGGCCCAGCGTTCTTAGTTTCCTTGTATGTTTGTATTTTATTCCATGCTTCCCCTGCCCATTATGTCTAAGTTCTCCCCGTGCTCTCTCTTCCCCCTGTGTACCCTCTATGTATTTATGAGCCCTCGTCCCCTTTCGTGTTTATTCCATGTCTCCCCTGCCTGTTACGTTGGGGTTCTACTCGTGCTCTCTCTCCTCCTGTACTTCCTGTTTCACCTCTCCCGTCAGTGTTCAGTTCACCCCGCCCTGTCTCGTTATGATTATCAGTGTCACCTGTGTTCCCCGTGTGTTCCCACTTCCCTCGTTAACCCTCTGTGTATTTCTGTCTGCGTCTCCCTCTGTTCAGTGTGACGTCGTCCCTCATGCTGTGTGTGATTCCCCCGTGTTTCCTGGTGAGCTTTATGTTAGTTTTTCCCAGTCTAGTTTTGTATCGCCTATCATCTTCTGTTACGCAATAAAGCTGCCTTTTGAGTTTATTCCCTCGTGCCTGTGAGTCCTGCATTTTGGGTCCTACTCCTGCCTGCCGCACAGCGATCCGTGACAGGAATAGTTTGTCACAAACCGGTCTGAGTGAAATGTGCTAAACGGCTGCATTCCGTTTGCAACCACACTGCCTATTGCACATTTCACAGCATATTTCTCCCTTTCTTTCTGCAACACATTAGGTTTTTCAGGTTGCTACTGTTTGTAAGGAGTTGGAGATAGTGGAGTAATGTTTCTTGCCTTGAGCTTTTTGCCTCAGAGACAATGCACGTTAATCAGCATAACTGTGAATGATCCCAGTCTGCTAAATGGCTAATTTTATACTGTTGTCCCTCAACCTGTTTTCCAATTGTGTCATATCCCATCAATTTAAAGCTATACCTTTATTTAACCTATGTCCCCTGCATATGCTTGCTGTGCTCCTGCAATTTTAGCAGGATTGTTTGATTGACAGTTGTGAGAATTTCTGTGCTCTGAGGAGGCACACAGGGCTGCAACACCTCTGAATTATGAATGAACAGGCTCAAGCTCTTACCTTCCTGTGTCAATGGAGCACATGCAGTCTATGGGCGTTCTATTCAGCTTTTCCTCATTAACACCTTTTAAAAATAATTTGGAAGAAATAAATGTAAAAACAAATGCACTGACCTGAAACGATTAATTGAACAGTTTGAATTTCCATTTAGTACATCTGTTAGTGTGATCTTCAAAGTTAACAAAATCCTCTTTCCCGAACCTTAAAAACCTCATTTCAGATACCCATGCCTTTCTCTGCTCTATAGCATCACCCTGCCAAGCCTGTAGTAAATCAGCTGGTGAGCTGGCTGCATCACCAGGCAGAATTTATGGGCTCATGGCTCATCATCTCCAGGGATTTCACCTAATACCACCTATGGGTTAATCCAGGAGTCTTCTTTGCGATTTCTTTGACACTCATCATGCAGCCCATTATTCATCCCATCTGACAACTCTTGTTTCCCGATTGTACTCCTCTAACCTCATTACCCAACCATTCACTTCCTCAGTAAACCACCTTATCTGTTTTTCTGCTTCCTGACTCTCCAGCTGTTTCTCTTATAAGACCTGTGACACTTGCTTTGCCCTCTGCCTCTGAGTTGGGAAAACGTCCCTCTGGCCTATTAGCTTTGCTTCTGCTCCTCTTTAAATTACTTCCCAGCTTCCATTCTGTTGTCGATTCTCGTGTTGACTCTATCTGAGTCTGAATCTTTCTCTTTCTCAGAATGAGAAAGGAAAAAGATTTAGTCATAGCAAGAGCTTGTCTATTCTGTTTCACTGCTTGATTCTATATTTTCCCATCAAGCTAGTATCTGTCACTTGTTTTAGTGTCCCTTTCAGAGCCCTTTTGTCTGCTGCAGTCTGCATCTATCCAAATCTATACCCCATGGTTGCTGATCCTGCCTTTTGAAGTGTTATACCCAAGTTGCCTTTATTTGTTTGTTCAGGTCTCTCTTCAAAAGTCTGTTTTTGAAGGTATAAATTCTTGTTTTTACACATGCAGATGTGTACTAGATGTCTAAATTCACATACTCTTGGTGATTTTTTGCTTTACTTCAGATTTCCCCCCTGTGACAGGGCACTTAACCTAAAACTGGATTAGGATTATCTGTTTTCACATAAATTAATATACTGTGCTCGCCTTCTTCATCTGATAGGACTGACAGGTTAGACAAGATTTTTGGATCAACTTATTAGCTGTATGCGGCAACCTTATGATTATTGCATAAGATGCTAACTCAGAGAGAAAAATGATGTCATCTTCCCATCACATGGCTGGGAGAAGTAGGGGAATGGCATGAAGTAAAATTCCAATTAACCAGTAATCATAAAGGGAATCACTCCTTTAATCACTGCTACTTCTAATGAAAAGATTCATATGAATAAATACAAAATGAATCATGTTACCTGACAGCAGAATCTGACCTTTGTGCATTAGCAGTCAATTCCTCGAATCTGTTTATTTCCTTGTTGTTAAAATCGGTATCTTTGACCGCCTTCCAGTTAAGTGATGATCATATTGAATGGTTTGCAGTGCAGAACCGTGTACTGACTGATGGACCAAACTGTTTTCATGAAGCGTATGACTGGCCTTAGAGTGCCAACAAATCATGTTTTCTTGTATAAAACAAAAAAAAAAAATGGATACTCTATTACTGAAGACTAATCTTTTGAAAAACTGTAGTCCTGTGGTTTCTACATCTATGGAGGTTTCTGTTGCTGGAACGCGGTCTTTTCTTTCACAAAACACTGTTTCAACACCCATCTTGCTCATACATTTGATTTGTAGCTCAAATCCATGTATTCAGTTGTTGTGCAGTTGAATATTTCTTCTTCCTTTGGCACAGCTGATCAAGACATCCTGATTGAAAGACTCATTATTGTAACTCGTTATTCCTTTGCCTGAGCAAACCATCCCTGGATCTTTTACAAACAGCCCAACATCCTACAAGGCTTCTCACCATGCAGGTCTTCTAAAAGGTGTCACGTGACACTGATTCTATCCTCTTTTGGGATCACTTTCAGAGCACTTCTTGGGCAGATACCTCTCTATATTAAAATAAACTTTTGCATTCATATGTAACTACTAAGTTCTGACATTAAAACAATTGCTTTTCGGTGTTCTCATAGTCGACTCCTGCATGTGAATGTTAGTCTGTTGTAAAAGATGTTGTTAGCTGCGTCCAAGTCACCCCTGGTTTCCATTATGACCTCTCCCCCTTGCAACACTCCTATACGCACTGTCTTTTCCAACTACAACATAAAAGAAAATCTTTGCACAGGACATTTTAAGGGCTGAGCAAGGTGAGATGAGGAGACGCTGGGGATTAAATGGAGAGTCCTGGGATAAGGGGACAAAAGCTTCAAGCCTCAGGGAGGGAATGGTCAAGAAACTGGTTGCTACACCTACATGATACTTTGTTCTTGTGCATGTGATCCAATAATAATGATAAACCTCTCTTAAGAAAGAAAATTAAGACATGGATTATCATAACAGCGTGACATGTTTTTGGACTATTTTCAAATGGACATTCTTGTAAGCGAATATGCCAGTAACGGAGGGGGGCAGAGTATCCGAGAGAGAAACACACAGTGTGTATGGACCTATAAACACACATGCTGAGAGAGCGAGAGGGAGAGAGAGGGAGGGAGAGAGAGAGAGAAGAAGGGAGAGAGAGACAGAGGCTGAGCTGATCCTCAGTCGGTTTGTGAGGGAACAGGCGAAAGAGAGACCTGCTCACACGCTGACACACATACACACACACGCACACACACACACAGGCACACTCTCAGTCTCATACACTCTCGCTCTCTTACTCGCGCTTGGGGGGGGGGGGACGGGAAGGGAAGAATGAGGAAGAAGTCCGATCTGCTGCGAGCCTTGTCCCAACAAATGCGGGCATGCTAATGAAGCACCGCTCCGGTCATCCGATCATACAGGTCAGCCGGGTCGAACTACATGGAAACGAGGAGTAGGCAACAAACGAAGATAACAGCAACAAATAACCAGGCGCTGCATGGGAATCCAGACTCTTCCCTCCTTTCGTGCGTCTCGATCGGTGGATACGCCGTCTTGGCTGGCATATAAGAGCTCCCTGCGTCTCCATTACCATTCCCCACCACTGGCTTACCTCTACTACTACTACTACTCCTCCTCTTACTCCTTGTTCTACTAATATTATTAGTAGAGCTACAGTGCAGCTTTTACTACGGACTTCTCCGGATCGTGGCCACTCAAGGGAATAAAAGGTAGGCACTCTGCAGTTTTCTGGGTGTGCTTCATTACGGATAATGACATTAATAGCGAGGTGGGCAGCTTTGCATACATTTTGCGGCTTTGTCTGGTAAAAGCAAGTTTTACACAGGGAGGTAAAGTGAATGGGATGGAAAGCGGACCCTTTCGTCTCGTGGAGCTCCGACTGAAGACTGAAAGCACCATGCGTTGGAAGGGTTTGGATGCAGTGTGGAAACGATGTTCCCTCACTCCCATTCTCCCCCACCGAGCTTTCCACACTGCGCCTTTCTTCCACTGTGATTTGGGAATGTACATAGATTGAAGCTTGGGCTTAGAAAGAACCGAGTACGATGGGAGGTGCTTATCAATGTTTTTTCGCCAAAGTGAACAGACAGCATGGTTTCATGGGGTGTATTTCTTTTTTTTTTCTTTATTTGCTCTACACATCCACGCTCCTTCCACGCTCTCCACTCCTCTAGCCGCCTGCCCCACTTATTTATAGAGGAGTCATTACGGATGCAGAGCACGTTCAGACAGCCATGCTCTCACCTTTTTATAGGCGTTCAATGTGGAAGTTGGGTGACAAACATTCGCAACCAAAGCTAAATTTCCCTGCTCTGTATGGTAATCCTTGTAAAGAGTGAATGCGCATTGAAAGACACATTTGAGCAATTCTGCAGGTTCCATGTCCTGTGCGCCAAGCAGTGCAATTCGGAGGTGATGGAGTGCCTTTGTGCATCAGTGGAGAGCAGGTTTCGGGGAAAACCTGCGCGTGGACCCGGTGTTTGAGTTTCAGTGGGCTTCTGATTTAGTACTTTTTTACTAACAAGTTGGATTTAAAGACACAGAGGGGAAAACTGGCTTAATTTTTGTTAAATTTTCTGTCTGCTTTTGGCAAAGGTTTTTAAACCAAACGGTAGCAGAGCTTCACATATTAGTTAATGTAAACCTATACCGTAAAGTAATTATTGCCCCCGTGTGACACTCCAAGTGTCTCATCTGTTGAGGATTACTTGGCAAATCAGGCAGGTATCATGTAGGCTTTCTAGGCATTTCGCTTTCACCTGACATGAGTCGGGGCTTTAATGGTCATGACACAGAGGAACTGGAGCTCGTTCAGTGTGGATGATATAAAATATTTATTTTTAACAATAAAAAAAGAATGTCAGTCAGCCTTTACAGCTTTATTTAACTCCTAGCAGTGCTGCATTTATTTATTTATTTTTAAAGAACTCGTCCTGCTGCAGTGGTGTTAATCCAGAGTAGGTATTAAGACAAAACAGTTTAAGATTTTCGGTAACAGACCCATTTTCCAATAATAAAATTGGAACTTTTCCCATATCAGACACCAGATTCAGGTCGCCTCTCAGTGGGTGTACATTAGGCTTGTTCTTAACCTGGTTGTGTGAGAATGTACCACACATGCACGCAACTTCCACACTTGTAGGTGACAGCTAAAGCTAAGTCAGTGCTCAGTGTCTGAGAGGAAGCTGAGTCTGTGACTAGACGTTTAACTGTATCTGATGTAAATGTAATAATTCTGTATTATTAATGCCATGAGTGTACTGAAAAAAATTCCACGTCGGATATGAATTTTTTTTTTTTTCATTAAAGGACGGGAATTTTTGTTTTAATCCTAATAGTAATAGTTCAGTTTAAGGCTTTGTTTTCCTCTATGATTGTTAGGTTATGCTAACATTAGGTCAAAATGACTTTTTTTCAAGAATGACATCATTTGAAAAAAATATTTCCATTCATCTTTTTTCCCCCACACATCCCTAAGCTGTTCTGCTTCTTTCAGCAAAAGAGACCCTGTTCACTATAGTTTAAAGTAAACAAGAACAAATTAGGTGATGAGAAAATCATGAGAAAAACAGTAAATTTTGCTACATCTCAGACATTCCCTTGTAAAGTAAATGCTCCTTTTTCACTGTTTTGCCACATTTTTTGTCAAGGTGTTTATGCTAATACAGTCAGTTCAACACTCAATGGGCAAGTAATTAGCCATTCAAGATGAGCTCAGAGACAGGGTCTATCTATTAGAAATCAGTGTGCAGTTTGGTGCAGTCACTGAGATTTATCATTATTTTTAGTAATTAATTATGCTGATTAGTGGGAATCCTTAGTTTAATTTGTGGGTGTATTGCTATAAAATAATGCTGGTATAGATTCAACGAGATCCTGGGAGATTTTGGACCATATTAACATGATAACATGACATGGTTACTGCCAGTTTGTGATGAGAATCT
This sequence comes from Maylandia zebra, assembly GCF_041146795.1. Classification (NCBI taxonomy): domain Eukaryota; kingdom Metazoa; phylum Chordata; class Actinopteri; order Cichliformes; family Cichlidae; genus Maylandia; species Maylandia zebra. Next base: position 9,797,903 of record NC_135179.1, on the reverse strand, counting down.
CCCACATCCCAAAAGTGCTGTCTTTGGATTGAGATCAGGTGACAATAGAGGTCATTTGAGTACAGTGAAGTCATCACCATGTTCAAGAAACCAGTTTGAGATGACTTGACCTTTGTGACAATGTTCGTTATCCTGCTGGAAGCAGCCATCAGAAGATGGGCATAGTCAGCAACTATACACATGTAGGCTATGGCGGTTAAATGATGCTCTATTGATAGTAAGAGGGCCAAAGTGTGTTAAAAAATCCCCCAGCAGCAGCAGCAGCAGTGTGAACCAGAAAAGGCAGTATGGATTCATGTTTTTGTATTGTTTATGGCATATTCTGACCCTACGATCAGCACAGAAATCAGACGCTCATCAAAACAGGCAACACTTTTCCAGTCTTCTATTGTTCACTTTTGATTAGGCTGTTCTTAGCTGACAGGAGAAACACCTGGTGAGGTCTTCTGCTGCTGTGAGTTCAGAGATGCCCTTCTGCATGCCTTGGTTGTAATGAGTGGTTATTGCCGCCTTCCTATTAGCTTGAAGCAGCATAGCCAGTCTCCTCTGACCTCTGACATCAACAAAGCATTTTCACCCAGAGAACTGCCACTCACTGGATATTTTCTTCTTATTTCAAGCATTCTCTCTAAACTCTAGAGAACCTGTCTCACATCAGCAACCATGGCATGTTCAGATTCACTTAAGTCATCGTTCTTCCCCAACTTGAATGGGTTGTCCTGATATACTTAAATGCACTGAGTTGCTCCTCCTTGTGTTCTATGTGCCATCCATGAGTATATATCAGTAAAGTCAAATACAAATACTAAAATAGTAATGGTGGATAGAAAATTTATTAAAGGCTTTGTAAAGATCATTACTTATACACTAACGGTTGTTTTTGTTATAGAAATGCTAGACTCTTTAATTCCTTTAAAAGTGTGCTAAACTGTGAAAGTTAAAAAAGCAATACTCAGTTCAATAAGATCATTAGAAGGAAATGAACATGATTTATTGATGTTCAAATTCAGTTTTAGATATTTAGTGGTTAGACTCAGCTGGCCCATCACATCAGAATTTAATCCCAGCAGTGATAGAGATTAGGGCAGGACCCCCGGGAGTTTAGATGCTGGTAGTGGAGATGACGACACAGGCTTGAATGGAGGCTGAGTAATAGGGAGGAGGTTGGTTGCATGAAGGCATCTGCAAGATGTTTGGACTTGATCAGTGTTGTCACAATCAGCTTGACAGCATGGGAAACTGGAAATGGTGTAAAGCTTAGATTAGCTGCAAAAATCAGGGAAGCAGAGATGTGTGGCGACAGATCTTCCTTATCTAACTTATGCATAGGCTTCATCTCTGTAAGTGCTATGTGTTTAGTCTTAGTCAACAAAGCCAATGGCCATTGTACCTTTATTTTTGAGTGAATAGCGTTTACAGGAAATGGAAGCTTTCTGGAGTCATTAGTTGATTTGAATACTGAGTATTAGACAAGTGTCGGTGAAATAGGTCCAAATATGTTTATGTTTACATGCATTGTGTCAAAGAAAAACATTTGACTTTTTATAAGATGTTTGGCGTAGAACATTTTCATATTTGGAACTCTTGGCTTAAACAAGACAAAACTAGACACTTAAAAAATAAAGCTATATAGTTTGTTGATTGCTGTTCAGAAGAGAACTGGTGCACTGACGTATCTAATTATTTACATGTGGTGACTGTTAACTAGAAAGGAAATGCTAAGTCCAGTATTCATTATCAGCTTCAACTTCCCTTTATTTACTGAGCAATTGCACCCAAGTAGTGTCTGCAGGTTAAATAACAGCAACTGACACAAACAATAGCTTGTGTCCAGCTCCTCAAGGGAATGTAACTCTTAAGCTGCTAGATGCTTCTTTATGATCCCTAAGCTAGTCACAAACATTGTCTGTCAGCAGTTTGTGTGCAGTGGTTTTATTAGTGTTTATTTTCTTGATAATATCATCCTCCCTGTGATAAAAAACAAACAAATAGGTTTTTGACAGTACTGCAAGAGGTCTAAAGTGGCACAGTCACAGGCAATAAAACAAAAACAGAGCTGGAAGTCGCTAAAATGCTCCATAGAGCTGAAGAAACCTACTGTGAAATTATTTTTTTGGTTACACAATATGATGTCACCTCATGACTGGTGGAAGGGCACTGTCAAAAATACTTTTTTCAATGTTTCACTATTTCAGATTACAAAATACATGAAGCTATTGTGAAGATTTAATTGGCTGCTGGTGGCGTGTAACATTGTTACTGCATGTTCCTAGAAAATTGCTTAATTTTTAGGAAGCCCGATGACATAAACTATATAACCACATAAGATAAAACCACAGAATTCTTGTGAAATTTGAACCTATTGAAGAAAGGGGAAGATGTCATCTCTTTAGCAAAATGTACATAATGCAGGATATTTTTACCCACGTGCTTCCTTATGTGGATTATACCATAAACATAGAAAGGGTTAAAGATGGCAAAGTTGAAGATAATTATGTGCCTTATATCATTTCCCATCTCTTGAATGAGTAGGGAACTGTAAATAAGGGAAATCATTTGGTAATTTGTTTCAGCCTTTAACAATTTAGTTCTTTTTTTTGGTCTTGCACAACTCCTGTTTCTTCATCATTGCCCTCCCACACATTCATGTCTTTTATCACAACCCAGGTATTCAGATAGTCATTGGTCAGACGTAAAAGTAGGAAATAACCCAGTGTACTGCAGTGGCAGTCTGATCATTTCCACCTCTACAAGTGTAATAATATGACAGGACGTCTTTGTCGGGGGACTGGCTGTTAGAGAGATCCAGATAAAAAGGCTCAACATCATTCTAATGATGGTAAATGGAGACCATTAATCTTCAGTTGTTTCCAGGCGATAGTGTGTGTGTGTGTGTGTGTGTCTATTTTGGCCTGTGCTTGCACTCACATTCAGTGGAATATCCCTGTGGTTTTATTTCATTTGAAGAGGTGAGATTATGTTAGATTAGCCTCCTGTTTGCTACCTTGTATTTTTTCTTTTCATCTGCCTGTCTCTGATTCTCCTTATGGTACTGTTTTCCACATTACACTCCTCTCCTTCAGTCCCTTTCTTCTTACATCTCTTGTGCTCCCATTCTTATTTACTTTACCACATTTCTTTGTCTCGCTTTCACTCACTGGTTTAAATATTTCATTATCGCTGCCTGTCCCATAGTGAGGAAAATGCATCGCAGATAGGCTGAGAGCAGCACGCTGAGGCTGTTACCTTCACTCACTGCATTCTCAAGCACAGCATTTCATTTTAATTTAAAATAATTTTCAATTATTTTACCACTATGTTATTTGCAAAAATATGTGATTCAGTTTCAGATAAACATTAGAAGTTTATGCAAAATGTGAGGTCTTGTCTTATGTATTCCTCCTGACTTCTCTCTGTCCTTGCTCTGTTTCCTGTTGGTCTGATCAGCTGCCTTCTTGGCATCTTTGGGTGCTATCTTCAAAGGCTCTCAAGACATAACAGTTCTGGGCCAGAGAAGCAACAGCTTGTTTCGCTGCAGCACATGGTTTTCGTTTCGTTAACTTTACGCTTTCTGTCTTTGCTGTTGCCTCTGGGGAGTAAGATTCAGTGGTCCAGTTTCTGTGTCTGTTGTCTTTTTCTGAGGCTGGATTTTCGTCTGCTGTGTTCTTCTTGAAATGGAGCCAAGTTTTTGAGGTCATAACACTAGGGAAAATCATGACGGATATTCTGAAACCTGATATTTCAATTAGAAAATCCAAAATAGCAGCCACTGTTCAGCCACAAAGCCACTCAAGCACTAACAACAGACACGTTCCCTAAAGTTTGGCTCTGATACGATCCAGGTCATTATCTTTTCCTTTATCAAGTGGCCATTAATGTTACAGGATGTTCTTACAGGATGTATTTTGCAGGCAAGAAACAAGCCCTGAACTGTAAACAGTGTGGGTGATTATCTTATGTCATCTGAAGTGTAATCTTCTGATAAAGCGTTAAGCAACCAAAACTGTGTAAGGTAGGTCTATCAAGGATTCCTGTTCGTGAGGATGAATTTTAAGCAAGCCAGATGGAAAAAATGGAGGAAGGAACAGAAACTGGAGTGCTTACCCAGGGTTAGCCAATGAACTGTGTTATATTAGGAACTGTGGCATGCGCAGCTGATAGTATATACATAATCTACTGCTTTATTTTTTAAGAATGCAGACTATTAACTATGTTTTATGGTAAAAGCTAGGAGACTCAAGCCCCAAGGGGAAAGGAAGAAAGCCTGGAAGTAGTTTAAATGACCAAACGATCTAAAAACAGCCAGCAACTGCTGTATTTTGTGCAGTTTAACACAATTCACCCTTCCTCTGTTTGTGAGAGGGCTCTGGCAGCTCCAGTGTTGTTGTCACTGCAATAATTTATTCATCCTTATGTTTTTTCCTGTTTGTCCTATTCGGGGTCACAGACCCATCAAAATTGCACAGATGAACTGAATCATTTGAACAGATAAAAACACAGGAAAAACACTATAGTGCAGCGGTCCCCAACCCCCGGGCCTCGGACCAATACCGGTCCGTGAGTCGTTTGGTACCAGGCCGCGAGAGTTGAGGCTCAGGTGTCAAATGTATAGTTTTCAGGGTTTTTATCGGTTTTCAGCGTTTATTTGTTATCGTTTTTATCGTTTACTCGGTTTTCCTGGGTCTTTTCACGTGTGTTATGAATAAATCTTCTTTTTTTCGGTACCGGTACTAGTTTTATTTTGTTGTATTTATCCGTGACACCTTAAAGGCCGGTCCATGAAAATATTGTCGGGCATAAACCGGTCCGTGGCACAAAAAAGGTTGGGAACCACTGCTATAGTGAGCAATAAAGGCCGTGGGTTTTTAAGCAAGTGAGTTGCCGTGGACCAGTAAGTACCAGAAAGTACCAAAAGCAAAGTATTTCAAAAGCTGACTGAGTTCTCCTCCACATCACAGATAAGAAAGGCATAACGGCACTAATTGTGACCTTCCATTAGTAGCTTATGCTGTGCCATTTGTAGTTTTTTTCCTGTGCTTATGGACTTCTAGAGCAGTTTTTTTAAGTTGGAGGGCTGAATTTCCTAGTTCCCAGTTGGAATTTTCAACTGGAACACCCCCTAAAGTTGGAACACAAACTTTGGAGCAGCCTCACCAACCCTGACTTCACAACCCAAGATGGCGGCATGCATGTAAACGGCAGTAAAACTGTGAAACTTGTTATCAGGACAGCCACAGTTGTGTATTTGTGACTGGCTAAATAAGCCATATGAACAGCATTGAACAAGTTCTATCCATGAACGTGCTGCAGTGATGTTTTTAAGCCCCGCAAAATAAACAAGTGTGGTGCTTGTGGAGCAGGGCCTGCTGTGATTTTGGCCTTGTTTGGGTGTGTCCTGCCTTAGGTTACAAAAATGGTGGCAAATAACTCTACAATTAAGAGAGTGCTTAAGGTCAGAGAAAGGTGAGTTCTAGTGCCAGAGAGCCTTGCTGGGTTGCAGCTAGAGAGCTGTGTGTGGTGGCTGCTTACTGCTGCTCTGTGGAGAGGAGTGTGTGTTTTGTTGACTTAGCCTTTTTTTTTTTTTTACTTATTTTTCAGTTTAGTGACTAACTCCTGGGTTTGGTTGTTTCCTTTCTTTTAAAGGTGATAGTCGTTTGTCCGTCTGTTTCAGTTTCATTCGTAATAAAAACATTAATAAAAACCTTTAATTTAACAAGTTCACCTTCATGTCACCTTTTTTTTTTCAACCCAGACACTTCTTGTCACTTTCCCACATACCCTGTATGTTTTAGGGGAACGTTAAAGGTCCAATTGCTAATTGGCAATAATAAATGAATGGCTCTACCTCGCTAAGCAGGAAAACAAACCACATTTTCCTTCCTTTTCTGACATTACTACTGGAAACATGCAAAGACTTGTAGCAATATACTGCTTCTGTTTGACATAAAAATGTACCTGCACCAATTGAGCAACATCAATCATAGTAAAATTCCCACTCACGGCTAATTTAGAGGGATGGTTTACTGAATTTCTACAAACCTACCCTGTTCCAGGTTCAGTTGTAATTTTTCTTTTGTCCTTTTTGACCATATCTACAAATTTTGCGACCTTTATAACCTCCAATTGTGTCGTGAAGCTTTAGAACATACACTCTATTGAATGGAGAAGAACTGGCTTTTGGTGTTATGTTCAGCCATCTGCCTTTTAGAAAAATGACATCTCTAAGTGAAAACAGCCAAATTCCAGAGCACACTGAATTATTGATCAGTTGGAAAAGTAACATAAAGGCTTTTGTGACCACACAAGAAGCCCATATAAGGCAAGGAGCTGCTGACTAGCATTAACCAAGGGGGAAATGGTTTCTTATGACCTTGGCAAATTGAAGTTTAATTAAGTAGACATGTAATTTTGTTGAGAGTTGATTTTCCTAATGTCTGAGCACAAAGCTCTTACACCACAGCAGAGCCCACTCAGTAAACATCGGGGCAGCAGTTAAACATTTGGTCCATTTAACCCAAATATTTAAATTCACCACTGGTGGATTTTACATTACAAAGTAACAGATTTAGCCAGCAAACATCTTCAACACCATTAAGCGAGACACACACACACACAAATACTCTCCATACTGTATACTGTATTATATTCTCAATAGATTCTTGAAGGAACTTTTATTGTGTGTTTAGCTATGAACAGCGTCAGAATGGATTCTTGGCTTAATAGGACAGAAAATTTTATTCATGTTGAAAAAATATATTTATATTCATAATAGTTATTGTAGTAGCTTGGCAAAATTGTGCTGTGTACAGCTATTGTCACATAGGAAAAACAGTGGTTCCTAACTGCAGCATAATCAAAATTATTGCGACAGTATGCAATGAATTTGTATGTATGCAATGCGATCTCATTACCCTTTAAATCATTGCTTCAAAGATGAGATCCAGGGCTTTTACTGCTTGCAGTCACTTGCCATTTTCAAGGAGACTTTGGTGCGTCAAGACACTGATAAAACAACAGTAAGACAGAGTCAGTCTGCTATCAGTTTGTGATTGAATGGGATCAAATGAACAAATGAACATACAGTCTGTTTGTGATATTACTGTGATTATCTATGATAAAGTGGCAAGAATCACAAGACTGTTGCTGTTAATGTGCAGAAAAATTAACATTAAACAGAAATTCACAATAACTACATTCAGAAACCAGCCAGAACCTCATACCTGGACAAGGTTTTCTGAAATCCCTCCTGACGTAGCTGCTGCACCACGCTATATTAACTGCAAATGGATAAAGGTGCTAGATGGAGAACATTACCTGACTGTCTGAGTCAGACCATGTTTGTTTGGAGACAGGTTGCCTACCTGCAGGCAACCTCCACAATCAGCTTGCAATGGAGAGTGGTCACTGAGAGGTTGGAGGTGTTGCATGCTCCACTTGTGGGTGAATAGTTAAAAAGAAAAAAGGTTGTTTGAAAAAGGTTCTGATCTGAGCTTTGTTTTGTCTCTTAATTCTGGTTATTGCTCTTTAATTCAATGGATTACCTCTTTTATCATTGCTTTATTGCTTTTCTTAAACAATTAAAAAGTGGTAAAATTAATTTACACTGCTGTTTTGTGTAAATTAGTTTTAATTTGCTACACTTGTTCTGTTTCAGCATGGTCGATGCATTTGGCAAACTCAGATCTCTCAAGCTGTGCTGTATGTTGTGAACTGCAGCCAGTCAGAAGACAATTTAATTTAATCTAATTTTTCAGAAACTGAATGAATTGTGGGGCATCACCAAGGCAAGAATCACATAAAAAGTCTATTTATAACTGGGAGTAACACCAAGCTGGAAATGAGCACAACAGGCCACCTTTAATTTTAATCAAGCACATTTTATGGTTCAGTCATGACGACTTTTGCTATAGCACTTTTGTGCTATAGCAAAAGGCAAAGAACATTTAAAAAAAAATTTCTGTGAAAATATGGATTTTTTTTCAAGATTCTTTTCATTGTATTTAGACATAGAGGCATTCAAAGTATAGATACAAACGTGCAAAATCTGTGTGGCTTTAATTCTGTGGAATGGTCCAGGAGTGGATATGTGTTCTTCTCCTGAAGTTTAAACTAAATTATATAACCATCCGCAACCCAGCACCTTTTATAGTAATGCAAATTTTGATGAAATGAGGTTTCACTAATTCAGGAGACTCGAATTTAAGCTGTGCAGTATTTACAAACTACAGTGTAACTGCACTTTTTTACAACTCACATGAACATTGCAATTCTAAGTTTATCCTTTCACTTGGAGCAATTTAATATTTTCTGTTCCTCCTTTCATTCAGATAAAGTACTTTCTAATATTTTGTCTACTGCTCTGCTGTCTGACCATCACATTGTTGCATACAAAAGTGCATGCAATACAGAAACAGATGAGGCAAAGACTCCAAGGCCACCAAGATAGAAACATGCCAGAGAATTGCCTTGAGTCCACTAATAGACTCATCATGTTATAGAGCAGAGTCCCAATGCTCCAATATGTTTGATTAATTCCCATAAAAAATGAGCGGCCTTATGAAAAATATCCATGTTATTTTTCAGTGATTTGTATTTATGATGATACATTTCAGGTGTTGCAATGCCAGATTTCCAATTATGTTGTTTACCTTGGAGCAAGAATTTAGTTCTCGGATACGAGTCTGATGTTAGGACTAAGTTGTATCAGTTTGCATTAGGGCTGCCATTAGTCCACTAGTCACGATTACGTCGACTATTAAAATCGTAGACGACTAATTTAATAGTCGACATGTTGTTTGAAGCTTTGTAAGATCCCAAAAGACACAGGAATGAGTAGTATGATTTAAGAGTGTAATAACGGACTGAAACAGAAGAAGGCAGCACTGCATGTACAAGGATGCCAGCTGGTTAAACCCCGAAGAAGTTGTGTCCCAGAATTCATAGCGGCCCAGAATAGTTGTCAACGATGGCGGCAGCTAGTTAGTTTTAATATTACTCTTATTATTCTTTTTGGGTCACAAAATAAAGTTTAACATATTTTCAGGCGAGAATGTAGCTGTGTAAACCTCAAATATCTGCTCAGTTTATCAAGACACCACATATTTGCAAAAGCGCTCTGACGTTTTTGGAGACGTCAGAGCCGCTAGCCGGGGGCAAGGCTCACTAGAACCGGTAAGAACACTGGACTCCTGGCAAATCGTTTTCAAACCCAAGCCGTCTTTCGCCACTCAGGTTAAACATATATAAGTCACTTAGATAACTTAAAAATGTTATTGTTTGGCTTTTTTCAGTATTTAATTTGTTTCTGAGTAAATCGGTTTGGCTGAGATTAAAGTTATAGTTTTTACACAGCTGAATAAACTTCAAGCAGACAACTGATTATCAGAACTGTGAGATGCTCAAGAATATACTGTTATATTTTAGATAGCAAGGAGCAGACGGCTGAGTTTATAAAACTCCACCGAAACGATCTGCAAATGTCATTAACATTTAATTAACTATCATCTTGTCTTTACTTTTAGTTAGCACATACCTTAAACACTTAAAGCTGTAAGCTAATGATAGTTATATAAGAGCAGATGCATGCTGGTGCAAAAATAATCGGTGACTAGTCTATTATCAAAATAATCGTTTGTGGCAGCCCTAGTTTGCATGTCCCCCCCATTTTCTTTGGTACCTGTCATTAAATGTCACTACATGGGCTTTTTATGACAAAAGTGATTAGTCTGTGTGAATGCCTACACTTAAAACACAAATAAGCACACGATTAATTTGTGAACTACCCACATCTCAATGCTAAAGTGTGTTTTGGAAACAATAAGCCCAAATCAGGCATTGAAAAATACAATCTGAAATAATTACTCAGAATGCTACACCTTTTCTCTGAAAGGTTCACCGGGGGAGATTGATGAAGCTCTGTGGGCATCTTATGGGTGTGTGATATTTAAAAGATGTCTTAATAAAGCCACCTTATTCACAAGTTACTGTTGCTGAGAGAAGTAGACTGTTTTCATAAAGGCCACTGCCAGCAGTGTCATATTAGGTAGAGCAGAGTATTATTGCTAGAGGACCGCTGCAGGGAAGTTTCAGAAGCTGCTCCTTGAAAAGCCAAAGTGCTGAGCTCAGGAGCTCAAGTTTATCTTTGGTGTGATTATTCAAACTTGGTGTCCTTAAACAACTACGCAAACATCTGCCCTGAAACATGTCTGCTAATCTCTGTGGTGTTGTGTTTACAAGGTCCTAAGGCATTCATGTGAACTGAGCTATTTGGTTTTAGTCACACACCTCCCAACTTATCATGTAGGGCTGGGCGATATATCGAGTTTTTTAAAAATATCAATTTATTTTCATACGAGATATAAGATGGGACAATATCGTTTATATCGATATAGTCTATGTTACGTTATAATTATACTTGTGGAGCCGCAGGTTTGCCTCTTTCGTCCACTTTTGTCTCTACGGAACGTTACTCGGCCTCGCCTCTCCTTCACTGAACACAACTCCCCCTCCCCCATAGCTTCACCTGCATGACAAGATGAAAGCGGAAAATCTCCGTTAGCAAGTTACCGCGGATCGCCCCGTGCGTGGGGCTGGACGGCGTCAACGTGTTAGCGAGCTAACCGCACTAACGAGCTAACCGCGCTAACGACAAATCCTTTCATTTTCTCAAAACTCGACAGTGCGCCTTATGTATGAATTCTGGTTGTGCTTACTGACCGCGAACCGATTTTATGTGGTACACAGCGCTCAGCAATCTGTCAAAAAATGTTTTAATATGACTTTGCTAAGCTACGGAGCTGCACCGCTTGATGGATTTTCGGAAAATTACGGCTACCGGGGAGGAGCCTCGCGGAGTGATACGTACTGTGTGTATAAGGACCACAAATGGCACCTGTTCAGAGACGCGGTGCAGCTGTGAAATCTGTCTCTTTGTTATTATGCTCAGCGTCTTAGTTTACATTTTGACTGCACAATTGTGAGCTTTTTGTTATGCACAAAAACAACATTGTTTTCTTTTATTTATGGACCATGATTATTTAATAAATGCTGATAATTTATTTTTGAGTAATTTCTTCATGTACATCTACGCTGTATGTAAATAAAAGTGCCCGTGTGACATCTGGGACACAGTGTGACTAAGAACTCTCTTTTTGTTCTTAACTTATGGCTTTAAAAAGAAAATATCGAGATATACATCTTATATCGCCATCCAGCTAAAAAATATCGAGATATGAATTTTGGGTCATATCGCCCAGCCCTATTATCATGTACTTTATCAATGCTGACGTGCTCTTGTACAACATTCTATCATAATATTTCATGATATTGGCACCTTGCAGGCAGCATCATTTAATGTAAGTAAATTGAAGTAAACAAATATTTTCCTGTGAAAATCACTACATTATAAAAATCATGTTAAAGGAGATTTAAATGTTAGAATTCCCCACTGGTTCCTGTTTTCAACAACATTCATTTGTCTTATTTCTAATAATACTTTGTATTTTCTCCTGTTGTTTTCTCTCTGAAGGTTCAACATCCTCATTAACACCTCAGAGTACTGGTCTTGACACCAACATGGCCCGTCGGGATCACTCCTCCCGCCTGTCCCCGACCATGAGGTTAACAGTTGTTACGGTGATCCTCTTCCTTAATCTCCATCCCTCGTTGGCCGGGGCACCCCCTGAAGCAAGCCTGGGTGGCTCTGTTTCAGCTGTGTCCACCAATAAAACTGAATGCAGTAAACCTGAGCAGTGTTCACATGGGGTGATTCTGCCTATTTGGGAGCCCCAAAACCCATCATTTGGAGACAAGGTCGCTCGTGCAACTGTTTACTTTGTGGCTTTGGTCTACATGTTCCTGGGTGTGTCCATCATCGCAGACCGCTTTATGGCATCAATAGAGGTTATAACATCACAGGAAAAGGAGATCACCATTAAGAAACCCAATGGAGAAACCACCACCACTACTGTCCGGATCTGGAATGAAACGGTCTCCAACCTTACCCTCATGGCTTTGGGCTCTTCAGCACCTGAAATCCTCCTGTCCATTATAGAAATTATTGGTCATGGGTTTGAGGCTGGCACACTGGGACCCTCCACTATTGTGGGTTCTGCAGCATTCAACATGTTTGTCATCATCGGTATTTGTGTGTATGTCGTTCCTGATGGCGAGACGAGGAAGGTCAAGCACCTCCGTGTGTTCTTTGTCACGGCCACCTGGAGTATTTTTGCCTACATTTGGCTCTACCTGATTCTGTCAGTGATCTCACCTGGCGTTGTGCAGGTGTGGGAGGGGCTGCTCACTTTCCTCTTCTTCCCCATTTGTGTGGTGTTCGCCTGGATAGCCGATCGCCGCCTGCTGTTTTACAAGTATGTGTACAAGCGCTACCGCACTGGCAAGCAGCGTGGCATGATCATTGAGACCGAGGGTGATCGTCCACTTCCTTCCAAGGTATGATGCTGTCACTGTTGCCACAGCCGTTATCACCAGGGTTCATTTTCCACAGACATTTTTTGTATAAAGCATATAACTGTTTATTGCATTTAACTAGTCATTTACTGAAATCTGGGGAATGCACTGAATAAAATGTCAGAAAGGGTAAGACACACATTACTACCTACTATTCTTTGCTATGCTTTGGCATGTACAGTTTTTTGCAATGAACACAAGAGTGAGGACAGGACAATGAACAGTTTTCTTATCTTCAGTTCAAATAAATTAGTTTTAATGTGCCTGACCTTTCCTTTTTGGAACCTCCTTAAATTGCTTGATTTGCCCTGTTAGACTTTGTTGTTGTAGCAGTTTCTTATTCCCATATCGCACCAATGTCTTACTACCAAGTTTTGCAGAAGAAAAAATGCCTTCCTTAGTGTCGTATAAAAATCTTAACAGTTATAACTAAAGCATATCCGACATATCTGTGAGAAGAGTCAGCTAGTAAAAACATAATTAAGCTGTCCTCATCCAAACACATGGTGGAAAAGATAAGGTGCTAAGGTATGTGCGTGAAGAGTGTTCATGAGTAATGTGTACCTCAAATCTGTATTACAGAATGACATTTTGCCATGCTAAACTGTTGTTATGAAACACGCACAAATACCTTCTTAAGTATTGTCAGCTATTAATTTTTCATTTTGACTATTATCTGATGACACATGTGAAGATGAAGTGCATCACACACATCTAATTAAATCTTCAGTACTGTGGTGTAGATTGTGTTGATTTGCTACAGTTAATTTGAAGCCTGGTTGTCTCTTCTTCTGCATTTGAAAATTGCCCATGGTGTTATTGCTTGATGGCATTATAAAGAATCAGTGCTCCGTAAGTATATGAAGAACACTTTCATTTCATCTTCTGAAAAAAAATCACTAAATTAAATTCAAATATGTTCCTGGGGGAAAAAATGAGTATTTCTTGCCTTCCCGTTTAAAGAGACGAAGGACATTTCATCAATGAAATGATTCTCTACGAAAAATGCAATGTCAGTGAAAAACAGAATACTTCTTTATTCTGACAGCTACAAAATAAAGTGACATCCAAATACTGACGGCTAATATATTACCTACCCATCCTTTGGGATCTGGTACTGTTAGCTTACCATGGTTACATGTAAAGTAAACCTTTGGAAATGTGAAAGCAAAAGTTTTTTGACCTAAATGTGGCTGACAAAACAAATAGTTTCAAGAATAAAACAGTGAGAACTGAGCTTTGAAACACTGACAGATAAAACTCTCACTGACCAGTGTCTAATAGCACCCTTCTTTGCTTTGATTGAGGGGTGTTATTGGACACCAACATGTTCACATGACTGGATTCACACAAACACTCACTATTTGATTTCATGCTTGTTGTTGTGTTCTCATCACATACATGCAGTTCTCACTTGACCTTTGAGATTACAGAAGAGCGCCTAAAGAATTGATATATTGACAAAATCTTAAATGAGGTGTACTGATTACTTCTTCCTTCCGTCCTTCTATTGCTTCTGTTTTAAGGTGGACATTGAGATGGATGGAAAGATGCTGAACTCTCATGGTGTTGACTTCCTTGATGGTCCACTGGGCTTAGATATAGATGAGAAGGACTTGGATGAGGAGGAAACACGGAGAGATATGGCCAAGATCCTGAAGGAGCTTAAACAGAAACATCCTGACAAAGAGGTTTGTAACAAAGTCAGAAATATATCTTGCTATTGCTGCTCTAGTTGCACAAGACCAAAGGTAATCTGCAATATATAAAACTACTGCTGTTTGCTTTCATTTTTACAGGGTCAGATCACCAGTCTGTTGCAGAATATTAGATAAATTCTTAATAAATTCAGGCATTTATATATATTTACAAGTGAATTTCACACTTATGTATTGGTGAATATAGAAAATTAATAGGAAACCAAAGACATTTCCAAATAAAATATGCAGTATTTTTATTTGTTCTCTCACAAAGAAAATGCTGCAGACTTACTATTTACACAAAGACGAAATTTCTGAATTCTGAAAACATTTTCAAATAAAAACTTTTTGTCCTTCTACAAGAAAAAGGATTTGCGAAAGAGAACTAAGTGGTTGGCTTGGCATGTAATTTACATCTGTTTTTTTCCCCCAGACTGTGCTTGACTTACTGTAAGTGTTTGACTCATTATAATTTTACTGCTATTTGACAGTTTCTTGTTCAGTAGTCATTGATGTGACATGTAGTTAGATCTTATTTATCCATCCGAGCTTGATGAAACTCCACCACATTGGTTCAGTGACACACAGCTTTTAAAAACATAAAATAGGATACTGTTTCAGCAGTCTGGGAGTCGGGATTTATACCCCCAGGAAATCTACTATTAATGCATGTTGTTGCACTCTTTGTGGCTTTTTGTATTTTCTCTTACCAGGTGGAGCAACTCATTGAGCTTGCCAACTACCAAGTCCTGAGCCAGCAGCAGAAGAGCCGTGCTTTCTATCGATGCCAGGCCACCCGACTGATGACAGGTGCTGGCAACATCCTGAAAAAACATGCTGCTGATCAAGCACGAAAGGCTGTGAGCATGCACGAGGTTCGCTCAGAAACTGGCGAAAACGATCCTGTCTCCAAAATCTTTTTTGAGCCCGGTTCTTACCAGTGTCTTGAGAACTGTGGCACAGTGGCAGTGAATGTGGTGCGGCGTGGCGGCGACCTGGGCAAGACGGTTTCTGTGGAGTACCGGACAGAAGATGGCACAGCCAACGCTGGCTCGGACTACGAGTTCACCGAGGGTGTAGTGGTTTTCAAGCCTGGTGAGACGATGAAGGAGGTCCGTGTGGGGATCATTGATGATGACATCTTTGAGGAGGATGAAAACTTCTTGATTCACCTTTCCAGTGTCAAAGTGTTGACATCAGAAGGCGAGGAACCTGAGGAGGGGGGCGAGTCAGCTAATCACGTTGACTCAGTGGCCTGTCTCGGCATGCCATCCACAGCAACCGTTACCATCTTTGACGACGATCATGCCGGCATCTTTACGTTTGAGGAGCCCGTATGCCATGTCAGCGAGAGCGTTGGCACCATGGAGGTGAAGGTGCTGAGAACCTCAGGGGCTCGTGGCGTGGTCATGCTGCCATACAAGACGTTGGAAGGAACAGCGCGAGGTGGTGGAGAAGACTTTGAAGACTCTCACGGCGTCCTGGAATTTCAAAACGATGAGATATTGTGAGTAACTTTGATCAGTCTCTCTTAAAATCATTAACTGGTTTTCATGTAGATAATGATCAGCTTCACTGTCATTATCCTCATATTTTTCGTAATTGTTTATTATGCATTTTGTCAGTGTAATGTTGCAAATGTTATTGGTGATGAAGTGAAAAGGCGATGGTGTCAGTGCGATGTGGTGGTTGGGATGAGCGGTAAGGTGGACTGCTCTCTCAGCACACAACAAAATCAACAATACCCCACCCCCTTTATGCTTTTTGCCTTGTCTCTGTTTCCTACTTTGCCTTACTTATGCTCTTCTTTTATTTTCATCAGACTGTTCAGACCTCGGCCTTGGTCTCTGCCTTGGTCTCTGCCGTGCTGCGATGTTAGTCTTCTGTAGATTTTATTGATTTTTGCACTCTGTAGTGTAGTTTAACTTATAAGTTCCAGTGCCGAGAAGTTGGGAAAGTGAATTATTTGTTGGGTGGTCGGTTGTTTGAATTTCAAGTAATTCGAATGTCATAGCGCTGAATTTGAACGAGATGCATTGAGCTTTCTTTGAGTAAGTCATGCAGTGGAAAACAAAGAGGACCTAGACACTGGAAAAGGTACAAGAACTCAACAGACAGCAGGGAGCTGGAGAAATGCTAAGGAGGGACATCTATCTAGTCAACTTAATTTAGATTTAAAAAAACAACAACAGTTGCCCTTTTAGGTGGCTTAATAATGTGTGAGAACATCCCAGAACAAACCACTCACGAAGCCAGCTTGAAGTTTATTTGTCATCTTTCTTAGTTGAAAAGGGACTCCACTGGAGCTCCATTTAAAGATCCCTGCTGTGAAATAAGAGCGGCACAGTTTAAAGCTCTTCTCAACCCAATGCTTAAAATCTGATGGTGACTCATGGTGAGGTTTGTGATGGCTATTTGACCACATTTGAAGAGGACTTTTACCACGCTGTTGATTTTGCTCACGGCATCCTGACCCACACCAAGTGTGGGAAATTAGCTCCAGCTGTCAGTCTAATGTTTGTATAATACTGGTCAATATGCTTTGAAACTGAAGATAATTCCACAGTCTTCTATTCTTGTGTATATATTTTTTCAAAACTGAAGTCCTTTCATTACCAACCATTATAAAGAATTTTTTTTTGCCAAAACATTAGGTGACATGCTGACAGTACAACTGTACAGCTGATACAGGTAAATGGTATTGTACTTAGACTGTAGCCTTGTGTGTTAGTCTCCTAATAGCTGTTTTAACCTTGTTAGCAGTAAATATCAAGCTCATTGTATCATTATGTTGTTCAGACTTCATTTACACATTGACGCGGTGGTTCTTAGCCAGTTTTGGTGGCCATATTAGTTTTGCTGTGGACTATAGTTTTGTATACATTTGTTCTCCTTGTAACTGTGATTGACTTGAATCTCATGTCTTTAATGGTTACGTCTGCTTTGTTATAATGCAGTCATTCAGTGTTGCTAAAGTGCCTACACACATGCACTCCTGTAGCTGTATACATGTAAAACTGAATGTCTGTTGGTTCTTTTAATAGGAGCTCTGTATTGTGTATTTCTCACAGTAAGGTGAAATACTCTTGCGAATTATCATTTCTGGGCATTGTTCTGTAAGGTTGTTGGGCTTGTACCTTTAGCGAGATATATATACCCTATAACATACTTCAGCAGTTTACCTTGTTACCTTTAGGCATTATGTTTATTTATGGGAGCTGTGATCATCCCTAAATATCATCACATGTTACCGGCTGTATAACAACCGTCATTTAAATATCCACACCATCACTGTTTCGTTGACCACTCAATCGATCCCAGTATAGCAACTGGAATGAGGTTGAAGTAACTGATACTGAGTATACTGATGAAATGATTTCACTAAATCAACTGTACTGCTTCCTTATAAAATGGATTTCTGACCTATAAATCAGATGCTAAGAGTGTTTAGTTAGTGAGTCTTTGCCCATACTGTTTATCTTAGCTTTTCTGGCTGTGGAGGAGGTTCTTTATCTTCACAGAGAACATGAGCACGACTGTGAACTGCTGCTGGTGTGGTCTCATAATAAGTAAATGAGATTTTAAAGCTGATATTGAACTACAGGAATAAACTGTACTTGACTTTGTTTAGCAGTGCGGAAAGAGATGGAAAGCACTGTGCTCTTTTAGCTGGCTGGCTTCAGTTATTGGTTACTGTAGTTTGCCTTGGAAACCAAAGGTTTGCTTACAGTGCTTGTTTGGAAATGTTCAGTTTGTATGAGAGATGGAAGAAGAGTTGTAATGACATTAAACAAAGTGTGCTGCCATAATGAATGAATAGGAGAGACGCTGTCTTAGTAACAGTAGTCTTAAACTCTTTCTGTGTCAGCCTCTACTGTTTTAGGTCAGATTTGAAGCAGATGTCTGCAGGACTTGCTTTTTCAGCCTGTGGCAGACAGAATAGTTTCCACAGCTTATAGCGCTTACAGCCAGGAATAAGTGGGTTTTAATAATACTTTGTCCAAATCAAATGATGGACTGTACATCCGGCTATCATGGTTACTGTGTGTGTGTGTGTGTGTGTGTGGTGTGTGTGTGTGTGTGTGTGTGTGTGTGTGTGTGTGTATATGTGTGTTTCTTTAGGGGAAGACTGAGTTGCTAAGTGATGACTGTAGACTACAGGAGATGTGCCTGAAGTGAAAAGTATTCTAAACATGCCACAAATGTTATCTATGATATGTAGAAGCCATTTTGCTATTGGGAAATCAGGGGTTTGATTCCCAGACAAGTCATTTAACCACTTGGGGAGTAAGTGTGCCTATAACTCATCTGTGGTGACTTTTTTATATGAATAAGTTAAAACTGTAGGTGCTAAATCAAAAGGAAACCCCAAAGCATTATAAATAATAATAACAGAGAGACCAAAAATTAAGACTTCATGTCATGGCGAGCGATAGAATATCTGAAATTTTAACAGTAATTTAACCAAAACTTGAGCTTTCATTTAAGAATAACACACATGACTGCAACATGGTAACTTAATTTGTGCACATGCATAAATCTTAGTTAAAGTATTTTAACTTTGTGGTTTTATACTTCACTGTACCGTCCTTCTTTCCAAGCCTTGGAGTCAAGCAGTTGTTGCATATAAAAAGGAGGATGCTACACTGTGCCTTGTCTTCTGGATAAAGTTTCACGCCTTTAATGTGATGCGATTAAAAAATAGCTGCTCTTGATATATGGCCAGAAACTGGTTATGCTGTTGCAAGCACAGCAAAGGAACTAAACTTTTAAGGACAGATACATGTAACGAATAATATGGTAACAAATAGTAACGACAACTTACCGTTCCATACCATTTATGGCCCTAATTATTTTGCAACACTTGTCCCATGCTGGGCTTTTTTAGAAAATATGCATTTCCACAGAAATACACAGTGTAAGTCAGAAATGAGCCATTGGGGCCCTGACATGTCCCTTTAGGGAAAAGCATTGAACGATTTTGCTGAGAAAAAAGAAATTACAAAATAGCTGATCTAAATATGATTGCCTCGAGGCTGACTCTACCCTGATTCTGTTTTCTGTGACAGAGGAGAGGGAATGAGGTAGAAAGAGAGAGATAGGGGTGGTACTGTGAGGAGAGAGATTAGTGTGAATGGAGGCAGTGATGGGAGCGTAGTGGGGTGGACGGAGGAGGGAGTGAGAAAGAGAAAAGTTGTAGTTCTCTAAAGTTGTGGTAATTTTCTATACGTACTAGCCCCTGCCTTTTTTTTTTCTCCAATTTTCTTTTTCACCCCTTTGTATCTCTGCGTCTGAAAGAGGACCTGTGCAATTTGTCTCCAGAGTAGCTTGTGAGGTCTTGCCTAGTGTGTTTTGTGAAAGACGGAAATGTACATGATTGTGCTTGTGTGTGTGTTTGTGTGAGAGAGAGAGAACAATAGGAAGAGCACATAGACAACACCACATCCAGTGCTCAGTGCTGTCAAATTACCTCTCTACCAGCTCAGTGCTGCACATTTGTGTTTGTGTGGGTGTACTTTGCTATCCACCTTGTGGTTTAATGTGCCAATACAGATGCTTGAATTTACCAGCTGTGACATTGACACTGGTATTGTTTTCACTTTGTAGGTCTGTCTATCCGTCATCATGACAAGATGTTGCTGGAATTACCACAATGATGGTTTTGAGCCCTTGGGAGATGTTTATTTGTCTGTCTCTATGCAGATTTTGCCACAATAATAGTACTGCAAGATACAGTGATGAAGGTTTCCAAGTGCAAACAGGATGTAGTCAAAGAACTCCTTGGGAGGCAGTAATTTAAAGTACTACTACTAGGGCTGCAACAACTCATCGAGTAACTCAAATAACTCTATTACAAAAATCCTTGGGCCAAATTCTTTGCTTCAGTGATTTAATCCATGTAAGCGTTTCTACTACATCTGTAACTAAAATCAGACCTGCAGTGGAAATGTATTTAGGAGTGTGCATAAGAATATAAACTAATACAACATTAACCTCAAGTAGCCCCACAAAAAGACTGATAACACAAGCCAAAGTGAGGATGGTGTTGTCATTGTTTAGAATGGAGTCTGTCTACACAGACAGCAAAGAGGCGGAGCCATCAAGGTGAGCTCAGGTGGAGTGAAAGAAAGAATGCTTCTAGTATCCAAAACTGCCTCATTAAAACCTTTACTGGGAAAAAGCAGATGAAAGTCCCTCATCAAACAATCTGATCAACAAGTGAACTGCTTCCACCCACAGCTGTTTGTTTTGCGTAGCAAGAAATCTACAAGAAGCTACAATAAAGGCACATAAATGCCAAATTTTAAAACTAAATATTGGACAAAATAATTTGCATGTGTTTTTCTGTATATGCCTGTATTACCACTGCTATTGTATTGCATACATGCTATTATAAACTAGTATCATAACACCTGTCTTATGATGAGCAGTTTTATCCAGAGCACCTTCCAGCGGTCTAAGTGGCTCTATTTTTATTATAGATGATCCTGATGGAATTGGCAGACTACTTAATGCAAACTGGGCCAGCAATTCAGTTTTTCTAAAGCTTGTCATTGAAACAGTATTTTTAGAAAATGGAAAGGGCAGTCAGGTTGGATATTATATAGAAAAAATTAAAGTACAATCAACATGTGGTTCATTAGTAATCAGCGAAGCAGTGTTTTCCAAGAGAGCGAGCCCTTGTTTCACATGCCGTCATACTGAGGTCAAAAAGTTGAGTAAACAGATCATGCAGGTGAATATGCACAATGACATGCGAATATGGAAAAACATGCATACTTACACATCTAAGCAAACTGGTGGTGCACACACTTCTACAGAACACAACATCAGTTGTTTTGCTGTGCAATCAGTCACTTTTTGACCCCACGAGGGAGCAAATATATGCACACATAGATACATACCAATTATGCAATTTCCATAAACAGGCAGCAAGTGGAGAAACATGGTGTAGTTGAGAATCAAATTAGGCTCCCTCCTACACTCACACACACATGCATACACACGATGAGCAGACTGGGAGTTCACACTCTAATAACCAGGACAGATCGGCCTTTTGAGATGCATGGTTAGAAGCTATAGAAATGTGGGATGTGTCTGTGTGTTTTTATGAGTAGGCCTGTGTGCTTTTTAAAAATACATTCAGATGGTAAAGAAATTTGATTTTTTTTAACATTTTGCTTGTCATCGAGGTTCGGTTTGATCAAGGTTTACTTCTAAGATTCACAGTAGCATCGATATAGATTTCATTGTTCCCTTACTTGAATTGTTTCTCTATGCTCAAGAGAACTGCGTCACAGTAAAATGTATATTTTAAATGTTTCGTCAAGTTTGCAAAAAAGAAAATCCTAAATGAGAACCACACAATAAAAAAAACCACTTGGCTAACACCTGCAGATCATCAAACTGTCTCCTTCTTTTCATTAACAGTTTGCATAGTTCCTAAACCTCGAGCATGCATGATGTAATTGTATCATTATAAAATGCACATGCCAATAAACAAACAGACATATTTATGGACACGCATACGTTTGAATGCTGGTGGTAATGAGGCTTGATGGGGTTTGTAGGTCACATGCATGTACCCATACACATTGCACCCTTCTGTCAGAGCAGTACCATTAGTGAACATTTCTGAATTAATTAGTAGAGAAAGATAACAAGTGTTGTGGGAGAGCACTTGTTTTTCCACTTAAGGACGGATGATTAAAACTATGTATGTGTGTGTGTGCGTTGGTGTCTGTGCAGTGTTTCGTATTTGTTTTAATAAATTCCTCTGTTGCTCTGGACAATGAAGCAAAGTGTGAAACAATATCTGCTTGAATCTTTTTCCTCCTTACATGTACACACATTCAACACAGACACACAAACAAGCTTGCACTTTATGAGGTGTGAAGTCTGTGTTCTCGTGTTACAGAGTACATTGTTATCGCACATCTAAACGTAGGAGACACCTGTGATCTTGCGCGCGCTTTTACCGTGCATGCATTTGACTTCAGCTTTGAAATGATTTTGTTTCTAATGCTTAAACGACTGGAGTAGTAAACTGACTGAAACAAATCACGTCCTTTTGTGTGAAATTCAATCATTTTTCGCTTGCCATTTTCTGGTAACAGCTTGACACATGTTTAGATGAGAGACTGTATATAAAGGATGGATGTAGCCGTAGCGTCTTTGCACATTTGCTTTGGATTTTGCCTCAGTGTTAGCACTACTGATGTCATCCCATTTGTTTTTTTGGAGCTGGAAGTCACCCTGATTGCAGTGTTAAGCTAGCAAACTTAGTTAGCAAGCTACATCCATAAACTGGTGCATATCCAGTGCAGACTCTGCTAATTAGTGCTATGTCGCAGACTAATAAAACACTTAACAAAGCTGAATTTTATTGGAAAGGCCGTACCACACAGCAGGCTATTATCAGATAATTCCACTAAAAATGTTCCACCAAAACCACAAACATGGTTGAGATTTCCAGTTCTGTGACTTATTTTTTGGATGACTTACTGACTAATTAAAAAGATTAGTATCTTTAATGGATGATTAAGATCATAGCTGCAGTCACATGAAGGCACAAGCATTGGGAAAAAGTGTAGGAAACATGTAGCAAATGAGGAGAGAGGCTCAAGACTGACATCATATCTTGGCGTTTTTTCACCCTACTTTCCACAAAATCAGCTTTTATCTCCGGCAGGCTGCCACAGTCTTTCTCATGAAGGAGAGCACAATCAATGTTTCAGAATCCTTTGTCAAGCTCATTACGCTAACCCATAAGCGGTTGCTTTGTTTACTGTATATACCTCTAAATCATTGCCAAGCTATTGCTCACATGGAAAAACACACATCATTTTAGATGGACACTCATAAACATAATGAGGGAACTGGACCGGACTGAAATATGCCATTTCCACTTGTACTGCATGATTGTTTGGGATATACAAGTATGACAATTAGGCTCTTCAGTGTTTTTTGTATACCGAATAACAGAAAAGTAGAAGAGAGTGCAAGCGAAAGGGGTGAGGACAAGAGAGGGCAGGTCAGCAGCTTGACAAATGAGCCCTAACCAGCTGCCTCCACAAAACACTATTGCCTTGGCAACGGTGGGGATGGAGAGAGAGAGAGTGAGAGGGGGAGAGAGAGAGATACTCAGAGACATAAAGGGAGCAAGAGAGTGATAAAAGACAGGAGAGTGAGAAAGATGGAAAAGAGGTTGGTCTGGGGTAAAGAGATAAAGAGCAGAGGCATAGACTAAGAAGCCAGATGGGAAACAATATTTTCTCATTTATTCTTACAGCTGCCAGATGTGGCTTCTAATTGTGTTGTTTGAATTTCGTGATTATAATCTATGAGCGCAAACTTTGCACTGTTTTTTAGCTGCTAAACAAGTACTTGATGCACTATTGCAACACACTCAGCTCATGAATATGTATCTTAGCAGTTTTAGGATACAGGGAATTTTGCAGTCGTTCTAGTTTTAACAAAAGCTAATAGAAGTTTTTAGGAGTAGATCTATGTAAAAAGATGTCACAATACATCACCAACCATTCTTGAATTACAGCTTTCACTTACTTGCCCTCCAACTTGTTTGTTATCCCTCTGGCAAATATAGCTGCAACTGATTGTGTCACATCTTCCATTCACAAGTTTGCCAACTAGCACATTCAGCTACAAGGAACAGCGCTTCCACTGAACAGCCACTCCCTTTACCCTGTGATGACTCGGTTGAGATCCACTGCACACTTTAAGAATTCAAGCACTTAAACATGTATAGGCATCTACAACTGCCGATACCAAGTCCAGGACAAAACACTGACAGCGATGTTTTTGAGCTCACAAACATGCAGTGCTGTTTTCACAGTAAAGAATTTCAAGAAGGATGTGACTCTTAATGAATTAATCCCTACAACAAAGCAGGAACTGAGGCATTTGCTTTGAAGTGGTGGTTTTAACATAAGAGCATTCTGCTTTTAAGTCAGTCTGGTCACTTGCTTTACCTATTTTAGGTATCATGAGCCATTTTTAAACCTGTGGCATCACTGTGTATATAGTGTAGCTCTTTGCTTGGTGCTTATCCTTATGAAAGAGGGGCTTTAATAAGAGCACTGGCATATTCCCTGGTCTGTCTGTCTGTCTCCACTAAGTAGTTCTAATGGATGACTATGAGCAGGCTAATGCTATTATGTTGATGTTAATTTTTTGGTGAGCGGGGTCTGTGATATTGGAACTGAATCCCACTGGGTTATTTATTCTTCACGTTAGTCGCAGAGGAATCGCTGAGGTCGGAAGATTGCCAAATGTGTGTTGTATGTATATGAACTTGACAGGTTAAGTGAAACAGATCATTGTTGTTTATACCATGGGATATTTCGGTTGCGTTTGTTAAACTTTGTGTGTGAGAGTTCTTTGAATATTATCAGCTGCCACAGTCAAAGATGGATATAACCTCTGTGTCTGAAAAGTGAAGTCATTTCATTGCGTTATTTTTACTGGCCAGCAGAGGGCGACTCATGTGGTTGCAAAAACACTTCAGTTTGTATAGAAATCTGTGCAAGAGTAGTACTCTGATCCCTTTCTCTGTGACGTTGGGAAACATGGATTTCTGGGTTCAATTACTAGATTTAGTTAATTCATGTTCATTTTCAGCAATATTCTCCTCATTAGTCCCTCTGAGTTGCATTTGCATGTCCTCCCTGTGCTTGTGTAGGTTTCCTCAGGGGGCTCATGCTATCACAAACATGTTCACTTACTTCACCTATCACTGTGTTCTTCATGAAGGTACTGGCTTACATTCTCTGCACAGTGGCTTCCTACTGCATCATAATGTGTAGGACAAGTTAAAGGATCAGTTTCACTACAGGAATAAATAAAGGATATATTACCCTCATACACTTCGATCACCAGAGTGGCTTTAAATCCAAATCTCCAGATTCAGTTGGCAGTTACTTTTGGGTGAAATTCGCCCTGCGTGTCATGCGTTTTGAAGACATGCAGTGTTCAGCAGGAAAATTGAGTAGGAAAGAGTTTAAGCCTTTAATAGTTGTAAGGATACAAAAACCTTCCAAAGGAGAGCTTCCCCAAATCCCCAATTATTTAGCAAAGGCCTCTTCTCTGTATGATCAGTATAACCTGTATGGCCAATAATCACACCTCTACATACATTTTTTGTTTTACATACAAATGTGAACAAGTTCAGCGAGGAAAACAATATTTTTTAGAATCTAAAGTTAGTTCACATTCATTTTCATTTAAAACCAAGGTATTGCAAGTGATGGGAAATGTTGTGTATGTGTCAAAAACAAGCACATATCGCATCCTTCTGTTTAGTGAGAACGTAATTAAAACATTACAACAGGACAGGTCAGGTATAGGTCTCAGTTTTACTGCTAGGATTTGGAGTTTGCTGATTGAAAGGGGCTTGGTTTAATGCTTGCACTGCCTTTTGTGTAAAAGACATTAACCCAAAGCAAAACATTTCTTTGTTTTACAAGAAGTTGGGAAGACAGACGGTGTGTGTGTGTGTGTGTGTGTGTGTGTGTGTGTGTGTGTGTGTGTGTGTGTGTGTGTGTGTGTGTTAGAGAGAGCGAGCGAAAGCGAGATCATGCATGTTTTTAATTTGTCCATTAACACCTGCTCCATATGCAGAACACACCGTCTGTATGTGTTCTTTTTTTCTTCCACTTCTTTTTTCTCAGCATGCCGTTCTCTTAGCGCAGTGTTGCTGCGGGTAACCACAATAATGGCTGGTGCAGTATGTGGTCAAATGCTGCCAGTTGTAGTAAAAGCTCAGACTATTTCACGCTTTGATGAGTTTCTCTTTCCATCTCTCTCTCTCCCTTTTTGTGTGCCACTTATTGCAGTGCACACAGAGAAAGTGAAGAGTATAGAGGGAAGGGGAGAGAGCAAGAGATCAATGGATGTATAGAAGAAAAGTTCACAAATAAAGGACCATAGAGAAATGAATGGAGGACAGTGAGAAAAGGTGAAAGGAGAGTGCTAACAAGAGCTCACATTGCAAAAAACAAGGACAAAACTTGACAAATATACTTGAAACAAACTGCAGGACCACAAAATAATGTTGTGAAAGATAAAAGTGCACTGTTCTGCTACCTCCTTCTCATCCTCATCCTTACTAAATTTCCTGTATCTCTTAATCCAGTGTCTCACTATCTTCATTCATAATATAACTATTACATACACTCATCTTTAACGTGTCTAACAATAATAGTAATGATGACAAATGTGATTGTGCAAATGTATGAACCATAACAAAAAAGTGTTGGTTTTAAGCTGTCTTAAGTTACCTTAGGCCTGAGTCACACAGGCCTAGAGACCTGTCAGTGGCCCCCATGGTGAACCATGGAGACACGTACCTCCATAGTACCTCGGTTAGCAAATGTTTGTTGCAGTAGGGAGAAATTTTAAAGGTCATTTTTCTTCATTTCTTGTTTCCTTAGCATTTTTTCCCATTCAGGTTTAAATCCAGTCCAGCCAGCAGTTGGTGAGTGTGCGTCTTCTATACAAAGTATAGTAACTTCAGCAGTCTGCTAACAAGGAAAGAAATCACAAGGATATTTTTGGTGCAGTGCCCTCATTGTGACAAGTTTCACCCAGCAACAGCCAGCAACCTCCAGCAACCACTTACCAGTCAGGGAATATGCATTTTTCCTACACAACAGGTTGCCAGGAAGTTGCTGAGTATATGACCCAGACCTTAGCTAGCTCTGATTTGATTCTAGATATTGCCAGTTGGTCTATCTAGCACTTTTTCCACACTTACATATTTAATCACAGTCTAATTGCAATTAATTATTTGTTAAGACAATGGCGATAATCAGGATGAATTTATGTTTTATCCTAATATGAGGCTGACTTTTGTGATTTCAAGTAAAATGTAACAGCTATTGCCTTGACAAGCTTTCACTAGGATTCATGATTCCCAGAGGATTAATCATGATCTACAGTATCACCTGCTTGTACCTCACTTGATCCTTTTTTTTTTCATTGTGATGAAGAGAGATGTGAGCTTGCAGTGAGATCCACCAATAAATCTGCTACAATATAATCACACATGATAGCTTATGGATTCTTGGCTGGAATTCTGTTCCGTCTCCCTCTGTACAATTCCCATATCTTTTTTTTTTCTGCAAAGATTCTCAAGTAATCAAAGTGATGGAGTATCTAGAAGTACTTCTTGACTGTCTCTGAAACATGTCTTTTTCTTTCTTTCTCCTTTCCTTCGCTCACACCCTGTGTAAACCACTTTCTGTTTACAACATGTTGACACAGCCAACATAGTTTTGGTCAGTTAGCAACAAGGGGAACTTTCCCAAAAAAGGATTAGACTATGTTTGGCCACACTGGACTAACATTGGTACAGATGTGGTAAATGATGTAAGGAGTCCAGCGGCTGGCTGCAGACTGGTATGTTAATGTGCAAATCACTGTTATCCATTTGATAGAATGTGTCAATAAGTGTTGAAATATATAAAAGGAATTTTAAACAATGGCAAGATTTGGAAAAGTGGAAATCAAATTCGCCTTCTAATATTGTCCAAAAGCAAGGCACTCTTTTAATTATATGGCATTTTTAATTAGTGGAAAACAGTTATCTTTGCTCATCTTTTAATATGTAATTCTGTGTTGAGTGGAAAAAAATGAATAATAACCCAATGGTAAAATGTATTCCCAATGACCAGGTGTTGTAAAGGAGTGGCCTTGGAATTGTGGCATCATACCAATAGCTGTCCTACTGAGGAGGTAATCTCCCATACGCTATAGGTGCTCCAGCTTTGAGCAATAGAGATTTGCATTTGTCCTGAGCAGCTGAATGAAGAAAAAAACAAAAATGGTAGTTTCTGGGGGAAGGAAAGCTTGTCCTGTATGCCCTTGTATGAAGAAAAATAATAAATAAGAAAATCCACTTAGAGGAGGACAAGTTCAACACTTAAGAGCCACCTTCTTTTTTCATTGCTCAGATGGATGCAAACTGTTTTTTCTCGTATTTCACTTAGACTCTAGAACAGGTTTTTTGTTAATGAGCACAGCAGAGATGTATGTGCAATGCTAATGAGCGACAGGCAAAGGGTGGAAAATGAGGAAAAGTCTGCATACTCAACTTAGCAGACAATGTCTAAGACAAAGCCATTAACATTTTTGTAACATGCAGTCGTTTAAAGTATGAACTACTATCTGTAGAGGTTACACATTGTTCAATCTTACTTAAGATTGTTTATTTTTCATCTAAAATGATTAGATGACTACGGCTGCAAAGATTGTAAAAATAATTGACTGTAAAAAATTGTCGACGCGTCATACACTAATATATATAAATTTTGATTTGATTTGAATACCACATAAATGTGTTTTTGTAACTGCAATACACTACAGGAAGCTATGACAGCAATATGGCCTCTATTGTCTGCCAAGGCTACACTTAGTGCTAAAAAAGAAGAATGCAGTGTGAACGCAAAACAGAATGTCACTGTCGCTACCTGATCCGTACCGGAAACCCGATCGGTACCACGCATGCGCAAATCTAACGCCACTTCCTCTCTTTATCATTAAAACTTTCATTTGTATTACTTGATATTTTTATTTATTTATATTTTATTCTGACGGTCCTATTGAGTAATGTTACATTTTTTTAAATTATTTTCAAAATCATGTTTCTTGGGTCATTATTTAAATTTTCTGTTAAGTGGGTGAGAGAGCAGGTTGATATTCACAGGCGCGCAGACTTAAGCAGTTGAGGTACTGGTACTGGAGCCAAGAACAGAAAGTTTGCCCGCAGGAAGCTGAGGTAAGAGTTATTGAAGTAATTGTTGACTAATCAAAGCAAAATGACAGATTAGTTGACAACCAAAACAATCCTTAGTTACAGCTGTATACATACAAAGATAACACAAAGAAATGTGTGTAAGATAATACATTTATGATGCAATGCAAAGCTCGTACTTTTCTACTGGAAGATTTTGTCTGCAAAACTCGTAAAACCTGAATGATCAGTGATTTCGGTTTGCATCACAGATGGAAATGCCAGCAAACCACAAACAGTGGTGCACCTAGTGTGACTATGATGTTTGTCTCTGTACAGTACAAAGAAGACGTAAAACCCTGTGTGATTAAAGTAAACAAAAATGTCTTAGGACAAACTGAGCTGAGATAACCAAGTGAAAGTTAAACAGATTTATGGTGCTTAGTGGCCCATATCACTGCAACAGATTTGATGCAAGAGAGTGAGTCTTGCCTGGAGCTTAGCTTGAATATGTATCTGATAGCAGTCGCACTGAGGATAGTCACACACGCTCACAGCCACAGTTCTGCTCTTCTGATAGCTGCATGGACAGAAAAGACACAGACCATGCTCCCTAGTAATGTGCACTGCTAGACAGGCACACATACACACACATGTACACACACACCCTCAAACACACACTCTTGCTGCAGCAGCTGCAGTGTTAGCTAATCTGTACAGGCTCTAGTGTGCAGAATCCTGGGCTTACAGAGATCTGATACCAATTCATCTGTCTCTCTTTTTCATCTCTTTCTCTGACTGTGTCTTTCTGTAGTGTTCAAAGCTGTAAATATATTACATCCCCATGGTCTCTTACCGAAATGGGCTGATCAGGAGAATCCAGGCTCTGTTCTTTGATTGATTTCATCTATTAAATCTGTTCAGTCGTGAGCTGGGATTTAGATGAAGGGGAGGAGGGAGCTTAAAGATTTGAAAGACATCCGGGGAAGCAAAATCTCAGGTCTTTGCATTTATTTCATTACCTTTTCAGATTAAAAGCTTCTGTCTGCATTTGTAGAAAAGCGCTATTTACTTTCCTATAGGAGGTTTAAATGGTTTGAAATGAATAATAATGATAAAAAAACACCAGTATTCTCATTGTTTCTAAGAAAATTTGCTGTACAGCAATCCTGGTTTGAGGGGTTTAACAAATAATATTCCTTGATGGTGGAAAAGCCTTGTCATACCACTAGATGAATTTTCCATGTAATCTATGATGACAAGATGTCCTAGTTTGCCAGGGACGGTGTCTGGATTTTGTGCTCGGACTCAGACAAGCCTAGAAACACAGCCTAGTATCTGAAAAAGTTGGATGCTGTGTAAAGCTATTAATAAAAATGGAATTTAGACCATAAATTTAATTAAAAATATTAAAGACAGCATTTGAAATATTATTTTGGGGGAGCCAAGAATTTGAATTCTTCCTTTTATGACAATTTTTCTCTTACTCCCGTTACACTCATTGACACAATCAGGCATCAAACTGCAGGTCTTTATCCAAAAACTGAAAATGCACTGATGAAGTGCACTTCAGTTTCCAGTCCAAATAATTGCTCTCATGCGCACAAGGTGACAAAAGTGGTAAGTGATGTGAGTGAGGAGTGTGTGTGTTAGAGAACGAGTGACTGTCAGATGAGCCAAACAAATCTTTGACTTTGTGCCAAAATGTCTGGTGACCTCAGTTACACTCAGACTTAACAGATGTGGATTGTGGCGATAAACCTAAGGCAGGAAGACTCCCTCCTTCCACTGCGCCTTTCTGTTTGCACTAGAAGCTTTTTAATGACTTTAACAAACATTTGAATCGTATAAAAGGCGTGTAATTAGCCACGAGTCACATGCACATGCTCTTTCTGTATCCTGAAGTATGACATCCCAGAAAGGGTTTGGCCTGGCAGCAAGAGGAGGCTTCAATTTAATCCCATATGGTGCAAAACACTTAAATCCTAAGCCAAAAGTAGAAGGTAAGCAAACCATATTCACAATTAAAGCTCAAGACCTAACAGTACTAATATCACTCCCTCTATGAAGCTATAGCTAGAAACTAGCTATCATAGCTAATTAATGTAATTGCTTATGTTAAGTAGTTATGTTTAAACTTAAGGGAAAAAATCCACAAAGTGTGGCTTTGCTGAGCTATATTTGTGTCATCTAACATTTTCCACAATAGTGGAATTCAACTTCAACTTAATCTTTACAAAAACCAATAACAAAATAATGCCAACAGAAACCGAGATGAATATAACTATCGTGGCATTTGGAGACCTTTGGCCACAGTGTTGTGTGTCACATCTGTGTGTTGTGATGTGACACTGAGCTTTTTTTCTGTCATCGCTGTTGCCCTTAAGCTCGTTTTCAAACTGCGAAGTGTACAAAACACTGTAGAGAAGATTTGTATGGATATAATTGTGTGTGTGTGTTTAAAAACACTGCCAGTATACTTTCTGTGGTTTTGTGGCTGTTAAAAGCTAGCTTGTGTGTCAGGTTTACTCGAAGTAAACATTTCCACATCTTTGAGCGGGAGTAAAAGTGGGACCCTGTTAAGTCAAATTAACGATTTGCCATCAGTTTAAACACTGACCTGACAAGTAGGTTTTCTGCGACTGAGGGAGAATGAGCATTTGCCATATTTTTTTTTAAACGTGTGTGTGATTGGTATATATCCATAATGCATGTGTAACAATGCAACAGATAACTCTTTATGTCATTTTGGGTCCTCTGGGATCTGACCTCACTGAGTTCTCCCGCGATCCCTGGAAAAAGAATGTAATTCGGGAATTCCAGCTGGGATTTCCCTTGCAGTTTTTCCCAACCTGGAATTTAATAGTGCAGATTAAGCAGTAGGATTTGGTGTGTATGACTACTACCTTAATGCCTCAATATCACAGTGAGCTGTCATAATTTAGCAATGTGTGGTTCTCATAGGAACTTAATCTAAGTGTGAGGCTGACAGTCTATTGCTTGTATCGTGTGTAAGGTGTTGAATCTCAGTGTTCAACCTCTGCAGTGAGGTGGGATGCTACAATAGAATCTCTACAGAGTTTGTTATGGTGTATTTTGTGCATTTACAATCACAAAGCATGAGAATACAGAGAGAATCGGTGCAGGCACAGGGGAAACATGCAGCTCCTCACAGAAAAACCCTACCTGACCAGGGGAATTTGAACCCAGGATTATCTGGTCGAAGGTCAGAGCCACCCCGTTTTTGAAATTGATAGATATCCTCTTTCCCTGTGGTTCCTGTCTTAGGATGAAGGCATTTGAACATATGAGTGTCTCCAGGTTTGTTAAGAGTTATTACAGGTCTTTAATAAAAGGAGTGGTAACCAATGCAGACCGGACTCTAGAAAAGCTTGTGACAGCTCATGATTAAGAGAAATGAGGTTATTGAGAGTTTAACGATAACAAATGATCCATGAGAAGAGAAACGGAGGAGAAGCTGCTGACATTCAACTTTTTTTTTCTAATACAAGACT
Source organism: Maylandia zebra (assembly GCF_041146795.1). Classification (NCBI taxonomy): domain Eukaryota; kingdom Metazoa; phylum Chordata; class Actinopteri; order Cichliformes; family Cichlidae; genus Maylandia; species Maylandia zebra. Next base: position 9,765,468 of record NC_135179.1, on the reverse strand, counting down.
AATTACAAAAACACAGTTTTTCCTTGGCACTATGGAAAACACCCCCAAAATGGCAATAAGATCATAACCAAACTCTCCATGGAAATGCAGGCTAATGAAATTCTTTCAGCATAAGCAGCTCTTAGGGCAAAAAAAATGCAATGCCCCTATTAAATAATCATAGGAAATATGAGGTAATTTTGTGCCTATAAAGTAAAGTAATAGCTGTGACAATCTAAACATCTTTACAAGCTTTACCTGTGAGCCAAGCAATCGATATGATTTGACATGCCGTGCTGATTCATAATATTTGTACTAATATAAACCCCAAGACAGCAAGGAAAGCAGCCGGCAGATAGAAGAGCAACAGACAAGAGGCAGCCAGCAAAGCATGTTGAATGAAATGAAAAGAGTGAGGCAGGGAGGGGAAGACGGGCAAATGAATCCACTCTACAATCTATCAGCAATGGCAGGTTGTCTATATGTTGGAGGACTGAGCTATCACATAATCCCCGGGTGGTCCTGGTTTCTGTCTCCGCGGTGACAAGCGTCTCCTTGGTGGATGAACGAACTGTCGGTGAGTGGAGGCCTCGCATCCGTGTGTGTGTGTGTGTGTGTATAAAGATTTATGAGTTCACACACTGACAATGAGAAACAGCCTGCTTCATACATGCGCTCTCTTTCTCATGCACACCCACTCCCCCACATTTTTTTCTAGATCATATTATAAATGACTGTTCTTAAGACCTGTGGGTTAATCACTGGGGCTCCACGGGCTACTCACATATGGCATGACTAGATATTAAGAGTTAGAAATATTGTGGCCCAGTGGAAGAGAGCACCGGTCGATGTCAAGGGAAATTTAATGAAGGCAGTTTAATTTTTAGTTTGAAGATGAATAAATTTATGCTTAGCTACATTAAAATTTCATCCATTTAGTATTTTAATGATTGTTGTTTTATAGTAGATAATTGTGTAATTGTGCATGTTTGGCTCTAGCTGAGTAATAAATATAGTCTAGTCTTGAAGTGAAGCTGGAAAATGGGCTTTCTATTATCTCTTGTCTTTGAGGAACACTTCAGATTGAGTGGTTTGGAGACAAAGTAATAGGAGCGACTGAAAACACCAGTGATGATGTAAGGAACTGCTGAAGGAAATTCACCAGTGATTTGCAGATGCAGCCCATAGATTTTGTAGCTCGTGTGTTTTTTTTATAACCATAACTTTCACTATGTAATGCTATGGAATGTTGAAATGTTGTGTGGTTCTTCAACGACACCTTCACTGCCTTGATGGAAAATAAGTCTAAATGTGATTTTAGGATGAAAGTTGAGAAGTAATATTCGAGCTTTTTTGTCTTGGTGGAAATACAGACTTTTGTGAGTGGTATTGTAGTCCCCTGGCACAGAGAGGTGCCTTTAATCTTGATGAAGGGTAGCGGTGGAATCACAATCATCTCCAAACACACAGCCCTACATACACAGGGAAACAGACAAAGAAATACACAAGCACAATTACACTAAGATCGATTCCCAGGGAGGAAAGTTGCAGATGTGATGTTTTAGGTCTTTACATTTAAAGCCATTGTATTTGTACCCCTAACATATTTTTGTTAACTGATCTTTTACAGTTAAAAACAAAAAAAAAAATTGGCATTAGAATACCTGGATTCGAATCATTGGTGACCTCTTTTTGTCCTCATTTTAGATGTTTAACATCTAAATATGTTCTACCATATCTGTTTATGTGACTGCAGATAGTTTCTAATGCTTTAAGAAAGACACTTCTGTGGAGTAGTATTATAACATAGATAGGCCAGCAGTGGATGTAGGCTATCAGCCGATCTTGTTTCTAATGTAGCACACTGACTCCCATGATGCTGCAGAGGACGAGAGACTGGGAGTGAGAGAGAGAGAGAAAGGCCTCCGGCTCCTCTTGCTTCTTGTACTCTTTCACAATCTCTCATATGTCCACCTCAATCACACTTTTACCCTCATTTTAACTTTCTCTTAGGGATACTTTAAGTCTTTCATCACTCTCAGCTCTTTTCATGTGATCTCTTTGAACTTTCTCACACTGTTTCACTTATGCTTGCTTTCAGTATGCACAGTAATACTCAATGAAGAGCATTACAATAAAGACATTTTTCATTCTCTGTATGAATACATAAAACCTAAAAGAGATGATCTATCGACTCGTTTTTACATTTTTATGAGTAGATGCCACGTTTTAGGGCAGCAAGGGCCGGGGACTTTTCTGTGTGGAGTTTGCATGTTCTCCCTGTGTCTGCGTGGGTTGTCTCCAGGTACTCCAGGCTTCCTCCCACAGTACAAAGACATGCAGTTAGTGGGTTAGGTTAGTTTTGGCAATTCTAAATTGCTCATAGGTGTGAATACTGTGTAAGTGTTAAAGGTTGTCTGTCTCTGTGCCAGTCCTACGACAGACTGGCAACCTGTCTAGGGAGTACCCACCTCTTACAGTGTGGTAGCTGGGATAGGCTCCATAGGGTAAAAGGTGGACTTTTTCTAAGGAGAAACCGCATATCCATCCTCTGTTCAGTAATGCTTTGCTGTGCCTGTTCTTCATTGACCTACCTCTGTTAGAGGTACAATTTGTTATTTTGTGACTCTGGAGATGATGCTAGCAGCCTAATATTGTGTCCCATTTCAAGAGCCACCTGCTTCAAAGGACGCAGCTGATGGAGGGTGCAAACTGAGTCTGCATCTGCACATTAAATAAAGTGATTACAAAGGCAGTAGTAGTTTTTGTGCTACTGAGACAACTAGAGAAATAGAAGTTGATTTTTTAAATATATTAACCCTTTCATTGGAGAGATTTTGGGAGATGGGAGATTTTGCTAATAGCATATCTATCAATGTCAGATCGATAGAATGAGATATTACAGTGGTTCTCGTGGTAAAAATTAAGTGCTTATAAAATTGAAACAGAGTGGGTTAAAAAGACTCGATATTTAAGATCACACTTTTTTGTATTTTATCATCGGGCATTTTATTTTTATCAAAAATTCATGTATCATCTGGACTACTGTCCTCCATGGATCAATGTAGGCGGTTTGTGGGAGTGTTTGACGTGTTAATGTTTTTGATTTCTGGCTGTGAATTTTCTTAAATTTGATTCAAAAACAAGCAACCCGAAGCAGTCAGAATTGTTGGCACCACTCTGCGAGCTAGTGGGAGTAAATGACAATCAATACAAACCACTGCATAAACAAAAGATGAAACAACCAACTTGGTATTAAAAGAAGTGAATGAAGGGGAGGAAGAACAAGCAGTTGAGGACAGAGATTCTTTTGGATGGTCTGCTGACAGTATCCAGCAATGGAAAATGGAAATGGAAAATACATTGATGCTAATTTTAGTGCTAAAAGAGTGTTTAATGTTTAATGGTCAAAATACAATACAAATGTTTTATAGGTTGTACTTTTCAAACAAGGTGGCAAAATGTGCTTCCTCAAAAAAACACACGGTTTTCATTGTTAGTTTTCTTCAGCATGTGTAATATTTGATCGACTGACTAATTAGCTAAAACCCGTGTTAAAAACATCTTAATTTGTCTTATATTTAAGCATTTAGATATACTAACAAGCTGAAACAGCATGTGATAGCTAGACAGCAGATAATGAACGGAGGTAAATGGTTTTAATGTGCACAAACACACACTCTTTCACAGTGATTAGCCTACAGTTGCCCTTCTGTTTTGTCTGTTGTGTGTCACACAGGGAACAAATAGGGACAAGCAGACATTAGCCATGCCCCGCTGTTTAAACACAGACCTCTGTGCGTGTCATATCCCTGTCTGATCAACAATGTCTCTCTATTCTGGCGAAGGTGTGGTAGGTCTTTCCTTGGCACAATTGCAGCAAGTGGTTTAGGACTGAGCCTGTGTGTGTGTGTGTGTGTGTGTGTGTGTGTGTGTGTGTGTGTGTGTGTGTGTGTGTGTGTGTGTGTGTGTGTGTGTGTGTGTGTGTGTGAATATCACTCTGTGCCACTTCCGAGCCTTTACAAAAAATTCCTCCATTACACACTCTTCCTACATCCTCTGCTTCCACCATACAGTAAAACCAAGCTTTACATGAGTGGCCCACACACACAGACTGCACTGCCAGCCGCCTTCTCTGTTTTCTAAAGATCTCAGGGTACAGTCCTTCAGATTTATTCAAATGCCGAAAGCACTCTTTGATTAGTCTTTTCTTGGAAAAAAAAATGTATTCATTAGTCTCATATGAAGAACTGAAGGCATGTATTGGATGTTTTACCAGGATTAGGAACAGCATGTATTTTCTCAAATATGAGAAATATGCAAAGCTGCTCATGCTCAGTTTGAGTCAATGTCCATGGAGAAGGATAAAATGGAAGGATTTCCACTTCAGCGATCTGATAGGTAGCTCATTTACTCTTGGACTGCATGTGAACTTGGTCCATATCAGATAAAAAGGGCTCACATACCATATGTGTTTTACTTCCATTCAAAATCTGCTTAAAACACCAAATATTATCAACTTTGAAGAGAATACTAAATGTAACACTTTAGTGTTACATAGAGCTTTAGTGATGCAAATCACAATTGTGCTCTTCACAGTGCTTATAATTGATCTCTATCCTCAGAGGCTAAGCACATCTATATACATTCACTTCATGCACTCACGCTTAAAAGCATATGCACACCAATAAAATGCTCTATAAGCAGTACACATGTCACCATTGCGCAATTTGTAGCCACTCTTGTCACCTTTATGCTGTTTTCACACACAGCTGCATGCAATCATAAGCACAACGTGCACAAGCTTGCCTTTTCAATATGCCTGAAATAGTGAGGAGTCAGTGGCGAAGGTGAGCAAGAGCAAGAGAGGTGGGGTGAGTAAACGAAAAAGAAGTGGAAAGAAAGACTGAACAGAAAAATCCTGTTTCCATTGCTTCACACAGAGAGAGGGAAAGAGGAAGCCATAAGGGGGATGGCAACGTGACAAATGTCTGGCCATAGAGTGAAGCCAATAAGAGACAGAACTAAAGAGAGGGAGTGATGAAGGAAGAGCGAGAGAGAGGAGGAAAGGAGAGAGAGCAGAATATGTAATTAAAGCTGTGACTACCAGGGTCTGAAATCATTTCTCCCAGTCGTTGTGTTGGACTTGGCTTGTGGTGCATCTCTGGAAACTCCAAATGACATAAGTCATTTCACAGTATGTGTGCGTATGTGTGTGAGTGGGTATGACTTAATGTACAGTATTTTGGTATGGTTTTTCACATATGCCAGACAAGGTCGATTATGTTTGTTAAGTAGCTATCTGAGTGCATGCCTTCCAGTGCCATGCGACATGCACTGTATATATTTCTGCTGTATCCTAGCTTTAAAGTGATTTGTTTTCCACATTGCTACATCAGTGTGTTTATAATGGATCAATAGAACCCCCATGACCTCCAGGGAGACATAAAGAAAGTGGAGAAGAGAGAGGGTCAAACGTAGCTGCTGATATGAAACCAGCCTTTTGTTAGACACCTCACAGTTCACTGCACTGATGTAGGACCAACTACTACATGGCTGGTCCAGTCCCTGAGGGTCTTAATCTGTCCTTTTCCATGTCTGTCACTTCTGCTTAATTCATTGCAGCTTATATGGTGCTTATTGTTATGTGTGTCAATTTCCCATTTTCACAAGACTGTACAACACAAAATCTTACTGTTTTAATATGATAAAAGAAATAACAATACATTTAACGCTAAGGTAGGTGGTATTGGGCAAAAATGCCATTGTACAGTGAAATTTCCACTTGTTATATGTCAGTTGTTCAGAAGTGAACTTCCACATCGCCTCTCCAGCTCTGTTTTTAAGCTTTGGAAAATCTAGATGGGACATTTTAACCAGTACAGGGATTTTCTGTCTGGTGTTCAAATGCAAATCATGCACACTGTTTCAATGTCAGAATATCCTGCAGGAAAAGTTGCTATTTCAGCATTTGCACTAACTATGTGCAGTCCAAAACCTATTAAAAAAAAAAAGACAGACTAAAAATGGACAAAGAGATTAAATAATGTGTGGGATAGCTGGAATATTTACACAGGTGACCTATGAATTCTGTTTAGTGCATGGGTAATCTTAGAGTGCTGCATAATTTGCAATGCTTTATTATTTCACCACTAAGTGGTTCACACATTCAGCTAAGCGATAGATCAGGTTCTGTCCCTGGAGGAGACACAAATACCTTGGGGGTTGCATCAGAAATGGCATCCAACTTCAAAATCTGCCAAATTCACTGTGCAGAGCCTGCTGTGGCAACCCCTTCCAAATAAAGACAAAAGCTGAAATTATGCTTTTTGCTTTATCACAGACTGCTAAAATGTCACCATTCTTCTTTCTATCTTTAATTGCTCCCCTTCCATGCTTTGTTTTTATCGTTTTCTTTTCTGCTCTTCCTCGCACCATCCTTCTCTCATTTATCCATGCATTCCATCATCCCCGTTGGGTTTTGTCTAGTGTAGATTTATACCTGCCTAAACAGAAGAAGAACGGTACACCTTTAACTCTCTTCAGTACCTTCACAGACAAAAGATGCTCATAAAACATGCCGTGCACAGGGACAACCATACATCACCAAGATATTTAATTAGTAAGACTTATGATTATTACTTTACCGTGCCATTGAAAACACAAAAGGCCTGCAGTGCTCTGGCGTTCATTTCCACTTGCTCCTGTGTGTGTGTAAGGTAAGTATGTTTTGCAGTCTTAGCATGCTAGCAGTTTCCACCACACCGAGACTATTTTAAGACTGGTGCTGACATGAAGAAAAAAATCAAAGAGAGAAAAAATGAAGGCACAAACGCAAAATGTTAAATGACTAAAGAGAAACAGGAAAGAAATCAGGAAGTAAGAAGGTTACTTTGGATGTGTATAGAGGATGAAGTAAAGGGGGAGTAAAGAAAGAAGACTATTGATACTGTATGGTAACTCTAATGACTGCAAGAATGCCTTTAAGCAAAGACTTTGTCAGATCCCTATAAACTGCCAACCCGCTCTCCCTGTCTCTCTCTTCTTTTCGTTCTCTCTCTGGGGACTCTCTCACAGGAATGTTTCCATTCCCAAGCATTCAAAAAAAGACGAAGTTGCAGGGGTCAGTGTGCATGTGTGTTTGTTCGGCTCCTTGCGTACATATTTCTGTGTGGAGAGTACAAAAATGAAAAAGATCTTATGTTTCTTTACTTCTGTTTGCGTACAGTCTCTCTCTTGCTCTGCGTCCGTGTCCGTGTCTGTTTGTGAGTGTGCGCGCACGCTGGTATTGATCAGGTCTCGCTTCCATCATTGGTTATTGAAGACAGCAGCGGGCTCAGTGCACTGCTCCACATTATTCACTGTCTACTCACACAGGCTCTCCTTTTGTCCTCTTTCTTTTGCTCTAATAGCAGATAATTTATTCCAATAAATCCCAAATCAAAGTGGACCTAATGTGAACCCATATGACTGGAAGTATTTGAATTTCACATTGAAATTCAAAGATTGTTTTTAAATAAAACAACACATATAGTCATCCTGATTCAGCCCCTGCTTATAGGAATGACCATTAAATATGCTCAACCAGCAGAATATCCCTTAAAAACAGTCTCCTACTCTACCTAAGCTACCTAAACATCTAAGCTCCTCTTATAATATGCAATATTTATACAGGGATACATTACAATTTTAGTGCTATAGCATGTCCCCACTTCTCTCTGGTGTCAGTCAGCCTCCTTGTTCACCCCTTTCAAATCTCCTGATCATATAAAGTGGCTCTGTAGTGGAAATCAATAATGAGCTCTCTCATGCTCTCACCTCTACCAGTTGTCCAATGAAGAACAGCAACATGCACAGTCTGTTGTTTTTAACACACCAGAAAAGGAAATAGGTCCAAACACTGTCTCAGTACAGCAGAACCAAATGGAGATGGGCCATCGTCATGCTACACTGTGCAAGAATTCAATAGAGCATGGCTTAACAGAAACAGTTACATATCAAGACAACCAAAAATAAAAGCAGGGCAATTGTCACAAAAATGCTTTATTCCCTAAATTGTTCAGATATGTTCTCTGCCCCGATATCACCTGGGGGAACATGGCTAGCTATAATGTTCTATATAGTGGAGTCAGGGGGGGTGTTTTGGAGGCTCTGTGGGGATTTTATCGCTAAACAGAGTCTATAAAGGCACCAGGAAGGAGAGACAGTACTATTATTTGGACTCTTTGTAAAGAGAAATACACTAAAATGGATTACATTACACTCTTTTTGAGTAGAATCGCAATTCATGACCTGAATTATCATTCTTCCATGTTTACTTGATCTCATCTAAATATGTTAGGTTTGGCTAGATGCAGAGCCTGTCACTTTAACTTGAGGCTAAAGGCCCATCTCACAACTCTCAAGGGAATTTCATCTCTGGTCTAAGAAGATTTGGCAGCATTGTTATATATTTAGTACATTTGTTAAGGTTCCTTTGCAGCTTACCAGATAGCTGCCCTGTCCTATCTTGGGTTACCAGACCTGAAGGATGAGTGAGTCTCCCATTCAGTGAATAACCTCTCAACCTAACCATGTTGGATCTTTCTAATAAAATACTATCACATAAGTCTTGTCAGTGATGTAATTCACCCTGATTTGTCCAATTCCATGACATTAAATCTTCTTATTTCCCATCCTGACTCTAACATTTAAGAGCAAGGAGCGGAAGGCTGCTCTGCTAGTCTACATTTTCCTTTTTATGCTGTCAGTGCACACAGCTGAAGAAGGATCTCTGTGAAGGCAAGTTGGCTGTAGTGTGTGGCAGACTGACTGACAGAGATTGAATTTCTAAGTACAACTTGGACTGAATGAAATCTTCTCAACTGGTGATAGCTGAAGATTCGACTCATCAGTAGATTCTTTGGAGACACAAAATGTAACGGACAAGAGGTAACGAGAGGTTTTAATAGAGACAGCAGAACATTAATGTGTTACATTTAACAGAGACCTTGGAGACAAGTACATTTACTGGAAACAGAAGGCTCGAATGCCATGTGGAATACAGAGGTAGCAGGTGTTTCAAATACTGAGTAGAGTCTTTGCAGACATCGCTGCACAATACACTACTTAACAAACTTATTAGACCCCCACCCAGTGTAAGGTTTACGCCACAGCTGCCCTTAATTAATAACACTGGTAATTACTAAAATCATTTTATGCTCCTGTAATGGTTACTCCACCAGTATACACAAGCTCTTTAATCAAAATGAAATCAAATCATTTGAATCAAAATACTTTTAATTCTAAAATGTAATTATTGTTGTCACCCATTAATTTTCTGTTTTCTAGTAAAACAGTACAGCACATTATAATTTTTTGATTAAGATGCCAAATTACAGTTCTTTACTTGTGCTCCTGAACAGAGAATGTAGTTTTAGTGGTTAAATGTTTTCAAATGCTTAATTAATTTCTGACTGACAAAACTAAAACTCTGACTAATTTTTAGTTTTGACAAAGTTTTTGATAGAGGTCTAGTTCTGTAACTTTATGTGATCTGCCATGTAAATAAAACCACTTATAGATGATAATGACTCTGCAGGATGACCTATTGTTTCACAAATGCTTGTAATACCACACAGCAAGTCCAGGTGCTTGGTTTTCTATACCTGAAAACACCTGAATTCAAAGATCAGGAGGTGTGGCCTAATATTTTTGTCCAGTGCGCCCCAGGGTGGCTGTGGCTACAATGTAGCTTGCCATCACCAGTGTGTGAATGTGTGTGTGAATGGGTGCATGACTGGATGTGTAAAGCGCTTTGGGGTCCTTAGGGACTAGTAAAGCGCTATACAAATACAGGCCATTTACCATTTACCATATAATGTATGTCACAGGCATTTTGTACAGAGTAGAGTAAATTCTCAGGTACAGTACAGTTATGTTCTATTCCCTGCACACAAGAGAATGGTGTAGTCTTTAGCAGAGGACTGATTTTCATCTTTAGTAGACTCTACATAAGGGGTTCTAAAGTTTATGATTATGGAAACAGCTGGGCTTTTACTGCTCAGCAGACCATGGAGACGGCGAGATATTTAAATGTTCAGTAAACGACTTTTCTGTCAAAAGTGGAGATTTGCATAATCAGCAGACTCCATAGAGATGGTGGATCTCAACAGCCTGTCAGTACTGTTCATTATACTCTGTGGAGATTGCATTGGGCTTCTAATGTATAGACAATTTTACAGAGACAGCTGAAGGATCTGCTGTTCAGTAATCGTGACTTGGGTTTAAATGAGTTCAAGTCCCAGGATATCAGGACATGCTTCTCATGTCTGTATGGACGTGAGATTGAATCGTCTATGAATATCAGTTCATTATATAGCACAGTCAAAAGATCATGCCTAGTCTCTCAGGTGGTTACAGAATAAATTACTGTGTCTTCCATTAAATACAAAAGAGTTCAAAGGCTAACATTAAATGCACATAGCACTCTGTGCCTCTGACTTGGACTTTACCTCCCTCTCTCTCTCTATGTGTCGCCCTCTCTCTACCTCTGTCTCTGTCCTTGAGGTCAGTTTAATTTATATCAAGATACATACAAAGAGTTCAACATTGTTTGGCTTTGAACTTTGCCCTGGGTATTATTACGGTGATACTTACAGTGCAACTGTTCTGAACACTGAAACACTGCAAATGAAATGTATTCTTCTATGCTGTAGTGATTCTTTGTCAGTGTTCTTGCTGTATCATGCTGTACAAATGGCATTTAAAAACTGAAAATGAGAACAAGAAAGTGCATGATGCTTTGGTCAATCGCAGGTCATGCACACTGCTTTTGGGTTTGTATTTATTATTCTACCAGCAGTCTTCAGTGTTTTAGAAGTATCTTGTATCCGAGGCTGAATGTCAAGAGGCCCTCCTAATGAACTTTAAGCCTGTCCTCTGCTGGGAAGCAGCATGGTACAACATCTGTCATAACACACACAGCCTCACACTCGCACACACTATACAGTATGCATGCAGGGAGAGACAAAGAGCAGGACAACAGGTGTGTTTTATGTTGCAGTTAATGAAGCCCCATCCTTTCCTCACTACAGTTCTCACCCTCAAACTCTCATCTTCTCTCCCTTTTTTCCCCTGTTGTGTCTCTTTGACCACGTAGGGCTTTTTTTTATATGTCATATTTTTCCATTTCTGTCTTGGTGTTTAAAAAAATCTGTTTTTTAGTTTAACCACCATATTTGTTGTTCTGTCTTGTTTTTGTGAGTGTTGCTCTCACACTCCTAAAACTGCCTCTCCTCATCCTCCCCTTTTAATAAAGATCTTTTAATAAAGCAGAATATTCACAGCATAGTTATTGTTCTGTTATGATTTGAAGCACAGGATTTAAGTTGGTTTACTGTTTAAGAGACGAAAATTTCAACTGTTATGTCAGTGACTAAAGCATTAATGTATCTTCTCTGAGCTGTCGCAGATTTTATCAGCGAATGAGCGGTCTTCCCGTTACTTATTCCCACTGGTCATTCCCACTGACAGTCCCAGCAGTATTCTGGTTAAAACAGGGGCAGCGATCTGTTTCCCAGTGGATACCGGCCTGCTTCCGTTCCCCACTTCCACGTCCTGGTTCAGGCGCATATTAATAGCACCTACCTACAGTGATGTCTGAGCATGTGTGTGTGTTTGTGTGTTTCATCCTATTAAAAGTTGAGCAGTAGTGAAATGGATTGTCTAGAAAAGGCAAAACCTCCATTTTTTTTTAATTCATGGGTATAAAATCCATGATAATTGAATATCAGTGATTTTTTTTTAAACTAGGTCTAATTTACCGTCTGTCAGACAATTACTGTGAGCATTTCTCTACATATACATATACATATAGTACATATAGTTTTATAGGCATGTTTATAATTTTTATAATGCCTTTTTTATTTTTTTTTATTTAAAAAAAGTGGGGGAAATAGCATCTAAAGTATTCATCCAACAACCTGGACTAATTGATTGATCAGATTACTGTGCATTACCTATTTTCTCCGTGACATGGTCTTCTTTAATTTGTTTATGTTATGCTTTCTACATAGTTTGATAACTGTAAAACCAGTTTTTGCTTAGAGATATCAGTAGTTATCTCTATCTACACGCTGACCCCCTAATAACCAAGTGAGGCACCAAGCCGCCACTTTAAAGCAATGCTTTCCACAACAGCTGGGTGGAATTCCTCTGGGAAAGCGTCTTGATGTCTGTGGTTCACTGTGTTGAGTGCGTGTGGCTGTGTGTATCTGTTTATGGGTGTGTGTCTATGTGTAAATGGATTTCACATTTATGTCTAGTATGTGTATATATCTGATGCAATAGGGGTCATCATTAACAAGGGAGCAAGCGTCATAGTTGTGCAGTCAGTGTCATAGAGGTTAAAATGGCAAGCATGCACACACATAAACACCCTCCAGCCTCCTTGGTGTATTACGGATTTGACCTCTAATATGCTAATTCCCAGGGCAAAGTAGGTGTTCACCAGATGCACACATGCATACTTATCATAAGCATAACTGCAAGTTTTTGAAGGAAGCATAGCTACAAAACAAGAAAAATGTGGCCGCACTCAAAATAAAGCTGCTTTCTAAATATGTGTGCGGACATGCTTGTTCCTCTACATTCCATCAAAACATGGAGATCTGGAGAAAGTGAAAGCAAACAATGCAATGTCTGACCTACTTAACCACCATTGTACACACAAACACGAATAGACAACTGCAGATTCTTTTGACAGAAAGATCCGGTCTCAGTTGGATTGTAGAATCACATATCCTTGTATCTTTATCTTGTCTGTATTTGCTGCAAATCTTTAATGTGATCAGCCTTCTGAACCACAGGCACTCAAAACAAAGACACACAAGCTGGAGACCAAACCAAGCAGAAAAGTCTCGTTCATCTATGCTGTAAATGATGTAATGGTGTTCTCTGCTGTCTTCCCTTGTGGCTCACTTGGGACGTTGCATAGCTGTACTGAATGGAATTTCTTCTGTTTAGTGAAGTTCACTACAGCAAAGTTGGTGTTTAAATGTTGTCCGAATCCTACCATGAATTGTTTAAACTTGGTGACAGAAGATCTACTAAAACTAACACATAGTTTGGTTTATTTTGTTACTTGTTACCCTCTTCTCCCTCCCAGACACTGCTCTCTCACTCTACCCCAGCTTAATATTATCATTGCTAATCATCTATCACCACTGGCTTACACAACACACTGCTTGTAGCTGGGCCTCTTTTTAAGTGGAATTTCGTGGCTAAAAAGGGGGGAAAGCACTTCAGGTTTGAGGGCAAACAAAAAGATCATTACTGATCGACCTATTCAGTAGGAAATGTGGCACATTTGATTTGCCCTATGGCTCAGAATACATGTGATAACCATGAAAAGCAATGTGATCCAACCAAGAAATACAGTGAAAATGATCCCATTAACTGATATCCCAAGCAGTCACATCAGTTTACATATTTTCAGCATGCTAAATGTGTGATCTGATTTTGTTAAGGTATATTTTACTAACATTTTTGCAGCAGACTGAATTGCAGACACATTTCTCCTGGAATTGACTAAGAGTCTAGTCTACTGTAAATGAGGATAACCACTTGTGACAGCAGTAGTATTAGACACATCAGAAGACTTCCAGCTCATTTTTTACCCCTTTCTTTAATCATGCTATAAAAATATCTACAGTCTGCTGTGGAAGTCCAATTTGCTACTACCTGGAGTATGATTTAGGCTCAGCTGTGAGTAAGAAGTACAGTGAATCACGTAAGACTGAGTACTTGATGCACTTTGATTCCATTTTCACTTAGGTGTCAGCTGGCATAAGGCAGTTTCATACATAATTTCACTTGTACGTATATTCTTATGCTCCCGACAAATTGCCATGTATGTGCTAATGTCCTGGAATGCCATAAAAGATAAGTTCCAGGTGGGAAATTAATTTCAGCTGAATGACTAGAGCACATTCGCTTGAAGATGTGGAGCGAGTCAAAGTGACAATGAGAAATTATTAGAGCTCTTATGGGAAACCATGACCTTTTAAATCTGTCTTTGCTCTAATTATTTATCTGGCTTTTTCCAAAACAAGTTCACATTTTAAAATGAACTTAAGCCAAAATCTTTTAGGTAGTGTGTATTTTTTTTAATATAATATAGAAAATTATCAGGCTGTTGCTTACAAATGGTCCCAGCTTTGTTTTTCTAGCTTCACAATAAACTCATATTGTGCAAAAGTGCATAACAAAATGTAGCATAAAAAAATCTGAAAATTGTGCTCCAAAGAGTTACTCATAAATAATCCAACATTACTTTTGCACAGCTGCACAGCACTTCTAGTCTGTTGTGTAAGAGAATGACGTCAGTGCGATGGGCCCAAAAAAACAGCAGCCGTTAAGCAACCAAGTTTTAGGTTCAGCTAAAGCTGTCAATCGGAGAGAAATAATAATAATAATAGTAGCGTAATGTCATAAGGAAATGCTGCAGTAGTTTCTCTCACCTCTCCCATCCCTCTTTTACTTGCCTTTTTCTGTCTTTCAGATTCCTTTCCTGCAGCCCTCTGTGCTCCCTAAAACTTTCTAACTTTTTTGTTGAATCAGCACTAGCAGACTTCTCTACATGGTCCTAGTAATCACGCTGACATTTCTGCAAGTTTCTACCTCGCCCTCTCACATTCACTGTTTCTTTCCTCCACTCCCTCTCTTTGTGTGTAAAACTTTGTGTCTATTAGTGCAGAGATGTTGCAGGGCTGCAACAAAGCTGTGGTGCACAGTCATGCACACGCTCACATGTAAAATTCAAACTGCACCCATAAATAATATACAAAGTATACACTAACACACACACACACACACACATTTTTTTTGTAGGATATCAGCTCACTTTTGAACTGTGGCAGGTGGAGAAAAGCAGCAGGCTGTGTGTGTGTTACTGTTAATTCCCACGGCAGCTGAGTGATTAGTGTGCTGTTTTCCTTTTCTCATTATCCACTTTGTGTCTAGCCCCTACATATTACTAGAACATTCTCATCAGATTGTCTTAATATGGTACAAACTGACTATTGTGTAAGCATGTGTTTGCGTGTGGTATAGCTGACAAAGATAGAAGAGCTGGTATTTGTCCATATGGTGACAATGAAGAGGATGAAAGTCACAAAACCGGGGGATTAAACAACAATAAGTTAGCATTGGCTGTTTGTGCTGGGAAACCTTGCGGTAGTAAGCCACTAACAAGCTCCATTCTGTGGCTTTACAATTATATAAAAATCGAAGCCAATAAATAAGCATTCACCCTCTCTGGCTGGTCCCCTTGGTTCCTACAGAGAAGCAAGCCTTAAAAAGGCTTAATGAGCATGGCTGTTTAGCTGTATAGTTCAATCCAAGTTAAAGCTAATGTAAGTACTGAAAACCCTCTTTTGGCTCTGTTTAAGAACACTAAAGTATACCGTGATTAGCTCTCTGTGGCCGTGTTGCAAAAACAAGGCTGGGATACCCTCCTGTTAAGCTTGCAGTTGGTCTAATATAGACATTCAAGATAATAATAAGCATTGTTTAGGTGTATATTTCTGTAGTGGGAACAAGACTGAAGAAAGCCCTTCTAGTGAAGATATTGCCAAAGCCATAAAAGAAAATGATGTAGCTTTCAACTGCGATCTGTGTGTCTGTTTTGCAAAGTCATGAAGTAAATCAGTTTGATAGAATGTTTCAGGAAGAACTGTCGTTTCTATAGTGAACTTAAATAAGACAAAATGCATCAGCGGCACAGCATCTTATTATGGGCCATAACAGAAGAAATCAGGTAACACAATCGAACCAAATGCAAAATGATTTTATATACATTTTTAAAAATGTAGGCATAAATCTAATTAAGTTCTTTAGTCACTGATTTGTTACTTTTAAATGGCTCTTATTTAACCGCCTGTGGTTCCAGAAGGCTGATAACATCCAACTTAGTACTGAATACAGCCAGATAAAGATGCAACGATATACAATTCTACAGTCCAGCTGAGACCAGATCTTTCTGTCAGACTAATCTAAAATTGAGTATTTGTGTGTGTGTGTGTGTGTGCAGTTGAACCTTTTAAGCAGGTCAGACGCTCCACTATTTGCTTTGACCTTTCCCCAGCTCTCCATGTTTTGGTGGGACAGAGAGAAGCACAAGCACCACACACACATTTTAAAAGCAGTTTTATTTTGAATGTTGTCACTTTTTCACCTTAACATCTGCCATTAGTAGCTGTGTTTTCTTCACGTATTTGTAGTTAAGCATGTATGCATGTGATGAACACCTACTGTGCCCTAAGAATTAGAATATTACAGGTCCAATCAACAATACAACAAACAGGCTGGAGGTTTTGTGTGTGTGCTCGTGTGGTGAATCCATAAGACCCATATTAATCATTGCATTTTTAAATGTTCAAATTAAGCATGAACTTCTGACGCTGAACAGTTACAGTTACTTGAGTGCATACAGTGTATGGATGTATCCTCCAAAGCATGCTTGCTAGCATTAGATGCTGACTTAACTCCACTCTGTCCTGCAAATATAGGCTGAAATAAATAACATACAATACATACAGCTAAGAAGATGCATATGTGTGTTTGCATTTTTAAATGGGATTCATACTATCACGTACATTTGTATACACAAATATACATCACTTCATCACTGTAACATCTAACTGCTCTCAACACAATATCATGGCAAAATGTATAATAGACACGCTGGTCCACCGTTACCATTTTACGCTTTGCCTCTCCAAAAAACATATGAAGTACATTCCAGTGTCCTTAATTGATTAATTAGAGACCTTATTAAGCTAAGCAGCTAATATATGTTTATGAGTAAATGTGTTAATAATGTCTGTTTAAACACTTTCTTGTCATGATTTTTATGTTGCTTTAAAATAAAATATCTCCTTTACTGCAACTTCTGCATGCGTGTCTATTTCACGATTTGAGCGTGAAATGGACACAGTTTACCAACGTGTCTATTACATCGTTTGCCATCTGAGCTATAGCTTCTCTCACCATAAATTTGTCTGACTCTTCCCCTTTACTGTTGCGTGACACCGCCTGAAAAACCCTGGGGCTGTACTTCCACCCCCACTGCCTGCTCAATCACATATATGTAGAAGCAAGGAGCAGATTATATATTTATAAAAACGTTTCTATTATTGATAGATGTTACATAATTGTATTATAGCCTATACGTGGGTCATGAAAGGTTTCCTAGTTTCCATCTGCCCATCCATAGGATTCATTTTTTTTATCGTTTTTTTATTTCTTTGTTTTTTATTTCTGTGTTGTTTAAAAGTTGCTAGAATATTGTGCCCTTTTTGCTGATCATTTTTAGTTACCATGTATTTAGTATGTTTTTCTCCCTGATGTCACTTGTGTACCCTGCTCAGTACTCAATTACCAGTTATCATCTGCTCACGGTATTCGAAGCATTAAAATACATGAAGATCTTACGAGTAGAGCCAGACGTACAACGGAGCCTACAAATCAAATTTTACTCTATGATTATTATACGTGAAAGAAAGGTGATATTACCATCCATTGTTTCATTCTTATTTATTTTAGACATTCATGAAAATTTTTACTATCTTTCAGTTTTTTATTTGATTATTCTGTCACGTTTCTTGTAGCATTCATTTGTAGCATTGGTTTCTATTTGCTGCGTTCTCTGTAAAGCATTAGATTCATGCATTTAATCAAATTAATAAATTCATTCACTTATCTATGAACATTTAATTGTCTCTTCCTGGAAAAAAAACATGCATTAGTCATTAAAGAGTCCCTTGAACCCAGTTTGAGACTGCTCTATCACAAACACATTATAAACCATAATGTTATAAAGCTTAACAACGGAATATAAGAAAGGAGTAATGCCCATTAGTACATCAGTAAATAAGAGCTCTATATATACCAGAGGACATTACTTTAAAAATAACCTTAGCCCTGCAGGTTTGTATTAGTTTGATTGAGTTGCTGGAATGAATTCAAAGTCCTGTGGTTGATCATTAGAAGGCAGATAAGCCTGGAGCTTCTCTTTGAGGACCAGATGGGTGCATCAGCTGAATCATACATACTCCAAAACACTAAGACTCTCTGTTAGCCGGATCCTCTCAGCATCTCTTTCAGTTTATATCCATTTTTTCCTCTGTCACTCTGCTGATTTTTATTTTTTATTTTTCTATCTCTAATAGCTTCACTGATGCAGGTAGTTTCTAATCAAAATCCAGTTTAAAAATTGGTTTATTGATCATCTGGATTATCTATTAATCAGCCAGATGTGTTTTTTCACTGCAATCATAGTCTGGAAGTCAAGAATCTGTGTTTTTGTCAGGATGTTTTTTTCTGATGTAACTAAATCAGAGGGACTAGGGGGCTTTGGAGTATTTTATTTGATCTACTGTTAACTCAGGCTCATTTGTGCTATTATTGATGCCTCTGAAATGCCACACTGACCATGCGATTTTGATACCTGCTGGTTATAAAAGTGAATCCTGGAAAAAAAAAAACCCACTGGGTTACTTAATGTAATACCTGGTTCTTTGATAACAGAGTGAGGCATTTCACCATGGTGAAATGGCCTTGGTGTGACAAACTACGGAAGCTCCAATGACACCAAGTCTGTCCATGACAGTTGTGCTCAGGGCTACTCATTCTAATGAGCCCAAGCAAGAAGGGAAGTATTGGTAAACCAGTGATTATGTTCTTTCTCTAACTTTGCTGAGGGGGTGGAGCCCTGAACATGGCTTGATAGGTCTGTCGTGGACAGACAAGGTGTCAGTGGAGCTTCCGTAGTTGGTCACGCCAAGGCAATTCCCATAGTGAAATGCTGAGCGAAGTTATAAAAAGAACCCAGTACATTGTTTATTAATACCCACCACATTTTCAAAGGATTTTCACAATCTAGTAAGAGTTTGCCTCAATGAAGGTAAGAAAATCCACATCAGTACCTCTTGTCATCCCTGTGATTTTGCCAGGATCTAGAAAAGAAGCCAGGCAATAAATCCTCATGGCACATTAACCTATTTTAAACTGCAACTTGTATTATTACAAGCTGTTCAACCATGGGGAAAAACTGCAGGCATCTAAATAGGAAAATATGCACAACTAGCCTTCTACTGTTTTTGAGATCCTTCTGGTCAGCTGGATATGTAGCATTGCTACCTGTCAGCTAAGCATACTGGAGCAAAGGGTAGGAGACTAAAGATAGACTCAGGGGAAATGTAACCCTGCCCATGTGGCTACATTCTGACACTTCCCCATAAACACAAAGAAAGAGGAAATCCCAGCTAAGGTTTGATTTAAGTAATATGTGACAGTATAGGTCCTGCCACACAGCCTCTGCTGTCATCTTTTATTCATCTGCCACTCAGCAATTTTGTATTTCATATCCATGGTTGAGTGGAAGTGTCTGTGTGCAAGCATATGTTGCCATATAAAGGGATTTAGAGGATAATAGGTTAATACCTATATTTGTGTAGTTTGTAAAGCGTACATTTTGAAGCTGAAGAAGATGTTTATGGTGGAATAGCTTTGCTGTGCATCTCACTTGCATCTCAGGAGCCACAACTACAATGTGCTGTGGGTAATGCTGGGACTAATGGGTCCTTTTTGGTGATTTTGATATATTCAAATAAGTTTAGCTATGGTAAAATATCTTTATTTGAGTGATTAGGTTTGCATGTTTTTGTGATAAAAAGCATAATGAAGTGATGTTTATTCCTAGTTGAGTTATTTGGTATTAATTTCATGATTCATTTCTTGTTAAATCAAAAACGAAAGGTGTCATTCAGTTTGATGGGAAATTAAATATGCATGCATACGTGTGTGTGTGTGTTGGGAACGTGACAAATGTGCATGGAGCAGCTCTAATCAGTGGAGACTCGATGGTTCAATTAAGTGACCAATCAGAGCAATCAATGGAGAATCAATTAGCTACAAACCAGCTCAACTGTCTAGTGTGTTGCATGTGTGTCAGCTTGAGACATGCTAAATGAGGTTAAAAGCTACTTTTAGAAAGCAGAGCATTTGGATAAATGATTACAACTTCTTGATTGCTGGATAGTTTTTTATTAGATAGTGCACGTGTGTGTATATTTGGACTCGCACCATGTCCAATTAGGTCCATGACAAAAAAAAATGTTTGAAAGCGGAAAGATCCTCTAAAATCATAGCAAATGAAACACAGCACATTCCATAGTACTGTCCTTAGCTGCACTCTGAGATTTGGAAAAATTGACACATCCATCTACAAAATGTGCAGCTGGTTCCAGCTTTAAATGATGGATGGCTGAGAGAGATCTGTGGGATCTGTGGTCGGTATAATGAATGTTTCACAAGGAGCATGTCTGAACTGGTGTATACAGAATATGTGTGAGCAAGAGAGAGAACACGTTTCAAGGATATAGAATTATCTTTAAATTGAATTCATTTATCATTAGCTCCATACTCTGTCACTGTCTTTAACTTTTACCTTTTCTTTGTGGTTAATTCTTTCATCTGTAAAATATAGTTTTTAATCCAAGGTCCCTCCTGGTGTCAGCCCTTAATGTTACATGCATTCAGATGTAGAAAGTGGTAGGAAGACTGAAAGCTGACCCCTTTGACAGTAATAACACACCAGGGGGAAATTGGTGTACAAATTCAGCTGCAGTTCTGTTTGTTAGAGTATTGCTTTGATCAGTCAAGCTGTCCCCATTGTTGAAAGTACACCTTCGTTCTCATCACATGCTCTGATGGAAGCTGTTTGAGGTGCATTTACAGCTGAGTTATTAGGATTTTCTTACTCGGGACAATCTCAAATACCTTGGAGATCAGCAACATAACAAATCAGGAGTTAAATTAAGTTCTAAAACGTTGGGGATTAACGACTGATTTGTAAGTATTTCCCTGCAAATCTCTGTAAAAACCTTTCTGTGAGTAGGAAAGAATTTGGTGGTATGACAGCTGATGGGGCTTGTCATTGAGAATCATATCTCAACTGAGCAGATGTTTTTTAGTATTTTTATGGTCTCTTCAACTGACTCAGTTTATAACCTCTCTCTAAATTCCTTCTATTTTCTGCCCCAAGTTAATCACTATTGATCATGTATTGATGTTTCCCATCCATCCGTCTTTCCCTTTCTTTCTTCCACATGTTTGATAACCAAGGTTTCATCCCCCTCTCTCTTCTGTCCCCTTTTTAATTTCTATTACCATCTCTTTTTTCCCTCTAGGCTTCCAGTTTAGCCACTCTCTTTTTCTCTTTCCCATCCTTGCATTGATGTTCCTTTTTTCTTGCCTCTTCCTCTGTCTTTTCTCAATTGTCAGTTCCTATTTTGCTGTCTTTGTTCTTCAGTCCTTACCCTCTTGTACACTTTCTTTTCAGTCAGTGGCTTGATCTCATTCCGTAGCTCCATCTTTTTGTTCTGCTGTCCATTTTTTTGTCTAGCCTGTAAAAAGTCATTGTTATATGTGTTTTGTTCTTTGTGTCATTACTCATGTATTAATTCAATACATTCTTGTTTTTTCTAGTTTTCATTCAGTCACTCAGCCTTCCCTTCACTCTTCCCAGAGGCCCTCTTGTCTTTAAGTAACTGATCCCACGGTCTTCCTGTGCTTATCCCCCATCTCCGTGCCTTCTTTTAGTTTTTCAAATAACTCATCTTGCTTTCTCATCTATCCGTTCACCTTTCTGGTCTTGGATTCGGAGGTTTGCCTCACCCTCTCTCACTCTCCGATCCTTCCAGTCTCTGTTATCCTTAGTGCAATGAATAACTCACCCCCCACCCCCCACCCCCCACCCCTGTGCTTTTGTAAAGCCTCCGGTAAATGTTGATTCTGTTCCCTTTGCGCACACTTTTCTTCCTCCTACGGGTTTCTCTTTCTCTTCCCATTGCATACTGTCTTTCTCCCATCCATACCGAGCAAAGATTGAATCAGCAAGGAGTGGGAACAACTGTCAGACATCCTCTTTCTCTTTCTCTCACTCTCTGTAAAGCTCAGGAATTTAAGAAAAATTTTATTGATTGTCCCTTTAAGGCAGCATTTCCAGTTGGAAGGGTGTGCATGTGTGTGCTTGTGTCGGTTTCAACACTTGCAAACAGTTTCTCTGAGCATTGCATTATTTGACCTTTGGGTGAATTTGATGGGTCCTCCACTCAGATTGAAGATTGTAGCATTGTATTCACCCATGTTAATGGTTCAGACAGAAAATTTTTGTTCCTGTTGCTTGTAACAGAAGTACAAGAGCAGGATTTGATGATATACTGTAATATAAAACTGTACCACAATAGAAGACTATATCTGCTTTTGGAAAACAACTACGTCCTATAAAGCAAAGTGCACAGTTGTTTAACCTGTTTGCTTTTTTCTGCTTGGCGTATTTTATTAATGCAGTTGAGGTCCTAGGCTCTCATGTGCACTCAGCATTGACACTTGGTTCTAAATGTTTTTAATGTAGGAATATATGTGATTTTTGCCGTTGCCTTTTTTTCATTTCTTCTTTCACACTCTCTCCTTTCATCTTCATATCGTTCCCTCCATATCTTTCTCCATGGCATGAGTAGGCGGAAATCGTCGGAGGTGAGAAATGAGAGAGTGTGAGTGTGTTCCGGTAACTATGACAACCCTTTCCTTAATTGGCCAGTGGCCTGGTAGAATGATTGGCAGCTGTTGTCAGTGAGGGCTGTTCATTCAGACTGGCAGCCAGGATGGATGGGCCCAGATGGGTCCTTCAAATACAAGGAGAAGAGGAACAAGAAGCAGGATTTAGTCTCACTGTTTCTAATTTGAGCCTCGAAATCAGTTGCTTGAGAAAATGAAGCACAAGTTGTGGCTGATTAGGGGGCTGCTTGGTGTATATCTCACGTCTTATGCACAGGTTTGTGGCCATTTACTGCACATTTCTTTCTAGATAAACACATCAAAAATGACACATGAAATTATTGCTCTAATGTGTTGGTGGAAAATAAGAATGTAGTATGTTGAAATCCCAAAAAAGAGGAGGTTGAGATGGATAAATAGCACAATAGGTTGGAAACAGCAAAAAAATTTAGGTGAGATTTTAATCAGATAGAAGCATCAGTTCAGAAAACACTTCCATGTGCTGCTCGAGAAGGCATTAACAAGGCTTTCGGTGTATACTTGTGATTTATTTTTCTCTTGTATATTGATGTGGAGCATGTAATTACAACTATTATGTTTGTGCTGCATTTATGTGTTTAATTCATTCATATTCATGAGTGTCTTGAGAGTAGTGTATTTGCACATGCAATTTTAGAGTTGATAGCGTTTTTCTCTGCCTCTCAAAGCACCGACCTGCTGTCTCTTGATCATTTTCTTTTATTCAGGACAAAAAGGGTATAATTCAGATCTCTCTTGCATGCTTTCCAAATTGTTGTAAAACCTTCATTTATCTACTTTGATGCACAAATCACAGTTTCCAGTCTCACTGGGGGAAACATTTGATGCTGCCTTTTTTTTATCCCATTCAAAAGTTTGTGGTAAATGTTCCAAAATATAACTGATGTCTTACGTGCACATTATGATGTTGATTTGTGTTTCAGCAAGACCTAAAATTGTGTGATTGAACAAACTAACTTATATTAAGCATTAAAAAAGGACCTTTGCATCAGTGTACCACCAAGCTGTTTGCTGTACAGTCTTACACGGGCTGTTTCACATGTGGGAATGTTAAAACATGACTGGCCAGCCTTTCATTGTGTTCTGCTGACTAACACAGGCCCCTCACACACACACACACACACACACACACACACATGGAAATATGATTTTCCAGCCAAGGAAGGGCAGACAGAGCCCCCCAAAAAAGATGTTTTCCTCTTAATCACTCTCCTTTCTCCTTCTCTTCCTCTGACTCACAGTTTTTTTCCTTTGCTATACTTCACACAATCTTTTTTCTCACTCCTGCTCCCTCTCCCACACGCACCTAGTCCCTGTGTATGTCTCACTCTCTTTCTGTCACTTTCTCATTGTTTAGAGAACCAGGGTAAACTTGCTGCATATTTTCCATGACTTCAGGCTCACACTTCAGAGCAACCTGCAACTCTAGACTACACACATAGCACACCTACTTAAACGTGAACATGCAAATACTGAAACGCAGAGCCACAGTAAATGGAGCAAACTGTGATTGTGAAAATGGCTGACTGACTGTGGAAAGTGTACTGACACACTCTGAGGGCACACGGAGCGTGTCACACTTGGTTCATGGCTTTTGAGAGAAACGCCCACACTCACCCTCACAAATGCTGAAGGACCTGAAGTGGGGGTTTTACAGTTTGGTTTATTAAGACCCATAAAAACCAAAGGCTGTCAATACCTACAGTCAGTGTCTGCTCATAACTACTCAGTATTTCATTTTCTTTTGAGACCAAGAATTATCCACACCTGAACAATCAAATGCAAACAGATATTGCCTTCCATAAAATTCTTAGCTTCCCTGGCTCTGTGGAACTGAGGAACTAAAAGTACTTGTCAGAATAGAAATGAAAAGAATCAGATGTTAGGAGGTATTCGTGGAATGAATGAACCAAAGTGCAGAAACCAGAGTTTTTATTCACTGCTTAGCCCCCAATTCTAGCCTATCATTGTTTTTGACTTGAGAGTCCTTCAGTGGTGCAATAACAAGCTACAAGTTGAATTTACTGCCAATATTAGTTTGCTATTTGGAAATTATCATTTGACTGGTGCAATGACAGTATTGTGTGGTGGTTTGTGATTATTTGCTCTTTTGGAGCACAATTTTACGTGTTTTGGTCAATAAAAGATTAGTATAAGAAAATAAAGATATGAGACCCCACCCCCAAGAAAGACGGAAAGAAAGTGTCCTCTGCTCACACCACATTGCACACATTTACCCAGGGAGGAAAGAAATGTTAGTTTATAACTGAAACCCAGCTTCACTGATCCAGTTTTTAAGCTTTAGTTTAGTTAAGTTTTAGTTTTAGTTTAACCAGAGTTAAATGAACAAACTGTAATGCTCACTTTAAGGAAAAGACTGGGACACATTTCTTTACTAACCTTGTAAAAGAAAACAATGTGACAAACAAATGCATCGGATAATGTCAATTACTAAATTGCCATTTAGTCGTAAAAATGTAAAAAACAGAACCGAAATGTTAAATATGAAAAGAAGATGTGTTTGTGTTATTCACATAATCTCTTTGCGCTGGTCTCATTTCAGCGCAGTGTGAGACTCCATACTGCTATCCTCCATGCTGTTATCCTCTCCTCCTCTCAGTCCGTGTGCACCTCCTTTTAATGCTCCTCACTCACACACATCACACGTAGAGCTGGCAGGACACAGGTGAAGTGAAATGATATCATTGGAGTGGGCAACACCACATTTGTTACAATAAAAGCTTTCAAGCAGTCAAGTGTTAATCCAAACATAACGACAGTGAGAGCAAGAAAAAGATAGAGAAAGGATCATCTTTGCTGGAACTTTTTGTCACTGGCCACAGCTTCCAGTTTTTCCAGTCAGGATAGCACTGATGTCAAATTTCTAGTAATGTTTTTAATATTTTTTAAATTATTCGGTTTTATACATACTGGTCCTTTGTTGGCTCTCAATAACTGGCAAGGAGCAACCTCCTGTACCCCCATGGTATAGCCTCCTTGGGGTTAATAACCACAGTGACAAGGAAGCCATTACAGCCGTAAATAGCACACACGTGCGCACTGAGACACATGCAGCCCATCCCTGCAGTGTTTTGTTGTGCTGTTTAAGAAGCTTGTATCTGGCTGTTTCTCCACTCTTCTTTGCTTTGATGTGAAACTGGTGCAACACTACGTCAGGGAACATTAATATTATATCACCTCACTCACAGGCATGCAGTAATGTATGCCTATGAGCAGATGCAGTTTCATGTACATACACACTTACCCAATTTCTTATCACACATGCTGAGGCTGCTGCACCACTTCACTGCAGCACTGCGCATTCCTTCTCTCTGTGTTCATACAATTGCCTTTAAAGTAAGATGAGTGATACAACCATTCAATAATTTAATAAAAGCAGTTCATATTAGGAGTATATTATTATTTGTGTGCGCGTTTGTGTGTCTGTGTACATGTAGATTGGGATGGAGAGGCTCAGGTTTTAACCTCCAGTTTTCACATTACAGCCTGCTCTCACATATCAGCTACAAAAAGAGGTCTTTGTGTGTGTGTGTGTGTGTGTGTGTGTGTGTGTGTGTGCTCTCATATTGTATTACATTTTTATTTACAGTGAATGCCATACTGTTTGCACATACATACTTGCTCACATGCACACACACACACTTCAAGTATAAAACACTGCTCTTTTTCTTCTTTTCTCTCTGTCACCATCATGCTCCTTTTCTTTTCTCTTCATTTTCTTCTCCCCAACTAGATGAATAATAGAACAGGCAGGGTTTGCATGGGTAGATCAATGACAGATATATAGCTCTTGCCTTTTTTTTCAAACGTTAAATGGAATCTGATGACTTGTTTTCTGCTTCCGTTCCTGTTATACATTGAAATAAATGAGAAAACATATAATGGCAGGAAGAGATAAAGGGGGGAGTGTGTGTGTGTGTGTGTGTGTGTGTGTGTGTGTGTGTGTGTGTGTGTGTGTGTGTGTGTGTGTGTGTGTGAGAGAGAGAGAGAGAGTGTGAGAGGGAGAAAAGGTCAAATGGGGAATCCCTTACTAAATTACATAAAAATAAGCTATGTGCAAAACGTATTTTTCTCTCTTACTTTCTTTCTTTCTATTCGTGTGTGTGTGTGTGTGTGTGTGTGTGTGTGTGTGTGTGTGTGTAATCATAGCATGTTAAACGCTTCCATATGACACACACACATAGAGCACAGAGGGGGTGAAAACTTTCCATGTTTAGCTTTAACATGACAGATGTTGACTGTTACTGTGGCACTGTAGCCTACTGTGTTCCTTCACACACAGGCACACATGCAGAGAGCTATTTTTAACCTTTTTATGACTTTGCAAACAAAAAGTGTAAAAGGACACATGCACAGACACACACAGTCATTTACAGATGGAAAATGTGTAATGACACATTTACACACAAACACACATATATAAACAGAGGTATTTCTCAGTGGTAATTTTTCCAGTGGTACTCTTCTCACTGATGACCTACCCTTTTGGTTTGAGTTATACTGTAGTAACACGTAGCAGACTTGCCTCCTTTTCTGTTTATGAAATCACTTTAAAAAGGCTGCTATTTGCCTGTCAGTGCAAATAATTAATTCTAATACGTCCAATAACATGTGCACTGTCACATTTGTCAGATGTATCCTAACAGCAGCCATCACAGTTTTTGTTACTAAATATAAAAAAACAATTTCTCACACAGTAAACATGCTGACACATTAAATGTATATAGATAGAAAACTGTGCACCAACTTTTCAGCATGATGAAGATTTGTGTCACACACTGATAAAGAAATCAAACAGCTTGTGTACTAAAGTAAGCTTGTTGAAGCTCTGCAGCAGCAGCTTGCTTTACTGATGTTGCCTCAGAAGCTGCTCTCCATGGAAAACCTGTGCTGGATCTGCTGCGACAGATTGGGGTTAACACTTTCGGATTCTTGCAACCAAAAAATGCTGAATGATATTAAAAGAAACTAAAAAACAAAAACTGATGCAGCAGGATTCTAATGTGTATAGAATCAGGCATGAACACAGGACTGTACAAATATTTACTGTAAAGGCACTCACTGGCAGAGCCCCTGCTGGCATAATCACAACAACACTAGGCAGATATGATGGTTTAATATTTTCAAGGATAGCTGATATCAGAAAACAATAAACCCCAACAAGCACGCTAATATAGTTGAAAAACCCACAGCGGAGCCCTAAATTTGAGAGCTAAATCATCTCCACTGCCAGAAACAGCCAGAAGTATTGTTTAATAATTTTGTTATTGTATTCTTGATACATGACTCTTGGTGGCATTTTCTGTGGTTGTGGGGGAGTTTTAATGGCGATTACACCCAGCAGCTTCTGTGTGAAGCATCCTCCAACAGGTCCTAGTAATATGGAGCACTAATAACTGCTATGCTGCTGTCCAACTGGCAAATTAAGGGGAAAAAATTTTGATTTATTTGGAGCAGTTTGTTTATATGCTTTTACACTAAAGCAAGCTGCAATGGTAAAACCTTGGGATAAGAAAAATAGCCCAAACATTGGGTTTTAAAACTCTAATACCCATTAGGTCCAGCTAATATCTAAATAAAAGCTGTGACTTGATTTTTAAAAATTATACATGAGACGTTTTTGACCTCTAAATCTCAACAGACACTTGATCTGTGTTTTTTCTCTCTTTGTATGTCTGAAATTAAGTCTTTTTCTTGGCCCCCTGTTCGTATTATGCTTAGTAAACTATCTGCTTTTTTTCTGTCTTTCTCTCACCTCATCTCATATGTCGGATCAGATCACAGACTTTGCGTTGCCTTGACCATCTGTCCCCTGAAACCAGACTCCTTAAGACTTTTAAGCCTTGGACTTTCAACAGCACATTCTTACGCCTTAAAATATAGATTTTCAGTAGTCTGCTGGAAATATACTTTTTATTTCATTTTTTATTTTTATTTTTTTTTGCAGGCCCCCCAAAAAAGATAGCAGTATAGTACATGCCATTATATGAACACCAGTTACTGCTCTGAGGAGGTAAATACATATTTTATTCAATTTAATTATATTTTATTATTATGAATCATAACAACAGTCAACTCAAGGTGCTTTATATTGTTAAGTAAAGACCCTTTTCGTACCTTCTCTTCATTTTTTTATAAAATGTTTGGAGAAACTAAATCTTCTCTTTTTCTTTTGGAAGCAAACATGACGAAGCGATTTTCTGCCCAGGTATCGACAGTGAACAGTGGCATCGTCCACCAGGCTCAGCTGATTACAGCATCACTGTTATTCAAAAACACACATTTAGCTACAAATTTGTTCTGGATGATTTTTTGCTTCAGTATCTAAGTATAGTATCTAAGGCTATTTTCCAAGCCTGAGTGATAACTGTTAAAACAAAATAGGTGCAACATTTGACAGGATGTCAGTTTATCAGAAGTTTGTCTTTGCTTTGCGCTTCAGTTATAGGTTATTTTAAAACTAGACTTCCTATCTTGAAGTGAATGTGGCATACCTGAGCTGATGAAGGTTGACTGATTGTAATAGGTTGTTCATCCTGTTTGGTTTTCATGATTCCAGCACTGTGATTACTTAATACACATATTAACAGATTACATCAATGGCAGGTAATATACATAATGCAGGCTTACTATGTCTTACTGTGTTAAATCAGGATTTAAAAAAGAAAAAATAAGATTTTCTTTAAAGAAAAAAACTCTTTTTTCTTTTGATCTATCTTTACATCTCCCTTGCCTGAGGCAACCTCAAGCCCAACTCTGTAAATGTCAGAGAAAGCAGAGGCTATCAGTCTTGCAGTGGTGTAAATACTGGCTTCTGTTTATCAAAGGTCACACCCAGCTGGGTTCATGGTAAAAAAATTTAGACCTCACTGTTTGTGTAACTCCTCTACTTTATTTAGAACTCACCATTAAAACCTCACAGGTTTGAAACTGAACTGTATTAAGCCTTAAGAGATATTAATGTATATTTGAAACAATATTTGCATTTTCATCTACTGGGGGGGTCATTTTTTTACACTTTACATGAAAGTAATTTTAATACAAAGAACAGCCCTTGTTGTTTTAGAAGACTCATGGAATCTTAAGGGTATAGCCTTTCTAAGATGATGATTGAATCTGCTCAGAGGAAATTGAACAAATAATATCAGTAGCATACTGCCTGAAGAAATCTAAACAAAAGGCAGTTCCTCATTTGCAAATCTAATTTTCGAAATTGTCCCCTACTTTCCCAAATTTACTTGCAGCAGCGTGTATCTATGTGCCAACCTGTAATAGCCTGTAATTGCGCAGGTCCCTACGGAGAGGCAGGCAGCCATCATGGCTCTGAATGACAGTCACTTTGAGAGCCTGGAGAAATCTAATAGGCACTTAGAAACACAAAGCCTTGTGTGTGGATGTGCATGTGTGTGTTTGTGTGTAAATCCCAAAGGTCTTGTATGATCCACTAAGTCCAGCTAGGAGGTCATTGATCCTTCACCAATAAAGCCTCAGCAACCAGGGTCACATAATCTGCAATCAATTGTCAACAGAGAATACAGTGTTTTAGACGGGAGCTGGTCTGAGGTGGCCACTAATGTGCAGTCCTTGAGTTCATACAGCACTTTAAATTCTCTTGATGGATAGCCATATTTAAGGTAGAATTGTGTTCTGCTGCCTCAGTATGAGTATAAATATACATTCACATTTGGCCATTCTGGTTTGAGGACAAGAATGCAGTGCAAGAAAACACAGACCTTTAAGCTTTAAGTTTTAATTTAAAAAGACAATAAAGGGAAGAATATATAAAATCATAGAAAAATTTAGATTTTATGAAAAGAATCACAATAGTTAGTGGGGACAGGTTAATTGATCAATCTAAATTGCCCATAGGTGTGAATCTGTGCGTGAATGTGAGTGCGAATGGTTGTCTGTGTCTCTGTGTGTTAGCCCTGCGACAGACTGGCGACCTGTCCAGGGTGTACCCCGCCTCTCGCCCTATGACAGCTGGGATAGGCTCCAGCACCCCTCCGCGACCCTGGAAAGGATAAGCGGAAGTGAATGAATGGAGGTTCATATAGATGCTTTCATTGAATGTTGCAAATTAATATCTAAGCAATCCACCATCTGCCACACTGGGGGAACAGCTGTGGTACAGGGTGTGGCAGTCCCAATAATATAAAGTCTTGTGCAAAGAATGAAGCGTTTCTTGAATGTTCTACTGTCGGTCCACCTTATTCCATAATATTTATCTGTCAATCAATAACACAATTCCTTTATGCATGTCTTCTTGCCTCCTGTTTCATCTGTGTACATTTATTAACACAGGTTCATGACTCCGCTCCAAAACATCTCAGATTTCTTCTCTGAAACCTCAGCAGTTCTATTCTAAGAGGTGTGCTGACATTGATGCCTTGCTGGATGAACAGAATGTCAATACTATGTGTATGCACATTCATGTTAGTGTAAGTTTTCACTGTATACAATGACTCCAGTCCATTAGAACAAGTTGCAACAGTCGGTTTTTGCTGGTTTCTGTTTAAATCTTTAAGTATATAAAAGCATCACCTGAATACGTGGTTGTGGATGTGCCTGAATGTATCTGTAATTTCACAGGCGCAAAGGTTACCCATACTATAAACAGCTTCATCTATATGCTCATGTTCATAAAGGCTGGCTTTATGACTGTGCACCTACTGACCACAGTGCACTGCAGGGTGGACAGTTTTTTCCAAATGTAATTTTCCAGCCAATTAGTAGCGTCGTTACATTGTTAATTTCGAAACCCCTCGCAGTGTCTAACTGGTCTGAGAATGGAGATGGATGCTGCTCTTTCTCCCTGCTGGGAATCCACCTGTTCATTTCAACCTACACACTATATGAAAGCAGACTGCTTCTCTGTGTCCTGGCTCTTTTTTTCCCCCCCAGTGTCATATGTGCTGTGTGAAGCAGGCAGGATAGGACCCAAAAATGCAAGACTCACAAGCAAAGCTGAACTTAAAGGCAGTTTTATTGCCGATTCGCAGATAGCGAGAAAACTGGGAAGACCCTAGGCAGGCAGAACACACAGCATTGAAGGAGATTGCAATAAGGAACAGAAGGAAATGCAGATGATAACTAGACACAGGGAATAAGGGCAGAGAAGAAACACCTGGGAAACACAGCTGGACATAATCTAACTGATGAGACAGGGGGAGCAAAACTGAACATGATGCACACACGTGACTATCAGAATAAAACAGGAAGTACGAGAAACACACAATGAGACAGAAGACTAAGACAAACAACTTAACATGGGGAGCCAATAGCTAGAGACAATAGAGAGAGCCAAGGCGCGAGAGACAAAGAGAGTGACACTAAACTTGACATTCATAAACACACATGATAGACTATGCACCGGAGACACAGGGGAGGACATAGCAAGGAGAGACTAAGACAGACTGAACGGGAAACAGAACAAAATTAAACAAGAACTAAGAACTAGAAACACAAAACTGAACATTAGCATCTCAATAACCTGCAGGAAATGAACAAAAGACTAAGCAAACTAAAAAACCTGGGTCAAAGACCCACTCTGTCAAAAACGTAATGTTCAGATTTCTCATAAACAGCATTGCATGAAAGTGACATTCTGACATTTTTAACACTGAACAATATATTGTGTAAATCCTCCATTGCTGGTGTTTTACTTTTTTCGTTGCGTATTCAATCCTGAAGGAAATTTCTGGCTATTGAACTGCTAAATGATTTACTATGATGACCAGTTAGTCACATTGTTTCATCAAAGTTTCTTGTTGTGGAAACATGGATAACAGCCATAGTACTCAGTAAAACTCTGGAATCAAGTGATTGTCTTTGGTTTTGATGCTGCCTAAACACACTTTTCACATTATATTTCTTACTAAAAACGTTTTACCTACTCATAGGTCAGCAAGTTACCTTTAGACTAAAGACGATAGAGTCTTTGATGAGACCTGAGGCAGATAACTTTAGAGTATCATGGGGAGCGTTTCTTACATGTGGATCAATGCTAGTATTAATTTGCTGGTCACTGAGCAATCCTCCTGGCTGTGTTTAGAAATCTTTTTTATTTTGCGAAGTGAAATGGGACAGAAAGTGTTTTCTACAGTCATTGGTGGAAAAGAAGAACAGTTGAATCCAGGAGCAGATGGGGTGATAATTATGAAGTCGCTAATGTAAAAGACCAAAGAGGAAACAATTTATCAGTTGGTTGCACGGGCACCCTCACGTACACACACAACATAAACCCCACAAATTCAGAAATATAGTCCACATAAGCCTTCTTTTGGGGGTATTTGATACACATACATAAAGAGTAGCTGTCCTCTCTTCAACGTACAGTGTTTCCAGCTGCATATAGAGACCATGCAGCTTTTTGAAAAGATACATGCTCACAAACAAAAAGAAAAGGTGTGTACAGTACTTTCAGGTTTATCTGTCTTAGTGTGACATGATCTGAATCAGCATGGATGCTTCTAGGCAAAACAAGCAATAAGCAAAAACAGCAGTGGGTGGTGTGTGTGTGTGTGTACATATGTATGTGTTGTTGTTAGAAAAGTTGCCAAGTCACGAGCTGGTTACCTTCCAGGCAAGGTCAACAACTCTGTATTTCTATCACTGTGCTTCTGTCTGTCTTACACAATAATACGCACACGCACATGCGCATTACATAATCACTGTGTACATACATCCTACACATAATCACAGCGACTCAATCTCTTTTTTCTTAGTCTCTTCTTCCAGCACTATTATAAATTATTATATTTTAATTTGTGCAATCTTCAAGCTTAACAAATACAAATAGACAAAATACCATAATTCCATGTAAATAAAACATTAAAGGCAAATCTCAGGATATGTGGCGACTTAAGACACTTAAGGCATATGCACTTGAGCCCTGAACTCAAAGACATTACCCTATGCAGCTGTGTGAGAACGCAAATGTCCAATGCACTTAAATCAGACATTAAAAGGGCCTTCAACCTGTCAGCCTCTTAGTACAAGGCCCATTTAATGCACCAATGTGCACAGATGTGTGAATGGCACAGCAAATACTCCTGTGAATTCAGTGAGTGTGTGGACAACCTGTGTCCTGCCTCCTGCTTGCTCTGCTCAGTCAGTACTTTCCCCAAACCCAAACAGGGTAAATCTAATAGAGAGAATATGGCTGCAGTGTTTCCTGCTATGTGCCACACTGTCAATGTTCCAACTTAATTCCCCAATATTTCCCTTAGTTGTGAGAGGTATACATTTAATAAATAGATTTCTAAAATCTGACTGATTTGAAGCACTTCTTTCAGTCGGGTTTCATATTACAAAGCACCACTGAATACCTTACAGTATATGTAAGTCACATTTTAAAATTCTGACAATAAATATTTTTGAAATATGTAAAGGTGCATGTGCCATCTCCAGTGTATTTTGCACATTTGTATGACAGTGAGTACAGTTTGCAGTGGATGTCACTCATACCTTTAGTAGCAAGTAATGGTCCGAGACAGCAGGCCCCGATGACTGGCACTGTGTGTGGGTGAGTGTGACCCCTCTGCCAGGCCGGTGTGATTGACATGTGTCCGGTAACATCAGGAAAGGAAGGATTGCTTTGTCAACATGCGCCCGTCACTGTGGCATAACGATGATGTTAGTTAGTCTTGCATGCAAAGTTTTGTGCTTGTTTTGGTGGGAACACTTCCCGGGAATCCAACGCAAAAGTCAGTAAGAAACTTAGGCAACTATTGTGGAAGTTGTACAAAGTTTTATTTCATTTAAAGAAAAAAAGCAAGTCAAACTGTTTTGTAAACATTACAAACAGTAATGTTATGACAATATAATTAGGAAAACATACAAAATGAAAAAATAAGCATATATAAAAAGTAATTAAAAATGTAGACAGAATACGAAGCAATTAAGCTGGGCTTGGTTCATTACCTAAACATGTTTTAGTTTCCTATTTAGACTCCCAATGAGGGGAAATCTGAAGAAAAGAAAAAAAACGTGAATTCAATGAATTTTGGGCTCTCCACCATTTGTTCTTAGAATTGAGGATTCTTCTGAGATGAGAAGTGAAACAACTTTTCAAGATCCTCTGATTACCATGACCTGGATGACTGAGAACCTACACTGGCCTAAAATGGGGTCAGATTAATCCCATCATATAGTTTTTATCATCCGTTTATCCTCAGATTGGTCCTGTACGACTGAATCACAGTTGCATAAGTGCATTTTGAAAAATGTATTGCAATGACATGACCTGTGTCTTACAGCATCCCACTGATGTGTCCATGAGCAAATAATTTCAGCATCAGAATGGCAGTCGAATACTCTCACCTTTTCATTGAATTTAATGTAATTTTAGGGTGCGGATTGACTTCAGAATATCAAGCTAACAGTATGGCTATGGTGAAAAATGAAAAGCTGAAACTGAAGTTGATATATTTATTTGCAAGTTACTTTGGTGGATTTACATCAGATTCCTTGTGACCTTTACAAATAAGTTTTTGGAGCTGGGACTGATGAAAGTCAATAACGATGATTTTATTTTATTTTCGGATCATTTATCAAAATGCTCTGCCTGCTTAGGAAAGCTCAGCCACTCTAATCAATAGAACTTTCCCCGATCGATACAAGAGCTTAATCTATTAGCTGAGGCAGGTGCAGAGGAATAAACTGGTTGTCAGGACTGACCTTTAGTGATGAGAATAAAGCCCAAGCTTCAAGTTGGAATTCACTTTTATTTTTATTGGCCATCTTTGTTCATGGTTTTATGCTGAGCAAGCAGTCTTAACAGAGTGATCTAAGAATAGGAAACAGTCAAATGCACTAGAGTTAGATCTCATGTATACAAATCATGCACACTTAAAAGCCTATATACTTGCTAACACACATATGTGCAATTGTTGGAAACACCAGTCCTTGTCTGGTTAGTTATAACTGTGAAAAAGTGCAATAGTAACAGTCAGTCAATATTTAACCTTTGACCTTTGTGAATTTTGAACCCAAAATCACTCTCTGGAGGGGTGTTAATTGTTTAGGTCAGTATATGCAGTATATGTATTGACCACTGAACAAAGATACCACCTGAACTAGTGACTGAACCACCTAAGATATTCAGCATGAATCTTTTCATTCCACATGTTTTGTTATATAATTACAGTGACACAGTTTCTTGCCTTTGGAGTACCAGTGCAATGACTTTTAAACATTTGTTTAAAATGTTATTATAGCAACATTAAAATGAGTTGTTTGCTAAGCAATAATTAGTCCATGAAAGTTCAAATTTCCTTTGTGCGCATGGATGACTTTGTGCTTTTGTAAAGAACGTGCTGAATAAATTATTCTAATTTTAAATGTCATGTTTGAGAGTCTTGGAATTTATGACAACAAAAGCATGCATGAAGGAAAATGGTACAAATTATTTTTTTTAATTGGCGTAAACGCCTAATATTATTGGAGCAAAGCTTATAGTGGCAATAAAGTTCCTTTTAAACCCCCTTTTAGTTTCTATGTTTTGTTTTCCTATTCTATTCTATTCCATTCTATTAATTTATTGTTGTTATTTAGTCATTTTGTAAGCCATCTGTAGCACACTATCTATAGTCTATGTCATGTTTCCGGCAGGGCTACAGTTGAGTCTCAAGGGAAACAACATTGGGAGCTGAGTGGGGTCATCTGCATGCATGTGTGTGTGTGTGTGTGTGTGTGTGTGTGTGTGTGTGTGTGTGTGTGTGGGGGGGGGGGGATTGAGTGAGGCAAGCTCTTCCTGTTTGTGTAACAGGTTTAAGCCAAAGGACAGACAATGGTGAACAGAATGCAAAACATTTCGATTTGGTAAAGAATGCTTGTTTGTTCTAACAATTTAACCCAAATAACTTGCTTTTAGGGTGTATATATGTTGCTATGGCGATAGCTTTCTTTGTGGTGTTTTGCATAGGCTTTAATTTT
The DNA here is from genome assembly GCF_041146795.1 of Maylandia zebra. NCBI lineage: Eukaryota > Metazoa > Chordata > Actinopteri > Cichliformes > Cichlidae > Maylandia > Maylandia zebra. The sequence continues at coordinate 9,728,889 of NC_135179.1, read as the reverse complement.
TTCCTTGCTGGACTCCAGGATGCTGATAAAATATTAAATGTGCCTGCAATTACTGAATTTTGTTAAAACTGTGTTGGAAAGCAAATAAAAATATTTTCAGCATTTAGGTTTATTCGTGACAAAGGAAGATGAAACCATCTCAATAGCAAGACAAAATGGGGAAAAAAGAAAACTGATGCTAGAGGCTTTAATCTTAAATATCCATCTATCTCAAGATAATGACAGCGCCATCCCTCTTTCAGCACCCTTCTCATTTAGTAGGAGGCAAAATAGAAAAATTAGATGAGGGGTTTATTTTGTTTAGAGGCGATTGTAATCTGGATTGTGTGTGCAAATATGATTGTCTTCAATTCCATTCTTTCTCTTAGTCCCAGAGAGCCAAACATTAAGTTCATCCTGCAATTATCACTGAGAATTCCAAGCTGATATATGGGTCCAGTTTCATAATTGACCTTTCGTCTGATTTGATTTAATATGAATCAAGTCTCCACTACCGGTAAACTGATCAAGACAATATTTACAATAAGTAATTAGCTAACACAATTATTCTCTTCTCAGTGCCATCTATAGAAATCAGACCAGCAGTTCCTGTTCTTCCCTCCGATATCACCTGTGTTTTTACAGTGTGGAGGAAATAGATGATCTATGTGCACCAAGAACCGGGAAGAGCAGGAACATGAATCAGATTTTGCTCGGCATATTTTAAGCTAAAAAGCGAAGCTGGTGATTTGTGTGGCTGACAGACTGATTTCTTAAATGCTGTGCAGGCTGAGGGCGGTATCTGAAGTTTGTGACCTGGTTTGAAACTTAATGTTATACTTAATCTTAATCAGACAAGCTATGAAAGCAAAAGATGTACGATAGACAGACGTTGATCAGCCAGGAGTTGTCCCTTTTCACATCAAGATTTCTATTGTGTGCACATCCTAGATAGCAGAGGTAGGTGATTACCAATAAATTACTAAACGTCTCCTCTCATCTTCTTCATCTCCCTCATGCTCTAAATCTGTCCTCCAGATGAGCAATAGATAAGGCTCGTGGTATTTTGCATGCCAGCTTTGGCAGCATGTTAATCATAGTCCAGCATATTGATTCAGTCATGTAGGGCTTATAAAGTGACTTATTATGAATTCCCAATTAAGTTTAACACCCACTCTTCCTCATGCGTGGATTTTAATGTAACGGGAAACTTTTCATCATAGTTTTTTAAGTTTACTTTCTTGGACTGAAAAGTCTTTACTCTGTTTCTTGTGTCCTAGAAAGCTGTGTACTGTTCCTGGAGAGTGCACACTGAACAGACACAAATATTAATTGTTTGTGCGCAAATTACCTCTCCAAAATTAAACTCCTGTGGCCCAGCGGACCTTGAGGAGCCATCTTAGCATGCTAAGTTCTGTTCACGTCAGTCACAGTGTTACCATCTTATCTTGTCTGTTTAACAGGCTCCTATCAATTTTTCACTCAGTTTCTTTTTCACTTTAATGTTGTCTTTCAAAATATGTTATATCAGTCATATCAGCAGATGACACTCATCGGTTTATAGCTCACTTGATTTGCCTTATGATGCCGTTGTAATGCAGGGGAGACTGACATACTTACATCCTTGTCAATCTCATCCTTTTTGTCACTTCTGATTTATCTTCGGTCGGTACGACTATATTATCATAAGTTGTGTATATGGGTGTGCGTATATGTGTGTGTGTGTGTGTGTGTGTGTGTGTGTGTGTGTGTGTGTGTGTGTGTGTGTGTGTGCTCTCAAAGATTGTATATGGGTCAGCTATCTGTTTATGTCCTGAAGATGAAGCAGTGTGCGTGTGTGCACATATTTACGCCTGCCTGTTGCCAAGTGCCTCACATGTCTGCTGTATCAGATTGCCACAGTGCTCAAGTCTGTGTCTGTGTGAATGAAAGCAAAATGCACATGCAGTTTCCCAGATACACTTGTGAAGACTAGCTCAAGGTCGAGTGTGTGTCTGCTTTGGTTTTGTGTTTTGTTGGTGTGTGTGTTGGTGTGTGTGTGTGCGTGTGTGTGTGTGTGTGTGTGCATGACAACTGCGGTCGGTCAGCTAAGCTTCCACGGCGGAAGAGATACATTTGACCTCATCTGACTGCATCAAAGAGCCAAAAACATTCACACAACATTTCTATCAGACTCTTAACAAATTACTGACCTCCGCACTATCTGTTACAGACTAAGATTAGACTCCTGCAGCTCAAACAAGAGTGAGGTGATGACAAGAAGAAAGGTAGACCTACCTTAAAGGCCAAAATATAACATGGAAAAACATTTTTTTGTTTACTTCTCCTTCAGTAGGAGATGGTTTGTCTTTAAAATGGAATCGCTGTGAGTTTTCTGACCCTGCCTTATGCTTCTTTTGACATTGACAGGTATAGATTACAAATTTACATTGTATTTCATTAGACCTAAAACATCTGAGACCATAATTTCATTAGGAAAGTGTTTATTGATTCAGAATTTTATACAAGTGGACCTCAACCAGGGGTCGCCTCTGGTTGAAGAACAAAGTTGTAAAACCACATTCGTAAATTAAGCTTATTAGTTTGTGGCACATTTTGTGATGAATGATCACCAACAGCATTTCTGTGTAGGCACACTTTGCTATTTACACATTTGTAACATCAATTTTTTACATGCAGTTTGTCCTGTTTTGCATATGTAATTATATTAAAAGTGGAGGAGAAATTTAAACCAGTGCATTTAAATTATTTCTTCTCTTTTTTTAAAAAAAAGAATCAAAGCCATACTTTTTTTGCCGTTAAATTAAGTTAACTTGACCATTTCCCATCAACACAAGTCAACCATGTTTGGTTAAAAAGGGAAAGAACAGAAACAGAAGGAGCGGAGGAGAGAGGAGAGGCGAGATCTGACTGTAAATTTTCCCTGACTGTCTTCTCTGTGACCTGAAACTCCAGGTTCCATGCTGACAGTTGTATACATTCAAACATGTACACACAACCTTATAAGGAGTTGTTGGATATTTCTACCAACTATTTCCATGCCAGAAAATATTTAAATGTGGGGGCCAAGCCTAGACTCATCAAACTATCTTTTTTTTAACTGGTTCGGAAATTAATGTCCACATAATAAAAAATTGACATTTTTTATATCAAAATTCTTCTCTCTCTTTCTCTCTCAGTGAATATCATGTCATGCCCCTGGGCATCTCAATGCAATTTTTAGTTATTTAAGAAAAGTTCAGAGTAGAGCTGGGCAACTGCTTTATAAGCTATGCCATGCCTGTTTACATAATTCAACCTATATTATCACACTGTGTAAATTGGAACTGAAAATTGGCTCCTACTAATTGTTGTTTTTTAATTAAACAGCGGGTTTTAAATCTAGATAGATTCACTCCTGTAACAATAATTTAAAGTGCCAGGAGAGACAAAGCAAAAAAGAAGACGAAAGCAAAATAAAAGCATCACAGTAACAAGTGTAGGAAGCAAAGATATGACACAAAAACAAGAAAGCAGTAAAATAAATGACATTCAAATCAGCATAGCATCTTTTTTTTTTTTAAGTTTATACACTTGGGTCTGTCTTTGCAAGTGTTATCTTGAGGCGTGCCAAAAAAGCAGCTTCAATCGACAGAGGGAAACAAAGAAATTGGGAAAAGGGAGGGGGAAGCAGGAAGGGTGAAAGAGTTATTGTCATTGAATCATGCCAATAAAGCTTTCTGAAGTGGACTCAGAAACAGAGAGGTGGTGAAGAGGGGAGGTGAATGGGCCTCTTCACTTCATGCCAGTAAAATTCATTTGAAAATTGGAGTGGAAATGAAAGAGATTTGGAGTCTGCGTGTAAGTGGCAGAAAAAGAGGCAGTTATTGCCAACTTGAATAGTGTGCCACTGCTAAACTTAATAAGACAACAAGAAGAGGTAGGTGAGGAAAAGAAGGAACGAAGAGGTTTTGCAGATCTGAGAAACGAGGGGAAATGTCTGAGAAAAGAGTTTTTTTTCTCCCTCAGAAGTTTGTAAAGGAAAATGGCACAGAGCAAGCCGTTAACAGAAAGACAGTGAAGCATACTGTGTGGTTTCCAGCCCTGTGAATAGCGCTGCCATTTGCTTTGCCCCTGCTGTCTTTTGTGCGGTCAGCCTCAACATCAGCAACCAGTGCATGCTGTTTCCTGGTAGCAAATTAGACCCAAGCATGTACAATGTTTTACAAAATAGCTGCTTCAGACAGGAAATGCTAATCAGTGACATCGCTATCGAAATAATTGTTTTTATAACATTGCCATCACGTCCAAAATCTCTACAGGGTAGTAATAAAAGATCATTAAATCAAGGAGGCTTGTTTCATGTAATCATCTTTCAATCAACACTTAATTTCTAATTAAGAGTTTAAAATTCTCTATTAAGGCCCAGGAATTATATACTGGGAAAACCTTATTATTGAATTAAATTCAAGGACAACAAGTTAAATTGTGGTGGGCACATGAAAAATAGGATCAGTTGAAGAAAGAAATATTTTGGTAGTAATAAACTTTGTTAAAAGCATATTGGATGGAGCTAATTCCACAGACTGTAGATAAAAGATAGGCATAGACACCATACCTGTTTGCAGAGTTGCATTTTGAACCAGAAGTGACCATATTTGAATGAGAAGGTGGAATTATCAGCTTTATTTAGCAGGCTTAAGGATGATGCATTCATAGACTGTATGGCTGCATCGTCTCACACACACACACACACAGATATCTAAGTCTACAAATAAAATATTAGTATTTCAGTGAACAGAACTTGTGAGCAGGCTTCTACTCTAATAGTAATTTAATCATTCTAAAAGCCATATCATTTTTCAGAAAACTCCATAGAGAAAAAACTCTCTAAAAGGCACCAACTCCAATTACAGGGTCAAGAAGTAGATTTCAGTGACTTAAATTAGTAGGCTATTAGTAAAGTATAGACTAGCAGATAGCTAGCAGCACGCTCGCTAACTTAAAACTTTAATATGTAATTTAAATCGGTTTTATAAAGCTGGACTGAAGTGGGAGATTAGCTCTAGAGACCCAAAACTTTTTACAAATTTTTCCAGGCATGTTTATTTCTGTTCTCAAGTTGAGCATTTTCCCATGGGGATTCACTCTCTTTTGGCATATTCATATTGGCTTCATTTTTCAGGCCTGGAGGTTGCTGTTTGGGAACGTTTGCTAGACTAGGTTATGTTTATAGTTTCTCTAATATGAAGTAGTGGATCCTGCAGTCTCTATACATGCCAATGTCATTCATCTTGTCAAAGCTTACAGGGTCAAACAGATTGTTTCTTCTTTTAAATCACTGTTTCAGGTCTCAGTGCAGTGCAGAATGAGGACAGCAAAATGTTGTCAAGCAGCATAAGAGAGATCAGTTTAACTTTGAACAGCTCAAATTCACTTTTAGATAAATATGCATCACAGATCAGTAAATATATAGGCTTATACTGCCTGTACACCACTTCATAAAATGAGTCTGATTCTTTTGACATAGTGTGTATTGCAGAAATGTGTTATTTGTATCCCAGGGTTGTCACTGCTCTCTTCTAGTCTGCAGAATATTTGTCTGAACTTCCTTCCATACACACATTAAATACATCCCCTAGCTCACTGACTGATCGATTGTGTATCTGAGGATAACGTGAATGGAAACAGAAAGAAAATCAGTAATTCTGTGGTAAACATATGTACCATAGCCACGTGTGTCAAACAGGCACAGTGGTGAAATGGAAGGAAATAAGAGTCACATGAATACTGAAGAGTAAAATGTTGCTGTTTGAATACACAAGCTCAAGAGAGAGTGAATCATGAAAGGCATAATTGCAAGAGAGCGAGAAAAGGAGGTGTAATCCTCTACCTATGCACCACAGATGGAATTAGCTTTACCCTTTTATCACTAACAACCTTAAACCATGTTGGACAGCCATTAATATGTAATCACAGAGAATATAAAGCACCTGGCTATACAAACTATATTCTCCTGTGTGATAAATATGTTAAAGGGAGAGCATTTAAAGACAGAGAATGTGTAACACCTGACATCTTCATTGCATATTACATATGCAATGTATAAATGTGAAGTGACGTCTGATTTGTTTTTTTATATATAGCTTCACTTTTTCCATAAAGATCTGATTGTGATTAGATTCCCTTGTGGCAGCAATGTACATCAATATTAGAAGTCCATATCTTTATGCTGTGAGGGTGTTGTGGTGATGCTTTCTGTCCTTAGAGGGGTTTTTTTTATAATGTAAAGGTAGAAGCTGTCTTTGAAAAGGGAAATGCCTGTGATAGCGGTAATGGAGACCGCGGGATCAGGGTTAGAGTTTTGTATGTATAAGGAGATAAAGTGATCAAAACAAGTGAATAAGATAGCTATAGAACTAGCAGATGTATTGAGTTTAATCAGTCTGAACCACATGGAAATACATAATTTTCCTTGAACTTTCTAAATATTGTAAAAAATTCTAAAGAGGATAAATTGAAAGTGGGCTTAACCATACCTGTTTTGGAGCCTTCAATTTGTTATTTTTACCTCTTCAGTCTTGTTCTACTGAAACTGGATGTGAGGTTGGATCTTATTAGCTAAGCTTAAATTAATCTAAATCCTGGGTTTAAATGCTCCTTTAAAAAAATCATTAATTAAAAAATATCCACGGCAAACTTTCAAATATGTTGATCTTGTAGGTAAGAAAGAAACACAGAGGGAGAGGCAGAGGGACCACGAAGTGAAACATGAAACCAAAGAAAATGAAACGATCTCTATTCAGTCTTTTGATGAAAACATTCACTTCATGGTTTTCCCCAGTGAAATCATCAGCCCAGTGTTTTGACACCTGTGTCTTGTTGTGTGAGGAAATAGATAAGGAATGAGATCCCCCACAACAAGTGCTGTTGTGTCAGTGTAGGTGAAGGTTTTCACATCTGACTTAAAAAAATATATATATATATATAAAAAATAAAAAAAACTAAACTTTGAATGTACTGAAACTCTGCAAGGCTGTGTCACTCTGGGAGATTGGGAGAGAGCAATAAAAAGATAAACTTGTGTTTTCCTGCTGTTTTAAATGAATATGAAGATTTTCAATCGCTAAATATTTTACCTATTCCATCATCTTCAGATTACACCGATGCACCATATCAGTTCCCTTGAACCTTCTTTAATAAAGCCTCCACAGATATAATGCATTGCAGCTAGAATATGATGCAAGAATGTTTCTTAGCCTTTGGCTGGATCATTGCATTTTACACCTTTTAGACCTCCCCTTTTTTACATTTTTGCATTGCTTTTTCAAGCTAGCGTAGCATTTCAGTTAGCAATATACATCTGCTCAAACTGACATACTGTGCATGTTGCTATAAGTTGTTCATAATAATACAATTATGTTACAAATTAGACTTGAAGTTAGAACATGAAAGGTGTAAATAAATGTTACAACATTTTTAAAAAGCCTATGATAGATTTGAGGCTCAGAGCACGAGCTTGCTAACTATGGGCTAAACAAATGCTCCTTGTACTGCAGGCAGTCTACAATTACATCAAGGCACAGTTGGTTGAAGGGAGATGTTTTCACTGCCGCAACTGTGGCTTGTGGCTGCAGAGGCTCTTCAGTCCACTTGACTCTGCGTCACTCTCCATCAGTGCTGATCCCAGCATGCAGCTTAAAGCTCATAAAGCCCTGGTAACGATGGAGCACTGCAGCCTGTTTGGCCGCATCAGCTGATTAGCATTCATATCCTCTCCTGCTCTTTTTCTGCTTCCATCTAACTCACTCACACACACGCACATACACACATACACATGCTGTGTGGCTGTCTCTGTATCCTATCTCATTATGTATGGTTTGTTCCTAGATACTGAGCATGATGTATGCCCTATATTTACATTTTACTGTTCTGTGGCCTACCCATCTGTCAATCCTTCTCCTATGCTTCACTTTAACTATTTTATCAGTCTAATTGCATTTATAATTTGCAGTTTGTGTGTATGTGTATGTGCATGTGAGTGTGTTTAGTACTTTGCTGAACTCAGCATCTTAAAGTAATCTCTTACTTAATTCTGACTGGAATAGTTAAAGGTAACATTAGTTAGTTTCTCCATATCATTCCCATTTTCTCACTTTTTATTCGCTCTCTCTCTCTCTCTCTCTCTCTCTCTGGTCTCAAAAAAAAAAAACACCTATCGAAAAGTAAAGAAATAGTTGGATATAGGTGACACACATGCGCACACACTCAGACACCATTTCATTTCCATCAGTGTCGTGGGCAGTATCTTTAAATGCTCTCATTTCTGGGAAATTCTTACGCTAGAGCTGTCTTTACCCATAACTGTAAGGATTTACATTACGTAAAGGAAAGCACGTTTCAACATTGCAAAACGCAAACAGATTTCCATCCCAGTAAGATAAATAAATATACACACATATAAACACACTAGTACGTACATGTTTTTTTTAATCAGATGTAAGCTCTTTAAAAACATTTCCTCTGAGAATCTGTGTGTGTGTGTGTGTGTGTGTATCAGGGAGTCCCGTGGATTTTCCCAGCTCCTTATTTGGCCAGCAAGATATACTGCAGATAGGAATGAAGGGGGAGTGAGATAGCCAAACAGAGTGTGGAGAGAAATAGAGAGAAGATAGGGAAACTCCCGGTGATGATAGAAAGTAGCTTAAATGACACAAGGGGAGGAGGGTTTGACGCAAATACAAACACACACACACACACACACACCTACACAGTTCTAGCTGACTCTGGAAGATGTAAAAGTTTTCAAAGGAATGATAATCTTTTTGATAAACTCTTCCTCTAAGCATTTGAGGGATTGGCTATAACCAACCAGCCAGTCATACTCAAGCCAGGATTTTTTTTCTTTGTATGTCACAACTCTCATCTAGAATTACAACCACTTATTTTCAGAAGACCACACTGAGAAACAGGCTAAACGTGCAAATTACATCTGTGACCTGCAGGCTAACAGTATATACATGGCACAACTGTGTAATCAAAAGCATCAGTGAACACGTTAAATGAGAGGCTCTTTTTCTTAGCCAGTAATAAATAACGTTAAAACAAAAACGTCATATAGTCAGATGGGCAGATAGGCAGTCAGATGAACTGGAAACCCTATAGTCCACAAGGAACTAATTGCAACCTTATCGCAGGTGTGTTTGTGTAACCTTTTTTGTATCCATTAGCCTCTATGCACTCTGGATTACACGTATTAGTGAGCAGAGTGGGTCTTATTAGAGAAGGCATGGCTGATCGCTGTCAGCTTATTGTTGTAGTTTCCCACAGAGGCCAGCACCATTATCAGCTTTGTCTTATAAAAACACTGCATGCAGACGGTACACACCAACACAGACCTCCTTTCTTTTGTAAAGTGGCATCACCAATACTCTTCCTTATAAAATTACTGCCAAATTCTAATTTATGCAAGTGCAGACATCAATATATAGACTTGTTCTCTGTATGTTACATAATGACTCTTAATGCAAAAGTGAAATTAGCTCAAACTAAAATAAATGCACACACATTCATACAAGCTGACACACAGATACATATCACGTACACTTATATACACACACAAACACACACACTTGCCTCTTTTGTTTAGTCTGTGACCAAAGTCCACCCACCAGCAATCTGTTCCACACAAACAAACCAGTTCACAGTCTCAAAAGCTAGTTCTTTACACACAAGCACATGCACACGCACACACCGCACTCAACTCCTACTTTTCCAAACTCACTTTTAAACAGTTTGGGCAAAAGATAGGCAGGCAAACCTGACACAAACAAACACATGTTGGCTGTAAACACTCAGCTATGTCATTTTCTTTAAAAGCACTTGAAGTGATTAGGGTTTTAATCACAACTTTCGACACAAACAGAGACAAACATGCGGGCTTGTTCCATCATGGTGATGTTATTTGGACTTGGTTGTCCTCTGCCCTCCTTTTTCCAGCTGTCCATTTCACACACACACACACACACACACACACACACACACACACACACACACACACACCAACGGAGCAGCAGAACTTTCCCCCTCAAACTTAAAATAAAGCGGTGGTTCCTCAAATTTTCCAATCCAAATACGTCGCTAAGGCAGGTTGCTGAGGAGAAGGGAGTGACCCGCGCTAATGCCTGTTGTGCTCTACGACTTCCTGTGTGGATGTATGGGGGATGTTGATGTGTGAGGCTAGGGAAAATGCTATCCTAGTGTCACATGCGTGCCCTATAATATAAATATATTTTAGGCTAAACACACATCTGTAACTGGATAGAAAATCAAAAGACCACTGAGCTGCATAGACTTTAAGACATATTTAATTTGTACCCTCATTATGGTGATCCAATTAGATGGTGAAAAGTTAAAGCTTAGAGCAATTACTCATATTTGTAAGGCAAAAAAAGAGAGATGTCTCCCTTGTTCTGTTTCCAAAATGGTAACTAAGTGTCTTCTCTACTATTGTCAAACTGTCCAAACTCAATGAGCACCAGAGACTAGAACCTACAAAATCATTGTGGAAAATGAAACCAAACAGGAGTATCTTGGATCACCACAAAGGAAAAGTGAGGGGGAGAATTCTATTTTGGTACATTGAGGTCACCCAGTGCCAAAGGTATGTGTTTGTAGTTTATGTGACTCAGGTCAGTTGTTTTTGAGCAATTCTTTGTCTGTTTAATTTGTTGTTTTATCTGTTTGGCTATTTCATGATGAGTTCTGATGTTATACCAGCATGGACAGAAATCCTATGTATGAAAGGCTATGAGGTGAAACGTGGAAGCAATAAAGGGGAAAAAGGAGGAGTGGTGGAGTGTTGGAGAAGCAGTGGAGTAGAGATCACAGCTGCTCAGATGTTCCCTTAGTTTATCATACGCTTTAGCAAAGTCAGATGGAGGACGTCTCTGTGGAAATACACAGATGTACACACATTGTATTCCCTGGAGTAATGTGCGTGCCTGAGCTTATCTGCATGTGTGTGTGAATTTTTGTATTCCTGCAGCTGAAATTTAGTGTGCTCACGCATGGGCGTGAAAGTGTGCTAGTGTGATACATTTGTGAATGCTGCCATGCAAGTGTGATACCACCTCTGTCTGAGTGAGTGTGTGCTGTATACCTGTGGGGACTAATATGACTTTTGGAAAGGGGAGTGGAGTCTTCTTTTTGACAGTTGGCTAATGTTAGTGTTTGGTTAGGTGAAGCTAAAAGACTATAGAGTGCACAACTTCAATGAGTTTGCACATGTTTATATGAAAACCATAAACTGTATATTTGATATGCGACTATCACACACCTTTGTTCACATCAGCTTTATTTTATATTATATTATAAAGGAAGAGGCAAAGAGGCACTAGTTACTACAAACAGTGTAGGCTATCAAAGTCCCTCTCACACATGTGCACACAAATCAGTGTAGTGTGGGAGCCAGTCCTCATCCTCAGGGTGTCAAATACTACAGTTTTGTAAAACCTGCTGGTGTCTCAGAGATTCACACAAGGTTGGTACTTGTCATATATATTGAATGCACCCTTTAGCTACAATCTTTCAAAATGCAGGGTCGATTTTGAACGGGCATACCTTAAACCAAACCATGTTCCCAAACCTAACCAAGTAAGATTTGGTATCTAAACTTGACCAGACAGCAAAGGAAAACAGAGTGCAAAACGCTAAATGGGTCACTTAGTAGCTTGGTAGCCTGGTCGTGACTTTAGCCGCTGTTACACATTCTGCCCTCTGTGTCCTTATGAGGGCTTCTCTACTTTTTCAAACTTCCAGCTCCCGGTGTCCATTATTACCAGCCCCACTGACAAAACTGAAGGTTTTTTTTTAAACCGCCTGGGAATGACAAAATGTTGAGTGTATGTTAAGTATTTGGCCTTTGTCTAAAATGCACTCACTTGTCATGACAAACTCAAAGACACACAAACGCGCACACATGCATGCACACACACACACACACACACACACATTATTGGTCTGGAAACAATCTTCTCCACCCCTGTTGGTTACCCAAACATGTTGTCACCATGGCAACCAAACAGCGTGCCGTATAGCCAGGATGATTGGATAGGAGATGAAGGTGCTGATGATAAATCCACTGCATTATTAATCAATTATATCTGCGCTGATGCACTGTCTGGATATGCTTGTTTGTCATGAGTATGTAAAGACATACATTGTGTGTGTGTGTGTGTGTGTGTGTGTGTGTGTGTGTGTGTGTGTGTGTGTGTGTGTGTGTGTGTGTGTGTGTGTGTGTGTGTGTGTTTGTGTGTGTGTGCGTGAGTGTGTGTTTATTTTTCCAGTAAGCTGGTCATCTGTTTGCCAGTTTCAACAGAAAAGTCGTCATTCTCAAAGTTTGCAGAAGAAAAGCCTGAATCCAAAACCTTTCATTTCAGTCTTAAGTATATATTCATATATTCATATATAAATTCACGCGAGCTGTCACTAATAGAATGTTTTACAAAGGCACTGACAGATGAGGGTAATAATACAAAACATTTGGCCTGTGCCTGATGCTTTTGTTTTTTAGGGGAAAATGGAGCCCAGATCCCTATTCACATGAGACCGCTGTTGTTCTGGGTCCCTCTGTGATTTGTGTTAATTTCAGAGTTCTGTGCTCTCAATCCTGTGCAAATCTGCCAATATTAAAAAAAGGAAAAAAAAACATGCTTAAAATATGGGTCACACAAAATTGTTAATTGCTTTCAAAAGGAATTAAAATTACAAAAACTGTTATTGGCTCTCAAAGTTGGTTACTCTTGAGGAAAACCTGACAATAGTGTCAGTCCAGATGGTGTAATTGTAAATTCATAGGAAGTAGAAACAGAATTTATTCACAAGGGGAAAGTAAACATAACCTGTCTCCACTCTATCATTTGGGAGTGGCAGTGTCTTGTTCAATGGTTCCACCTTGAGGCAGCTGTTCCAGCTGTTGTGCGAATGTTAGCTGGCAGCCTGTGGATGAGATCTTCTCCATCCCAGAGGGTGGAGACTGCTCTCCATCTGCAGTTATAGGACAGTGATAAATGGACTAATCCCTCTAGTGTAATAAGTTAACCTCTGACATTTGCATGTGTGTGTGTTGGTGTTCTCAATAGTTTAATGAAATGACTTTCACTGCATTTGTATATGTAATACAATGATTAACCCCTGGCCTTCCTGTGTATAATTAAATTATTATCAGAGCTGCTGTGTGTATTCAGTCACAAAAGAGGTGTGCTGTGGATGCTAAGGATGTCAATCCTAAAAACTATAAGCTAGATAAGTGTGGGACATTTGTAATTACCAGGTCATTATCATTTTATCCTGCTATATATTTCTGATCAACTAAATTTAAGAAGTAAATATGAACCTGTTTAATTTAATCTTTGGGTCCTTTTTATGTGGAGTTTGCATCGTTTCCCTGTGTTTTGTGTGGGATCTCTCTGGCTACTCCAGGCTACCTAACTCCAGCAGCATTCATGTTAGGTTAACTGGAGAGTCTAAACTGGTGTTAGGTGTGAATGTGCAAGTATCAATGGTTGTCAGTCTCTGTGTGTCAACCATGCAATAGATGGCGACCAGTATGTACCCTGTCTCATGTCCAGTAACACCTGGGATGGGCTTCAGCTCCTCTATCACCCTGAATTGGATAAGTAGAATGAAATGGATGGATAATGATATAATCATATAATAATCATTATGCAAAATGAATACTTTCACTTACACCTCAATCACAAGTCTTTATTACAAAGTAACAAATTCCTCCGCTAACTTACACTTAATTACTGTGTTATTACTGTGTAATCTAACTGCATAAATTCTCCAGCGTTACCTGAATTCAATTTCTTGCCTTTCCAAGTACAATGACATGACTCTTCAGTACAGCAAGAACACATACTGTATTGTACTGTAGAAATACAGTGTAGTACTGCTATTATTTTTTTTTCTCTCAAAGGCATCATTATTTACTTTAGTCTACTGTAAATAGAATAACAGTGCAATGCAAAATTTTATAAAATACTAATTCTGTTGTATGGTATTACTCCTTAAGCCCTTTTCTGAATATTTCTTGTTCTGATGTTAGAGACTGACACATGTTTCTATTTGAAAGTTGTTATATGCACTGTCATACACCTTTTACTTTTCACATGGCTGCTCAGTGGTGAGAGAGGGAGGGATTCAAATTCTGCTAACACGGTGTTTGCTGACGATTCCACATTGGTTGCAGGTCTGCGATGAGAGATAACGCTTATATAAGCTCGTGTGTTCATGTTCCCATTTCTCATGCTATAGGGCAGATTTTGAGCTGTCTTTGTTATTGCCTGTAGTGGATTTGGATTAGAATATGGGTTTTGTTCCAGACTGGAAACACAAGATAAACACACTCATAAGCATATGTCCAGAGGCACTCAGTCACACAGCACACAAATGCTACATTCACCGCACCCCACTCTGTAGCACTGTGACCTGGAATATTAGCTGCCATGCCAAATGCGATCAAGGCCAACTCCCACAATAAATACACAGATACACACTCTCTCTCCAGAATTGCTGGTATACTTTATTGGTGGAAATCTAATTTTCAAAGAAAGAAATCCCTGCCTTGTCTTTGTTCTTTGACAAAACACTGTTAAAATTTGCCGGAAGAATGGTCAATGTGTTGTTTGTAATTTAGATGGAGACCAACAGTGGAATAAAACTCTCAGTGCTGGTTTTTGTGTTAAATCTCAGCCAGTTGCAGAACTTTGAGACTTTGAGAGAGAAAGATGGTTATTTTGCTCGTGCTATTTTAGTCGTGGCGTGTCAGCATGTTTGTTGTTCGCACTGTACTAAATTCTAGCCAGTTTCTCTTGTGTTAAATTGCAAGGCACAGCTAATCTTGACCTCATCTTGTTGAAAGCATTAATTGAAGGTGATGAATAATGCTGCAGAGATCTTTCTGTTCTAGTGCCTTAGATATGTCTAATTAAAAAATGTGCTGAATTTCTACACTTTAAATAGAGCTAGAACCACAAATGCTTGTTTGCTATAGCATATGCATGTAGCATTCTTAATTTTATGTAGGCTGGATATCCCAGCCTTTAACATCAGATACAACACATTTTCATGGAAATTGAATTGTTAAGTTTGCTTAAGTTTCCCACAGTCATCAAGGTTTAAAGGGAATACTTGTGGAAATAAAAAGTGCATTGTCAACATTGCATCCCAAAAGTTGACTGATTGCATTTGACAAATTCATCATCATGTCTCACGACTGCTCACTCACCAAACTGACTAGCAGAGTTGATAAACTCTCCACAGTTCATTTAGCCGGTAACATTCAAGATTGTTTTTCTCTATACTGAAGATGCCTGATATCATGGTGGATTGAAAGATTTAACTGAGCTTTGATCATGCTGGTAGAGTAAAGAGTATATCAGTTTGATCATTCCAGACGGATGTGAGCTGCTCCAATAACATAATAATAAAGATTAGTATGACATCCAGAGGAAATATGCAAACTTTCCATAGTTTTAAAAGCAAAAGAACAGCCTTCAGATACGTCCATGTGAAAATATTATGTAACCTGATAACTGGACGTGTATCTGTGGGAAAGTCGAGTACTGCTCTTTTCTGTTTCCTCTTGGTTTTCCAGTTTCCAGCCTGTCCTTTCCTCACTTTTCTGCCTTCTCTTCTTCTCTCCTCCTTTTTTCCCCTTCTCCCCCCCCCCCTCCCTCCTCCCCCTCCTTCTCTTCAGCAAAACCATCAAGGTGAAAATAATTGACGACGAGGAGTATGAGAAGAACAAAACATTCTACATAGAGATTGGGGAGCCTCGCCTGGTGGAGAGCAATGACACCAAAGGTCAGGAAGAGGGTGAGCCTCGTGATCCTGCGAATAGTGAAGCCTTGACCCCAGAGTGTCCGTCGCACTGCAGAGGCCGCATGTTCTTAACACATGGAGGCACACAGGAGGGGATTTATTGTTCTCCTGCTGTTGTGTCCTAAATATGACAGCGAACATGCGGCAGACTGTACGTCATCTCATCAACCACATCCACTACACCTTTGTCTGTGTGCATGTCTGTGTGTGCCTTTTGTGTATATACCTCGCCATGATGTTTGTTTATCATGCATGCATTTACCACCTCCCTCTATGTATGTGTACGTGTGTTGTCCCATACAGGAAGACCATAACCGTTAGGATCTTAGACCGGGAGGAGTACAATAAGCTATCCTCCTTCTACATTCTGCTTGAACCCCCCCAGTGGAGACGAAACAGGAAGGAACAGACAGGTTTGACGACTAATGAGCACTGAGAATGCACTTTCATGAATCCTGATTCAACAGACCATCACCAGAAATAAGTTCCTCATTCATTCTTATAACGCAGTTCTCCTTTGTTACTGTAGTTGCTGAGTGGGCTGTTAATGTTAACTGTTATCTCTGCGCAAAGAATAACTATAGTATTTCCGTGCAATATACTCAATCTGAGCAAGTTTTCAAATGTTCAGAACGTATAATTGACAAAAATTAAAGCTAATTTTTACGCTGTTCTATTACAGTGCTATGTATTGGGAAATGATGGAGTTACTTCCAACTAGAAAAATATAAAGCAGTTGTGGGTGGTGGTGAAAAAGCTCCAGAAACACTAAGTAAAAAATATGATTTCTGGAGGGAGCATTTGGCTGTCTCTGTTCAGTTTATTTGGCAGTGTTCTTGAAATGTTGGAATTTATTTTATGATTTCTAAATTTGCTTTTTCCAACCACCAACCCAAAGCCTAAATATTTAAAATGTACTTTTAAATATGACGAAGAAAAGCGGTAAATTTTAGCATCTGAAACGTTTGCGCCACAGGAAACGGTTGTTTGATAATTAAAGTAGCTGTTTAAATGTTGACATAACTTATAATTAAGGTGACTAATCGCTGCAGGGCATGGTCTAATATATCTCATATATAAAGAACATACATTAATTAAAAAATAATATATTTTGCATATAAACAAAATCTCAAACAATATCCAGGGAAAATATAGATTTTATCATCAGGTTATCAGTGCACGAGAGAAGCCTTGTTCTTGTCACTGTAAGCAATACAACATGATTTTCCTCAGCTTTGTAACTGGATGAGCCTTTGCATCTGTGCACATTGCCAGCATAGCTGATTACACAAATCTCCAAACATGGAAGCAAAGAAAAGAGACTACAGAGTCAGCGAGCCAGCTTTGTTTCAGTCTTTTTTATCATATTTATTTTATGTAAACCCTGATAAGATATTTGAGACAAGAGCACTTTGCAGTTAGAAGGAAGAACTGACACTTTACAGCTGGCAACACTATAAAACATAAAATCAAAGCATCAGTTGCACTTATAGCATATTTCTGAAGTGACACAGAGCAGCACCCTTGTGTTTGCTCTTGATTTAGCAGGTCTGTTGATTTGGGATTCAGCCTGAGCATACACAGATCAGTTGTGTTGCTCCCTTCTGGACTTCTCTGTTTTTCCTCCTTTATTTTTTTCATTCTTAGTCTTTTTGCTCCTGAGCAAATTGAGCGGGAATTACACCTGTCCTCTCCTTTCTTCTCCTTTCCTTTTTCTCTTATCTACTTTGTTCCCCCCGTCATTCAGCCAAGAGCTTTCTGAGATATGTTTTCTGTTGGCGTTTGAAAATGTCACTGCTTGATTCAAAATGTTCTCGTACAGCTGGATTATGGATCACTGGGTTAAAAAAAACATATAGAAGCAGTACCTAACAGACTGCTAACTGTGGGGTTAACAATTCCCTAAGTACACATAACTGACACAGGACTTCTCTGATTATAATGGGCATGCTAGTAGATGGAAGAGCAACTATTGGCCCATATCTATGGGAGTCATAATGACTGATAATAGCCATTCACTGTGCTGATAACATATTAATGGGTGGAAAAACCCACAGTGACACAGGGCTGTTCTTCTTTTGCTCATGACATGTTGACATTCCACAGAGCCACTTTTTATGAAGAACTTTGTAGCTTTTCTACATTCTAGAAAATTAAATATTCCACAGACAGAAGCTGTTTCCTAAAGTTTAATTTAGTCCTATTTGAGTCATATCAAGCCTTTACTCTTCCAGGAGGAGGAATGCTTCAATGTTTCACACATCATTGTTAAGCAATCTGGTGCAGTTAAACCAGTGATCAAAATGTTTTGTAATCTAGTAGCTTAGTCAATTGAAATTTTATAAGCTCCCAAATATATTTTCTATAATAATATGTATTTCCTGTTAATAACACTGAAATGTTGATTCTAAGTTGTTCTATGATGTTGATTTAATGATTGAATCAAACAGTATTTCAGTTTCAATGCTTCCACCATGTAGTTAGGCTTTAGATGTGCATGTTAGTGTTTGTCTGCAACTCTGTGTTTGCCCTTAATCACTTGCTGAATCTATCTCCAGTGTGTTTATCCATTATCTCATATGAGATGCTCATCCCCCTTGTTTTTTATTACAAAGTAATTTATTGTAAAGTTGTTGGGGGGGTTTTAAGTGAGAAATGATCCATTGTATATATATTGTTATTTTGACACACACTACAGAGATTGATAAATCACATACTGTTAAGGAGTTTGAGATATATCCTCAGTTTTCTGTTTACATGTTGTCTAAAATGAGTTTTATGACCTTAAATGTACTTTAGCTCTTTTGGGTACACTCATTAAAAGTAGTTCTTTCTCTCTCTGTTTTACACACTCACACAGAGCAGCCATATCAGTGTGCTAATGGCAGCATGTGTTTACCAGGCATCAGCAGTGTTTATAGTGATGAGGGGATCAAAGACAAGGGCTGGATATCACATTATCACAGTCAGGAGATCAACCACACCTCCGGGATACACAGGAACACGCAAACACACACTGTCTGTGTGTTTTATGATCTGATGTGCTGGTTGTCTGTACTAAATGAGCCCTGCACATCTCTTAATGGCATTAACCCCTTTTTCGTGTGTTTGTCCATCCTGTTGTTTATCTGTGCATGTTCTGTATGCATATAGCCACGTACACATATCACTGTATGCTTGCATTATCAACATTATTGTTTTTGTCTTTGTCATAGAACATTTGAC